>NC_069503.1:952478883-952786383 GCF_027579735.1 Bombina bombina
AACATATTTAATACTCCTAATACTCCTAATAAGCATTAACCTAAACATACAATTATTTGCTGTGTCTCATTATATTAGCAACATGTGAACGGCATACATTGTATCTACAAACTATACAGTGCTAAATACCAACATACAATGTCTTAATTGCCCTAAGGAGTTCCGGTGTCATCTCCAATGTATAACACACATCCGTTGAGCGTAATATAGTCTGACATAAATGTCTATTAACACCATAACACATACCTTAATTGGATAAACTTTACTCTGCGTCTCAAAACGCCATTCTGTAGCAGTATGTGAAAGTGTAACACTGTCAGCTCTTTTAAACTCAACCCGCTGAACACCCATTGACTATGACATCACTTGTGATGAAATTGGGGGCAGGAGCTAGCTTTGCTCACTTCTGAAACAGCCGTAATCTGACAGTTTGTGCTGCAGGCTGTCGCTGTGTGTATTTGTTTGCACTCAAAGCGCTGCCTATGCTGACGTTCTGCAACTGCAGAATCTAGCCATATATGTAATGCTTGTGAGAATAAAGGCTTAATTGTGTGAGACTGTGTGTGGCCGTCAAATAGATTTTTCAAAAGACCGTATACCACTACTGAGGGGTCTACCAAAGGGATGTATGTATCAACCCAAACACATGGAAGGTCATATGTTAAAAACAGTAACAAAACTGACCTGCTCAGCTATAAACATACCATAGGTAGTGTAAAAATGTAGACACTGTATGAAAACTGGATTAGACAGGGCATTGTGTAATTTCTATATCCCAAAAAGTAATGAGACTTAGTGCCTGCATGGCCATAATAAATGCCGACTTTAAACTAGATTAAGCTCAAAAACTCCTCACTACTATTGTCTCTCATATGAGATTCACATGATATCAGATGTATACCTGCAAGGACAATATAACTGCAAAAGAATGCAGTTTAAAACCCCTGCATTATAATTGCAAATACCTAGAGACCAACTTCAGTAAAACAGTGCATAGTCTAAGTGAGTATTGTTACCCTTTTAGTGTCATAGACCCCAACCTATGGATTCATTGTGCCTCTCTTTTTAGGAGCTCCTCATCCCTGTTTCCACCTTTCTTTAATGGAGGAATTCTGTCAATTATCATACACCTAGATTTAGAGTTCTGCGTTAGCCGTCAAAAGCAGCGTTAAGGGGTCCTAACGCTGCTTTATGGGCTAACGCGTGAATATAAAGCTCTTAACTACTGTGCTCTAAAGTACACTAACACCCATAAACTACCTATGTACCCCTAAACCGAGGCCCCCCCACATCGCTGCCACTATAATAAAACATTTTTAACCCCTAATCTGCCGACTGGACATCGCCGCCACCTACATTATACCTATAAACCCCTAATCTGCTGCCCCTAACACCGCCGACCCCTATATTATATTTATTAACCCCTAATCTGCCCCCCCAACGTTGCCGCTACCTTACCTACACTTATTAAGCCCTAATCTGCCGACCGGACCTCGCTGCCACTATAATAAATGTATTAACCCCTAAACCACCGCACTCCCGCCTCGCAAACACTATAATAAATTTTATTAACCCCTAATCTGCCCTCCCTAACATTGCCGCCACCTACCTACAATTATTAACCCCAATCTCCCGCCCGCAACGTCGCCGCTACTATAATAAAGTTATTAACCCCTAAACCTAAGTCTAACCCTAACACCCCCATAACATAAATATAATTTAAATTAAACAAAATAATATTCCTTAAATTAACTAAATTAATCCTATTTAAAACTAAATACTTACAATATAACTAATAATTACATTGTAGCTATTTTAGGATTTATATTTATTTTACAGTCAACTTTGTATTTATTTCTCCTGTTAAGTGTGGTCAGTCCACGGGTCATCATTACTTCTGGGATATTAACTCCTCCCCAACAGGAAGTGCAAGAGGATTCACCCAGCAGAGCTGCTATATAGCTCCTCCCCTCTACGTCACCCCCAGTCATTCTCTTGCACCCAACGAATAGATAGGATGTGTGAGAGGACTGTGGTGATTATACTTAGTTTTATACCTTCAATCAAAAGTTTGTTATTTTATAATAGCACCGGAGTGTGTTATTCCTTCTCTGGTAGAATTTGAAGAAGAATCTACCTGAGTTTTTTCTATGATTTTAGCCGGCGTAGTTAAGATCATATTGCTGTTTCTCGGCCATCTGAGGAGAGGTAAACTTCAGATCAGGGGACAGCGGGCAGATTAATCTGCAAGAGGTATGTAGCAGCTTATTATTTTCTGACAATGGAATTGATGAGAAAATTCTGCCATACCGATATAATGTAAACTCAGCCTTAAATGCAGTAGCAGCAACTGGTATCAGGCTGTCATGTATGTATATTTTACACTTCAGTATTCTGGGGAATGGCACTTCACTGGAATTATACTGTATGCATAAGACTTTAGCCTATTTTGCAGGGACTAGCAACAGGCTTTTTAATAACACTTAATTTATTTATGTTAAACGTTTTTTGCTGGCATGTAAAATCGTTTAATTTTCTGAGGTACTGGGTGAAAAAATGTTTTGGGCACTATTTTTCCACTTGGCAGTCGTTTTTATTTAATTTATGACAGTTTACTGATCTCTCTCACTGTTGTGTATGAGGGGGAGGGGCCTTTTTTGGCGCTTTTGCTACGCATCAAAAAATTCAGTCAGAAGTTTATTGTCTTCCCTGCATGATCCGGTTCATCTCTACAGAACTCAGGGGTCTTCAAAACTTGTTTTGAGGGAGGTAATCACTCACAGCAGAGCTGTGAGATTGTAGTTGACTGTGATAAAAAACGTTTATTTCTGTATTTTTTTTCTGCTATCAGGGTTAGTTATCCTTTGCTAATGGGAGCAATCCTTTGCTAAAAGTGTGTTTTTTTACAAAGATTTGATGCTATAACAAACCAAATAAAGAAAGAGGAGTTTCTACGCTGCGTACAAGATCTTTTATTAATGGGAGTGATCCATCCGGTTCCGCGGTCGGAACAAGGACAAGGGTTTTACTCAAATCTGTTTGTGGTTCCCAAAAAAGAGGGAACTTTCAGGCCAATCTTGGATTTAAAGATCCTAAACAAATTCCTAAGAGTTCCATCGTTCAAAATGGAAACTATTCGGACAATTTTACCCATGATCCAAAAGGGTCAGTACATGACCACAGTGGATTTAAAGGATGCTTACCTTCACATACCGATTCACAAAGATCATTACCGGTATCTAAGGTTTGCCTTTCTAGACAGGCATTACCAGTTTGTAGCTCTTCCATTCGGATTGGCTACGGCTCCAAGAATCTTCACAAAGGTTCTGGGTGCTCTTCTGGCGGTACTAAGACCGCGAGGAATTTCGGTAGCTCCGTACCTAGACGACATTCTGATACAAGCTTCAAGCTTTCAAACTGCCAAGTCTCATACAGAGTTAGTACTGGCATTTCTAAGGTCGCATGGATGGAAGGTGAACGAAAAGAAGAGTTCTCTCTTTCCACTCACAAGAGTTCCCTTCTTGGGGACTCTTATAGATTCTGTAGAAATGAAGATTTACCTGACAGAAGACAGGTTAACAAAGCTTCAAAATGCATGCCGTGTCCTTCATTCCATTCAACACCCGTCAGTAGCTCAATGCATGGAGGTGATCGGCTTAATGGTAGCGGCAATGGACATAGTATCCTTTGCACGCCTACATCTCAGACCGCTGCAATTGTGCATGCTAAGTCAGTGGAATGGGGATTACTCAGACTTGTCCCCTACTCTGAATCTGGATCAAGAGACCAGAAATTCTCTTCTATGGTGGCTTTCTCGGCCACATCTGTCCAGGGGGATGCCATTCAGCAGGCCGGACTGGACAATTGTAACAACAGACGCCAGCCTACTAGGTTGGGGCGCTGTCTGGAATTCTCTGAAGGCTCAGGGACAATGGAATCAGGAGGAGAGTCTCCTACCAATAAACATTCTGGAATTGAGAGCAGTTCTCAATGCCCTTCTGGCTTGGCCCCAGTTAACAACTCGGGGGTTCATCAGGTTTCAGTCGGACAACATCACGACTGTAGCTTACATCAACCATCAGGGAGGGACAAGAAGCTCCCTAGCAATGATGGAAGTATCAAAGATAATTCGCTGGGCAGAGTCTCACTCTTGCCACCTGTCAGCAATCCACATCCCGGGAGTGGAGAACTGGGAGGCGGATTTCTTAAGTCGTCAGACTTTTCATCCGGGGGAGTGGGAACTTCATCCGGAGGTCTTTGCCCAAATACTTCGACGTTGGGGCAAACCAGAGATAGATCTCATGGCGTCTCGACAGAATGCCAAGCTTCTTCGTTACGGGTCCAGATCCAGGGATCCGGGAGCGGTTCTGATAGATGCTTTGACAGCACCTTGGACCTTCGGGATGGCTTATGTGTTTCCACCCTTCCCGATGCTTCCTCGATTGATTGCCAGAATCAAACAGGAGAGAGCATCAGTGATTCTAATAGCGCCTGCATGGCCACGCAGGACTTGGTATGCAGATCTAGTGGACATGTCATCCTGTCCACCTTGGTCTCTACCTCTGAAACAGGACCTTCTGATCCAGGGTCCCTTCAAACATCAAAATCTAATTTCTCTGAAGCTGACTGCTTGGAAATTGAACGCTTGATTTTATTAAAACGTGGTTTTTCTGAGTCAGTTATTGATACCTTAATACAGGCTAGGAAGCCTATTACCAGAAAGATTTACCATAAGATATGGCGCAAATACTTATATTGGTGCGAATCCAAGAGTTACTCATGGAGTAAGGTTAGGATTCAGAGGATATTGTCTTTTCTACAAGAAGGTTTAGAAAAGGGTTTATCCGCTAGTATTTTAAAGGGACAGATTTCAGCTCTGTCCATTCTTTTACACAAACGTCTGTCAGAAGTTCCGGACGTTCAAGCTTTTTGTCAGGCTTTAGCTAGGATCAAGCCTGTGTTTAAAACTGTTGCTCCACCATGGAGTTTGAACTTAGTTCTTAATGTTTTACAAGGTGTTCCATTTGAACCCCTTCATTCCATTGATATCAAGCTGTTATCTTGGAAAGTTCTATTTTTAATGGCGATTTCCTCGGCTCGAAGAGTCTCTGAGTTATCCGCTTTACATTGTGATTCTCCTTATCTGATTTTTCATTCAGACAAGGTAGTTCTGCGTACTAAACCTGGGTTCCTACCTAAGGTGGTCACTAACAGGAATATCAATCAAGAGATTGTGGTTCCATCTTTGTGTCCTAATCCTTCTTCGAAGAAGGAACGTCTGCTACACAATCTAGATGTAGTCCGTGCCCTGAAATTTTATCTACAGGCAACTAAGGATTTTCGACAAACGTCTTCCCTGTTTGTCGTTTATTCTGGTCAGAGGAGAGGTCAAAAAGCTTCGGCTACCTCTCTCTCTTTTTGGCTTCGTAGCATAATTCGGTTAGCCTATGAGACTGCTGGACAGCAGCCTCCTGAAAGAATTACAGCACATTCTACTAGAGCTGTGGCTTCCACTTGGGCCTTTAAGAATGAGGCTTCTGTTGAACAGATTTGCAAGGCTGCAACTTGGTCTTCTCTTCATACTTTTTCCAAATTTTCCAAATTTGATACTTTTGCTTCTTCGGAGGCTGTTTTTGGGAGAAAGGTTCTTCAGGCAGTGGTTCCTTCAGTATAAAGAGCCTGCCTGTCCCTCCCGTCATCTGTGTACTTTAGCTTTGGTATTGGTATCCCAGAAGTAATGATGACCCGTGGACTGACCACACTTAACAGGAGAAAACAAAATTTATGCTTACCTGATAAATTCCTTTCTCCTGTAGTGTGGTCAGTCCACGGCCCGCCCTGTTTTTTATGGCAGGTAAGAATTTTTTGAATTATACTCCAGTCACCACTACACCCTTTGGCTTCTCCTTTCTCGTTGGTCCTTGGTCGAATGACTGGAGGTGACGTAGAGGGGAGGAGCTATATAGCAGCTCTGCTGGGTGAATCCTCTTGCACTTCCTGTTGGGGAGGAGTTAATATCCCAGAAGTAATGATGACCCGTGAACTGACCACACTACAGGAGAAAGGAATTTATCAGGTAAGCATAAATTTTGTTTTTAACTAGGTACATAAATGCAAAATTACCTGTAAAATAAATCCTAACCTAAGTTACAAATACACCTAACACTACACTATCATTAAATTAATTAAATAAATTACCTACAAATACCTAAAATAAAATACAAAAAAATAAACTATTCTATAATACAAAAACAAACACTAAATTGCAAGCAGTTTAAACTAATTACACCTAATCTAAGCCCCCTAATAAAATAAAAAAGCCCCCCAAAATAAAAAAATTCCCTACCCTATTCTAAAATAGTAATCAGCTCTTTTACCAGCCCTTAAAAGGGCTTTTTGCCCCAAAGTAATCAGCTTTTACCTGAAAATAAAAATACAATACCCCCCCAACATTACAACCCACCACCCACATACCCCTACTCTAACCCACCCAAACCCCCCTTAAATAAACCTATCGCTAACCCCCTGAAGATCATCCTACCTTGAGTCGTCTTCACTCAGCCAAGCCAAATTCTTCATCCAAGGTGCGCAGAGGAGGTCCTTCATCCGGTAGAAGTCTTCATCCAAGCGGGGCAAGAAGAGGTCCTCCATCCGGTAGAAGTGTTCATCCAGGCGGCGTCTTCAATCTTCATCCATCCGGAGCGGAGCCATCTTCAAAGGAGCCGACGCAGAGCCATCCTCTTCAACCGATGGACTAACGACGAATGAAGATTCCTTTAAGGGACGTCATCCAAGATGGCGTCCCTTCAATTCCGATTGGCTTATAGAATTCTATTAGCCAATCGGAATTAAGGTAGAAAAAAATCTACAATCTGATCGGAACAGCCAATAGAATGTGAGTTCAATACGATTGGCTGATTGGATCAGCCAATCGGATTAAACTTCAATCTGATTGGCTGATTGCATCAGCCAATCAGATTTTTTCTACCTTAATTCCGATTGGCTGATAAAATTCTATCAGCCAATCGGAATTGAAGGGACGCCATCTTGGATGACGTCCCTTAAAGGAACCTTTATTCGTCGTTAGTCCGCCGGTTGAAGAGGATGGCTCCGCGTCGGCTTCTTTGAAGATGGCTCCGCTCTGGATGGATGAAGATTGAAGATGGCGCCTGGATGAACACTTGGAGGACCTCTTCTTGCCCCGCTTGGATGAAGACTTCTACCGGATGAAGGACCTCCTCTGCGCACCTTGGATGAAGAATTTGGCTCGGCTGAGTGAAGACGACTCAAGGTAGGATGATCTTCAGGGGGTTAGCGATAGGTTTATTTAAGGGGGGTTTGGGTGGGTGGTGGGTTGTAATGTTGGGGGGGGATTGTATTTTTATTTTCAGGTAAAAGAGCTGATTACTTTGGGGCAAAAAGCCCTTTTAAGGGCTGGTAAAAGAGCTGATTACTTTTGTAATTTAGAATAGGGTAGGGATTTTTTTATTTTGGGGGGCTTTTTTATTTTATTAGGGGGCTTAGATTAGGTGTAATTAGTTTAAACTGCTTGTAATTCTTTTTTATTTTTTGTAATTTTGTGTTTTTTTTTTTTTGTATTGTAGAATAGTTTATTTTTTTGTATTTTATTTTAGGTAATTGTAGGTAATTTATTTAATTAATTTAATGATAGTGTAGTGTTAGGTGTATTTGTAACTTAGGTTAGGATTTATTTTACAGGTAATTTTGTATTTATTTTAACTAGGTAGCTATTAAATATTTATTAACTATTTAATAGCTATTGTACCTAGTTAAAATAAATACAAAGTTGCCTGTAAAATAAATATAAATCCTAAAATAGCTACAATGTAATTAATTTAGTTAGTTTTAGGAATATTATTTAGTTTAAAACATAATTTATGCTTACCTGATAAATTTATTTCTCTTGTAGTGTAGTCAGTCCACGGGTCATCCATTACTTATGGGATTATATCTCTTCCCCAACAGGAAGTTGCAAGAGGATCACCCAAGCAGAGCTGCTATATAGCTCCTCCCCTCACATGTCATATCCAGTCATTCGACCGAAACAAGACGAGAAAGGAGAAACCATAGGGTGCAGTGGTGACTGGAGTTTAATTAAAAATTTAGATCTGCCTTAAAAGACAGGGCGGGCCGTGGACTGACTACACTACAAGAGAAATAAATTTATCAGGTAAGCATAAATTATGTTTTCTCTTGTTAAGTGTAGTCAGTCCACGGGTCATCCATTACTTATGGGATACTAATACCAAAGCTAAAGTACACGGATGAAGGGAGGGACAAGGCAGGAACTTTAAACGGAGGGAACCACTGCCTGAAGTACCTTTCTCCCAAAAATAGCCTCCGAAGAAGCAAAAGTGTCAAATTTGTAAAACTTTGAAAAAGTGTGAAGTGAAGACCAAGTCGCAGCCTTGCAAATCTGTTCAACAGAAGCCTCATTTTTAAAGGCCCAGGTGGAAGCCACAGCTCTAGTAGAATGAGCTGTAATTCTTTCAGGAGGCTGCTGTCCAGCAGTCTCATAGGCTAAACGTATTATGCTACGAAGCCAAAAAGAGAGAGAGGTAGCCGAAGCCTTTTTGACCTCTCCTCTGTCCAGAGTAAACGACAAACAGGGAAGAAGTTTGACGAAAATCTTTAGTTGCCTGCAAATAGAACTTCAGGGCACGGACTACGTCCAGATTATGCAAAAGTCGTTCCTTCTTTGAAGAAGGGTTAGGACACAATGATGGAACAACAATCTCTTGATTGATATTCCTGTTAGAAACTACCTAAGGTAAGAACCCAGGTTTAGTACGCAGAACTACCTTGTCTGAATGAAAAATCAGATAAGGAGAATCACAATGTAAGGCAGATAACTCAGAGACTCTTCGAGCCGAGGAAATAGCCATCAAAAACAGAACTTTCCAAGATAACAGCTTAATATCAATGGAATGAAGGGGTTCAAATGGAACGCCTTGCAGGACGTTAAGAACTAAGTATAAGCTCCACGGCGGAGCAACAGTCTTAAACACAGGCTTAATCCTAGCCAAAGCCTGACAAAAAGCCTGAACGCCTGGAATTTCTGCCAGACGCTTGTGTAGAAGAATAGACAGAGCAGAAATCTGTCCTTTTAACGAACTAGCGGATAAGCCCTTTTCTAAACCCTCTTGTAGAAAAGACAATATCCTAGAAATCCTAACCTTACTCCATGAGTAACTCTTGGATTCACACCAATACAAATATTTACGCCATATCTTATGGTAAATTCAATCTCCATGCAGTCAGCCTCAGAGAAATTAGATTTGGATGGTTGAAAGGACCCTGAATTAGAAGGTCCTGCCTCAGAGGCAGAGACCATGGTTGACAGGACGACATGTCCACTAGGTCTGCATACCAGGTCCTGCTTGGCCACGCAGGCGCTATCAGAATCACTGATGCTCTCTCCTGTTTGATCTTGGCAATCAGTCGAGGCAGCAGCGGAAACGGTGGAAACACATAAGCCATCTTGAAAACCCAAGGGGCTGCTAGAGCATCTATCAGCGCCGCTCCCGGGTCCCTGGACCTGGATCCGTAATGAGGAAGCTTGGCGTTCTGGCGAGACGCCATGAGATCCAGATCTGGTTTGCCCCAACGATGAATCAGTTGAGCGAAGACCTCCGGATGAAGTTCCCACTCCCCCGGATGAAAAGTCTGGCGACTTAGAAAATCCGCCTCCCAGTTCTCCACGCCTGGGATGTAGATTGCTGACAGGTGGCAAGAGTGAGACTCTGCCCAGTGAATTATCTTTGAGACTTCCAACATCGCTAGGGATCTCCTGGTTCCCCCTTGATGATTGATGTAAGCCACAGTCGTGATGTTGTCCGACTGAAATCTGATGAACCTCAGAGTTGCTAACTGAGGCCAAGCTAGAAGAGCATTGAATATTGCTCTTAACTCCAGAATATTTAAAGTTACATCAATGCATTTAGTACACAACCTTCTATGGGGCTCCACATTGGCCTTCATACATAGTGAACAAACAGATTCATCTGTGTCAGACATGTTTAAACAGACTAGCAATGAGACTAGCAAGCTTGGAAAATACTTTTCAAATAAATTTACAAGCAATATAAAAAACGCTACTGTGCCTTTAAGAAGCACAAAAAGCTGTCACAGTTGAAATAACAATGAACCAAATTAGTTATAGCAACCAAATTTTCACAGTAAATGTATTAAGTTAGCAAAGGATTGCACCCACCAGCAAATGGATGATTAACCCCTTAATACCCAAAAACGGATAACAATTTAATAATTAACGTTTTTATCACAGTCAAACACACTGTCACAGGTCTGCTGTGACTGATTACCTCCCTCAAAATGAATTTTGAAGACCCCTGAGCTCTCTAGAGACGTCCTGGATCATGGAGGATGAAGTAGGAAGATTGTGACTGAATTTTTACTGCGCAAAAAAGCGCTAAAATAGGCCCCTCCCACTCATATTACAACAGTGGGGAAGCTCAGTTAACTGTTTCTATGAAGAAACAAAAGTTAGCCATGTGGTAAAAATCATGCCCCAATAAGTTTTATCACCAAGTACCTCACAAAAAACGATTAACATGCCAGTAAACGTTTGAACATACATTTTAAAAGTTATGAAGTGTTATTAATAAGTCTGCTACCAGTCGCTTTTACTGCAGTTAAGGCTCACACATTACTTCAGTATTAACAGTATTTTCGGAGTCAAATTCCATTCCCTAGAAAAATACTTCAGTGTACACACACTCCTCAGCCTAATACCAGTCGCTACCACTGCATTTAAGGCTGAACTTACATTACATTGGTATCAGCAGTAATTTCTCAGTCAATTCCATTGCTTAGAAAAATAATTTACTGCACATACCTCATTTGCAGGGGGGCCCTGCATGCTATTCCCCTTTTCTGAAGTTACCTCACTTCTCAGAATGTGCGAGAACAGCCAGTGGATCTTAGTTACGTCTGCTAAGATCATAGAAAACGCAGGCAGATTCTTCTTCTAATGCTGCCTGAGAAACAAACAGCACACTCCGGTGCCATTTAAAATAACAAACTTTTGATTGAAGAAATAAACTAAGTTTAAAAACACCACAGACCTCTCACAACGACCTATCTTTAGTTAGCTTGCAAGAGAATGACTGGATATGACATGTGAGGGGAGGAGCTATATAGCAGCTCTGCTTGGGTGATCCTCTTGCAACTTCCTGTTAGGGAAGAGATATAATCCCATAAGTAATGGATGACCCGTGGACTGACTACACTTAACAAGAGAAATTATATTTATGTTAGGGTTAGACTTTGGTTTAGGGGTTAATAACTTTATTATAGTAGCGGCGACGTTGCGGGCGGGAGATTAGGGGTTAATAATTTTAGATAGGTGGCGGCGATGTTAGGGAGGGCAGATTAGGGGTTAATACTATTTATTCTAGTGTTTGCGAGGCGGGAGTGCAGCGGTTTAGGGGTTAATACATTTATTATAGTTGCGGCGAGGTCCGGTCGGCAGATTAGGGGTTAATAAGTGTAGGTAAGGTAGCGGCAACGTTGGGGGGGCAGATTAGGGGTTAATAAATATAATATAGGGGTCGGCGGTGTTAGGGGCAGCAGATTAGGGGTTCATAGGGATAATGTAGGTTGCGGCGGTGTCCGGAGCGGCAGATTAGGGGTTAATAGTATAATGCGGTTGTCAGCGATAGCGGGGGCGGCAGATTAGAGGTTAATAAGTGTAAGGTTAGGGGTGTTTAGACTCGGGGTTCATGTTAGGGTGTTAGGTGCAGACTTAGAAAGTGTTTCCCCATAGGAAACAATGGGGCTGCGTTAGGAGCTGAACGTGGCTTTTTTGCAGGTGTTAGTTTTTTTTTCAGCCCAAACTGCCCCATTGATTCCTATGGGGATATTGTGCACGAGCACGTTTTAGCTGCTTACCGCTACCGTAAGCAACGCTGGTATTGAGGGTTGAAGTGGAGCTAAATTAGGCTCAACACACCCTTTTTGAGCCTAACGCAGCCCCTCAGACAACTCTAAATACCAGCATTGTTGGAAGGGTGCGTTGGGAAAAAAAGCAGCGTTAGCTACGCAGGTTTTTATCGACAAAACTTTAAATCTAGCGGATAGTTTCTTACATGGCCACTGTGTGTCCGTGCTCTAAAAAATGTCTGGCCACTGGCTGTTCACTATGGCCATCTTTAATCACTTTTCTGATAGCGCTCTTATGATTTGCCAACCTTTTACGCAAAGATGTACACGTCTTACTGATGTAAAATCTCCCACACCGGCAAATTAGCAAATAAATCACATAATCGGAAGCACACACACATTAATCTGTGTCTAATAGTATACGTATGTTTTCTGTGGGGATGGCTGAATGTGCTACCAGTTTGGAGTGTACACAGTTTGGAGACACAATTTCCGCAATTGAAGCACCCTACCTTACCCGATCTGACATCCTGTTTAACCAACATAGTCCCAAGGCTTCTGCCTCTTTATATACCATCCGTGGGGACCCATCATTTTTAAAAGGAGATATATATATATGTATATGCAACTTCTCCCTTACACATCATCTGGGACATCTTGACTAACTAAGGCCTAGATTTAGAGTTTGGCGGTAGCCGTGAAAACCTGCGTTAGAGGCTCCTAACGCTGGTTTTAGGCTACCTCCGGTATTTGGAGTCACTCGAAAAAGGGTCTAACGCTCACTTTTCAGCCACGACTTTTCCATACCGCAGATCCCCTTACGTAAATTGCGTATCCTATCTTTTCAATGGGATTTTTCTAACTCCGGTATTTAGAGTCGTGTCTGAAGTGAGCGTTAGAAATCTAACGACAAAACTTCAGCCGCAGAAAAAAGTCAGTAGTTAAGAGCTTTCTGGGCTAACGCCGGTTCATAAAGCTCTTAACTACTGTGCCCTAAAGTACACTAACACCCATAAACTACCTACGTACCCCTAAACCGAGGTCCCCCTACATTGCCGCAACTCGATTAATTTTTTTTAACCCCTAATCTGCCGACCGCCACCTACGTTATCCTTATGTACCCCTAATCTGCTGCCCCTAACACCGCCGACCCCTATATTATATTTATTAACCCCTAATCTGCCCCCCACAACGTCGCCGCCAGCTACCTACACTTATTAACCCCTAATCTGCCATCCGCACGCCGCCGCCAGCTACATTATCCCTATGTACCCCTAATCTGCTGCCCTAACATCGCCGACCCCTATATTATATTTATTAACCCCTAACCTGCCCCCCACATCGTCGCCGCCACCTAGCTACAATAATTAACCCCTAATCTGCCGACCGCAAAGAGCCGCCAGCTACATTATAGCTATGTACCCCTAATCTGCTGCCCCTAACACCGCCGACCCCTATATTATATTTATTAACCCCTAACCTGCCCTCCCTAACATCGCCGACACCTAACTTCAATTATTAACCTGACCGAATCTCGCCGCTATTCTAATAAATGTATTAACCCCTAAAGCTAAGTCTAACCCTAACACTAACACCCCCCTAAATTAAATATAATTTTAATCTAACGAAATTAATTCACTCTTATTAAATAAATTATTCCTATTTAAAGCTAAATACTTACCTGTAAAATAAATCTGAATATAGCTACAACATAAATTATAATTATATTATAGCTATTTTAGGATTAATATTTATTTTACAGGTAACTTTGTATTTATTTTAACCAGGTACAATAGCTATTAAATAGTTAAGAACTATTTAATAGCTAAAATAGTTAAAATAATTACAAATTTACCTGTAAAATAAATCCTAACCTAAGTTACAATTAAACCTAACACTACACTATCAATAAATTAATTAAATAAAATACCTACAATTACCTACAATTAAACCTAACACTACACTATCAATAAATAAATTAAATACAATACCTACAAATAACTACAATGAAATAAACGAACTAAAGTACAAAAAATAAAAAAGAACTAAGTTACAAAAAATAAAAAAATATTTACAAACATCAGAAAAATATTACAACAATTTTAAACTAATTACACCTACTCTAAGCCCCCTAATAAAATAGCAAAGCCCCCCAAAATAAAAAAATGCCCTACCCTATTCTAAATTACTAAAGTTCAAAGCTCTTTTACCTTACCAGCCCTGAAGAGGGCCCTTTGCGGGGCATGCCCCAAGAAGTTCAGCTCTTTTGCCTGTAAAAAAAAAAACATACAATACCCCCCCCAACATTACAACCCACCACCCACATACCCCTAATCTAACCCAAACCCCCCTTAAATAAACCTAACACTAAGCCCCTGAAGATCATCCTACCTTGTCTTCACCATACCAGGTTCACTGATCCGTCCTGGCTCCAAAATCTTCATCCAACCCAACCGGGGGCTGGCGATCCATCTTCCGGCGGCTGAAGAGGTCCAGAAGAGGCTCCAAAGTCTTCATCCTATCCGGGAAGAAGAGTAGATCCGGACCGGCAACCATCATCTTCCAAGCGGCATCTTCTATCTTCATCCGATGAGGACCGGCTCCATCCTGAAGACCTCCACCGCGGACCCATCTTCATCCGGTGACGTCCAACTGAAGAATGACGGTTCCTTTAAGGGACGTCATCCAAGATGGCGTCCCTCAAATTCCGATTGGCTGATAGGATTCTATTAGCCAATCGGAATTAAGGTAGGAATATTCTCTATTCAGAATCAAGATCAATCCGATTGGCTGATCCAATCAGCCAATCAGATTGAGCTCGCATTCTATTGGCTGATCGGAACAGCCAATAGAATGCGAGCTCAATCTGATTGGCTGATTGGATCAGCCAATCGGATTGAACTTGATTCTGATTGGCTGATTCCATCAGCCAATCAGAATATTCCTACCTTAATTCCGATTGGCTGATAGAATCCTATCAGCCAATCGGAATTCGAGGGACGCCATCTTGGATGACGTCCCTTAAATGAACTGTCATTCTTCAGTTGGACGTCGCCGGATGAAGATGGGTCCGCGGTTGAGGTCTTCAGGATGGAGCCGGTCCTCATCGGATGAAGATAGAAGATGCCGCTTGGAAGATGATGGTTGCCGGTCCGGATCTACTCTTCTTCCCGGATAGGATGAAGACTTTGGAGCCTCTTCTGGACCTCTTCAGCCGCCGGAAGATTGATCGCCAGCCCCCGCTTGGGTTGGATGAAGATTTTGGAGCCAGGACGGATCGGTGAACCTGGTATGGTGAAGACAAGGTAGGATGATCTTCAGGGGCTTAGTGTTAGGTTTATTTAAGGGGGGTTTGGGTTAGATTAGGGGTATGTGGGTGGTGGGTTGTAATGTTGGGGGGGGTATTGTATGTTTTTTTTTACAGGCAAAAGAGCTGAACTTCTTGGGGCATGCCCCGCAAAGGGCCCTGTTCAGGGCTGGTAAGGTAAAAGAGCTTTGAACTTTAGTAATTTAGAATAGGGTAGGGCATTTTTTATTTTGGGGGGCTTTGTTATTTTATTAGGGGGCTTAGAGTAGGTGTAATTAGTTTAAAATTGTTGTAAGATTTTCCTTATGTTTGTAAATATTTTTTTATTTTTTGTAACTTAGTTCTTTTTTATTTTTTGTACTTTAGTTAGTTTTATTTCATTGTAGTTATTTGTAGATATTGTATTTAATTAATGTATTGATAGTGTAGTGTTAGGTTTAATTGTAGGTAATTGTAGATATTTTATTTAATTAATTTATTGATAGTGTAGTGTTAGGTTTAATTGTAACTTAGGTTAGGATTTATTTTACAGGTAATTTTGTTATTATTTTAACTAGGTAACTATTAAATAGTTATTAACTATTTAATAGCTATTGTACCTGGTTAAAATAATTACAAAGTTACCTGTAAAATAAATATTAATCCTAAAATAGCTATAATATAATTATAATTTATAGTGTAGCTATATTAGGATTTATTTTACATGTAAGTATTTAGCTTTAAATAGGAATAATTTATTTAATAAGAGATAATTAATTTCGTTAGATGTAAATTATATTTAACTTAGGGGAGTGTTAGTGTTAGGGTTAGACTTAGCTTTAGGGGTTAATACATTTATTAGAATAGCGGTGAGCTCCAGTTGGCAGATTAGGGGTTAATAATTGAAGTTAGGTGTCGGCGATGTTAGGGAGTGCAGATTAGGGGTTAATACTATTTATTATAGGGTTAGTGAGGCGGATTAGGGGTTAATAACTTTATTATAGTAGCGCTCAGGTCCGGTCGGCAGATTAGGGGTTAATAAGTGTAGGCAGGTGGAGGCGACGTTGTGGGGGGCAGATTAGGGGTTAATAAATATAATATAGGGGTCGGCGATGTTAGGGCAGCAGATTAGGGGTACATAGGGATAATGTAAGTAGCGGTGGTTTACGGAGCGGCAGATTAGGGGTTAATAATAATATGCAGGGGTCAGCGATAGTGGGGGCGGCAGATTAGGGGTTAATAAGTGTAAGGTTAGGGGTGTTTAGACTCGGGGTACATGTTAGAGTGTTAGGTGCAGACTTAGGAAGTGTTTCCGCATAGCAAACAATGGGGCTGCGTTAGGAGCTGAACGCGGCTTTTTTGCAGGTGTTAGGTTTTTTTTTCAGCTCAAACAGCCCCATTGTTTCCTATGGGGGAATCGTGCACGAGCACGTTTTTGAGGCTGGCCGTGTCCGTAAGCAACTCTGGTATCGAGAGTTGAAGCTGCGTTAAATATGCTCTACGCTCCTTTTTTGGAGCCTAACGCAGCCTTTATGTGGACTCTCAATACCAGAGTTATTTTTATGGTGCGGCCAGAAAAAAGCCGGCGTTAGCTACGCGGGTCCTTATCGACAAAACTCTAAATCTAGCCGTTAGAGTGCAGATATAATTCTCTGGGAACTTGCAGCACTGACACAATGAATACCCCACAAACACAAAATAATAAGATAAGCATATAATAAAGTAATATGGTATATATTTAATTGATATTTACTGTCCCTTTTTTGGTGGTGCATGTTGGGGCCCTTCAATTAACTCTTGCAGCAGAATAACAGAGGGTAACATCCTCCCCCCAGTAAAATTCCTGCCTTCCACTTGCAGGGCAGATACATTATGTAATTAAACATGCGACTTGGATATAAACTGCAGAATAATATAATACAGTTGTCAATGGTATGTAGTACTTGCACACTCTTGGAGTGGGGCTCTTGCCAGTATGTGGGTTTCCCTACTCGGTCATTAGTGAAGACCCTTGGTGGACGCTTATGTCTTTTACGTCATCTTAAATGTCTTTATGGCAACTGTTGGTTTTATTCAAAATTAGAACTTCTCCCCATTCTGTTTGGAAGGGGTCCTATAGCTTGAGACCTATGTCTCCCTATAGGATTTCAATTTCTGTCTGGAGAACCAGGGATGAAGCTGTGGCTTTCAGGATTAAGATCTAACTGAGGAGTAATAACAATAGGGATATAAAGCTCTGGTTGAGCATCAGGAGTTGTTCACTTTTGATCTGAACCTGAATTGTCAAAGTTTCATAAAATACAAGGGCTTGCATTCCTTGATTATACTCAACTGGTAACTTGTCTAGAATCATTTTTATCAGAAGTATTCTTTGGAGAATGTCTCTCTTCAGGGTCTTCATCCTTCACTTCTGGTTGACCAATAGGCAGCAAATTATTCCTGTGCCAAGCCTTAATTTGGTCTTTAGGCCCTTTAATTTTGTATACATGAAGTCCTGGCTTGGAAAAAAAAAATCTAAAAGGATGCCTTTCCACCTATCAGCAAGTTTTTATGTTTACCGGTAACACCTAGGTTTCTAAGAAGAACTCACCAGGCTGGATTTCACTATGCCTGACTTTAGTGCCATAACGTCTTTTGTTATTTTCATTATTCTGGGAACTAGCCTTCTTTGCCAGGTCATTGGCTCTTTGAAGACTTTGCTTTAAGTTACGAACATACTGGTAGTGTCCTGTATCATTCTATCAGAGGAGACACCAAACTGAGGATCTATTGGAAGTCTTGCTTCTTTACCAAATAGCAAGTAATAAGGAGAAAATCCTGTAGTTTTATGTCTTTTTGTATGTAGAAATGTGACTTTTTCCTATCTTTAACATTGAGTAGACTATTAGCTTTTTATCTCTGGGTTGGTAGCTTTTAACCTCTGACTAGTAAACCATAGTGAGAGAGCACTCTCACCTCAATCTTCAGCTGCCATGGTGCCAATGGTTAAATATAGAGAACATAAGGAGGCACTCTCTGGTCTTTTAACAAGTGAGTTGTAATATATCAAACGTGACGTTCGGGGACACACTCCCCTTCCTCAGACAAACAAACACAAATCACAAGTGGCAATTTAAACAGTGTAAGCCCCACCCCAGTGCAAAATTGCGCCACAATCGTAACCATAGTGATCCTCAGAAAAAAAACTTTACAGGTTCAAAACTTTTTAAAAAATCAAAAAATATTCAAAATTATATCATTGCAATAGATACACATATAAGTAAGTCATTACTCTCTATGTAATCCATATATATATATATATATATATATATATATATATATATATAAAGCTCTAAAATAACGTGAACAAATTCATATCAAGTGGATAAGATCATAAGTGAAAATACAGTGTATGTTAGACAATACTATCCGCCCATATACATAGGAGATCCTGACATACCAACGGAGCATACACCCAAGCTATGTATTTAGGGCATATTCTTTCTAAATTCATAGCCTCAACTCATATATAGGTTATTACATTCTACTCCGCTTCTCTGGCGGTTCTGGGATTTAAACTGTCATGTCCGCAATGGTGTAAAGCATAGCCTTAGCATTGCCGTGTAACGTACATCAGGCCTCATTTCCGGATGACGTCATCCAAAAGGGGACTTGCTTTGGATGCTCCACGTCGTTGCTATAATAACCATAAACACATGTGGAGATAGCTAGTCTACATAACTGAAAGCTACAATATCTCTATACAGAGCACTACCAGGACTACTGAAGAAATACCCTTCGCCCCAAGGGACTTAATGTGAGCCTGGACTGGCACTGTTTCCTGTAAAGGACAAAGAGTCGTCTTACAAAGAATTGTTGGATGTCTCAGATGCTCCCCCGTAACAGAACTGCCAGACGGAGAAAACGAAATACCACCCCCTTGGGACATCAAAAGCATATGGACTAAAAACACATGAATATCAGAATATATGAGTCTAGGATTCTACCCTACTATATGAGAGACCACAGTTCCATATTGCCCTAGATAACTAATAGACCCAGTCTAGTGGCATTAATCTTTCTAAGACCAGTACACTGTGTTTTTTGGGTTTTACTATAAGATGGTCATTTTTTTACTTTTTGAATATGTCCTTTACTGCTTCATTATTTTTTCATTAATTTTCCCATTTTTCTTTTTATCTTTTTAATTTCCTTTTTATCTTTATTTATATTTTTATTAATTTTCATTTTTTCTTATTTTTTTTATTTTTATTATTTTTATTAGCAATAGGCATACAGGCGTCATAACCAACATATATTTCCACAAGTTACTACTTAACAAAAAAAAAAGAAAAAAAAAAAAGATCAGAAGTATACTCCGTAAGGAGACAGTAAAAGAAAAGTCTCTGAATCGTGATCTTTAGTTGGTAAATAGTTACTGAGTCTTCACCCCTCCATGGGGGCAACATGTCTTCATATTGCCTATTGAAAAGGTTTATTTATTAACTTTTAATCAAACCTTTGGTATCTACAACATCCCGTATTCATCTTTCAGCTTCGGGATGGACGACAAAAGAAAGTAGAGAGAAAGCAAAAAGCATAAATCACATTAACATACATAACTAACCATTGCTGCATTTTGTAGCTGATTCGTTAATTCACCCCTAAGGTTCGCTTCTAGCATGTATATAGTGTTCTTAAGGGGGTACGGTATTTGTCTCTGGGTCGGTAAATCTAGGAACCGTAAAAACAGTCTCCACTTACAAATAAAGCGCGCCACACGTGCATTAACATCAAAGAGAGTATCACATTGTTCACGTATCAGGTTTGTCAATATCATTTGTTTAAGAAATGTGATGGACGGCGCTTCCTTATGGAGCCATTTGTGGAAGACCAATTTTCTAGCTATCAGTATGCTGTTAATAAAAAATTTCTTATCCTTTCCTGTAAACGTCAATTGGTCCAAAAATAGAATCTGTCTAGGGGTGAGGGTGATAGGTCTAGATGCTATTCTGGAGAGCCAAACAGATACTTGGCTCCAGTATCTGCGGATCTTGGGGCAATACCAGGTGTAGTGTAAAAAATCTGGGTTTGGATAAGAACATTTGCCACAAACATTAGAAAAATCTTTCCTCCATTTACTCAATCTACTCGGGGTAAGGTAGTCCTGGTATAGAACGCGTATTTGAGACTCTCTAAGGTCTGCCGCAAGGGTTGCGGACCAGGTAAGGCTTAGGCTATCGTAAAGCGGCTTAGTAGAGGACATATCGGGGAATTTCCTACTCCATATAGCTAAGAGTTTAGATTGTGTTGCAGGGATTTTAGTTTGTATTAAGGTACTGTAGATTGAGGATATGGCAAAGTCATGCGTCAAAAACTGTACAATTGTCCGAGCTAAGGGCGGTCTGTCCCAAAAAGACTCACAATTCTGTAAAATGCCATTGATATAATGTCGGATCTGAAAGTAAGCAAATCTATTAGTGTATGGAATTAAATATTGTCTACATAAAGCGTCAAAAGGTAACACTGTTTTAGTATTATCGTCTAGTAGTTTGCCTATGGTATCTATGCCCTGTGATTTCCATGTGGTAAAAACAGGGTACATTGAGCCAGGCAAAAATCTAGGATTTCCCACAATAGGTACATTTTTAGTGTGTCTAGGATTCCAAGCCATGGCCTTATTGATTGCTCTCCAACCAAAAAGTATGTCCCAAAACATTGGATGGTATTGGGTAGCTATTGGTAGCTCAGACAATGCGGCATGCGACAGGAAGAGGGGGGATATCTGTGTAAGTGAAGCCTCTTCACTGGAAAAGTGCTGAGTATTTAGGTCCCAGTCCAATATAAACTTTGCCAAAGACGCCCAATTATAATAGAGGAGGTTAGGTAGGCCCAATCCGCCCTTCAAATATGGAAGACATAGCTTGTGAGTGCCTATTCTAGGTTTGCCCCCTTTCCATAAAAAGGCCCGAAAAATGCCATTGAGAGATGAGATATCTTTCCGTCGCAATAAAAGGGGCAGCATCTGCATCGGATAAAGGAGCTTGGGCAAAATCATCATTTTAACATTGTGTACTCTACCTGTTAAGGAGAGCGGTAAGTTTTGCCAAGCACTCAGGTCAGTTTTAATTTGTTGGATAATAGGGGTGATGTTCTGTTGATACCATTGCTGTGGGTTAGCAGAAATGTGAATATCCAAGTAGGTTAAATGGGTAACTACTGTTCGAAAGGGGTAAGATATCGCCACATCATTTGTTTTCCGATTTAACCATAAAATCTCTGATTTTGAAATGTTTATTTTATAGCCCGAAAATTCACCGAATAAACGAATCGAGTCCAATACTAGTGGAACATAAGTATGTGGGTCTTCGACAAAAAGCAGCATGTCATCCGCATAGAGAGCAATTTGGAGTTTATGAGAGTTCAGATTGATACCGGGAAAAATTTCACGCAGGTAAATCACCAACGGCTCCAGGGCCAGATTGAATAGGAGACGAGAAAGTGGGCAGCCCTGTCGGGTACCCCTCTGAAGGTATACTGGTGGGGAGTAAAGGTTATTAATTAGTAAATAGGCTACCGGATTGGAGTAAATGTTTTTAAGAAAGGCAGTGAAATGACCTGATATTCCGAAGCTTTCCATGGAATAAAAAAGGTGTGCCCACTGCACCCTATCAAAGGCCTTCTCTGCGTCCAGGGACAGCAGGAAGGCCTCCGGGAGAGACTGAGCCTCTCCGCTTCTCTTTGCTAACCAGTAATGGGTTATCACATGAAGGACTCTCCGAATGTTAGCCACCGAGGATCGGTTAGCAGTGAACCCTGTTTGGTCCGAGTGCAGTACATGAGGGAGGAGATGTTTCAGTCGATTGGCTAGTAGTTTGGTCAGGAGTTTATAATCGACATTTAGAAGGGATATGGGTCTATACGAGTCAGGCAATGTGGGATCTCTACCTGATTTATGTATGACTGTAATGTTTGCAGCAGAAAAATTAGCAGAGGGGGCCCTGCCCTGTAAAATAGTGGCCAAATAACATAGTTAGCGTTGGGGAGATCTGCTCAGATAAGAGCCTATAAAATTCGGTAGGGAGTCCATCAGGACCAGGGGCTTTCCCCAGAGCCAGTGACTTAATTGTTTGGAGTACCTCTTCCTGGAGAATTGGGGTGTTTAAATTATCAATCTGATCCGCTGTTAATTTGGGAAGAGTTATTTTATCCCAAAATGTTTTCTGCGCGCCGTCTTGAGTAGGTTGGGATCGGTACAATTCAGTGTAGTAGTTTGCAAATTCTGCTACTATGTCAGTTGGATTATTTGTTAGTTGGCCTTGGCTTTTGATGGTTGGGACCCCTTTATTTGCTTGTTTGATTTTAACTAAAGAGGCTAAAAACCTCCCAGACCTGTTACCATGTCTCAAAAAGTAGCCCTGATTTCTCTTTTCTTGACGTATTGTATTTTGCAACAAAAATGTGTCTCTCTCCTGTTTTGCAGCAAAGTAAGAAAGTCTATAAAATGAAGTGGGGTGTTGGCAATAGCGGGCATAAGTTGTCGTCAGTTGTTCTGTGAAATGTTCCTCTCTACTGTTGTAAAGGTGTTTCTGTTTAGTAAGGTATGCAATTATGTCACCCCTAAGGACCGCTTTGGCTGTCTCCCAAAAAACAGTAGGTGTATCTATATGTGATCTGTTGTTAGTCACAAAGTCATCCCATTGTCTCATGAGGTACATGGTAAAGTCAGGAGATTTTATAAGATGATTCGGGAAACGAAAAACTCTCTTGTTGGTTGGCTGGGGGGACTGTAAAAGAGTCAAAGAAATAGGGGCGTGGTCAGATATGGTGATGTCAGTAATTTTGGCGTCTGTGATCAGTAGTTCCAGAGATTCAGAGGTGAGGAAGAGATCAATTCGGGACAGAGTATTATGCGATCTAGAAGCACATGTATAATACCTGCCTGTGGGGTTACGTCTTCTCCAAATGTCTTGTACACCCAATGCAGTGTAAAAGGTGTCAAACACTCTAAGGGGAAATACTGTCATGTCCCTTTTAGTAGTGGTAGGGGCAGGGCTAGTCGGATCTCTAAACCTATCCAAAGCTGGGTTAGGTGTCAGGTTGAAGTCCCCGGCAATAATAATTTAGTGTCTAGAAATTTAGCTAGAGAGGTAGTGAGTGTGCGCCAAAATGTGGATGCTCTTTGATTAGGGCCATAAACATTGCATATAAGGATACCAATCACCTTTCCATTTTAGTTTAATAATGATGAATCTTCCCTCGGGGTCTATTATTAATTCATCCTTCTGGTACTCCAGATCTTTACGAATAAGTATAGCCACTCCTCTGCTAGAGCTATTATAAGGGGCACTAAGGACTTCTGAAATCCATTTGGCTTTTAATTTATCATGTTCTAGGGCATTAAGGTGAGTCTCCTGGAGAAACATGATATGGGCCTGAGTTTTTTTAAGATATGTCAGAATTGTTCTCCTTTTAATGGGAGAGTTAATTCCCCCCACTTTCCAGGAGAGGATTTTTACTGCCATCTAAGATCTACTAGAAATGGAATCTGAGAATAAGGTGAACAATCTTTACATACTTTTTTGGAGAAAAATGTGGGGAGATGACTATATAGATATCTCTCACTAATATCAGAGTTATAGCATGAAGCCAAGTGTAGCAATAAATACAGTAACCAGTGAAATAACATCATAAAAACAGTGAACAGTGTATAAACTGTACAATTCAACATAATACAATACTAGTCCATGGCACATTCTTCTTGTACCATCATTTAGGGCCTTTTGGTCAAAAACTTATGTCCTAACTTGCAGTTTGGAGAGGGACAGTCATCTGGCAAATTCAACCAGGAGACTCATTCCTAGTTGGAGAGGAAGGAGCAGGTGGGTCAGTTTCCTGATCTAGAAAGTCCTGCGCTTCTCTTGGCGAGTCAAAGAACTTGAATCCTTTTGTGGTGCGTAGCTTTAGGCGAGCTGGGAACATCAAGATGGCTTGGCATTTTTCTTTATGCAGTGAGCTGCACAAGGGGGCAAACTCTTTTCTTTGCAACTTTTGAGGAGTAATCTTGAAAGATATAAAGTCTTTTATCATCATAAAGCAACATCTGAGTCTTCCTGTAAGCTCTGAGAAGATGGATTTTTGATTGGAAGTTTAAATATTTTATCATCACTCCTCTGGGAGGTGTGTTTTTACCAGTTCCAGCTGGTCTGTCTCCTCCAACATGGTGGGCTCTCTCTGCTTTCAGTGGTAGGTGTTCCGCCGGAACCTTCAGTAAGCTGGGAAGTGAATGCTCGGCAAAGTAGAGCAGCTCCGAGGGGCGAACAGATTCCGGTAGCCCCACTAACCTGACATTGTTCCTACGGGAACGGTTCTCCAGGTCATCCACTTTTTGATGGAAATATGTGTTCTGCTGAATCAAATCTTTAATCTGGGTTGCTAAGGAGTTGGGATTATCCTCTAGGTAAGAAATTCGCTGCTCCGCACCTGCCAGTCTAGAGTTAAATTGTTTCACCTCAGTTGTCAGAGTATCCATGCACTTTTGTAGGTTATCCAGTTTAGACAAGAGTAAAGAATTGAGTTGTTGGTCTCCAGCTGCAGGCCCTATGTCTGTATGAGGAGATGTCAGCTTTACAGGCAAGGTAGCTGAGACAGGGTCATGGGGTGGTTTGGCTTTTTTGTCTTGCTGGGCTTTGCTTCTGTTACACATTTTTAAAGTAGTTAAGTATTTGTCCATACAACTTCACAAATTGCACACAGTACTAATAAGTTCCTTAAATGAAGATCTAAAACAATTTGCATGTAGCAGTGTAAGGCCCAATTCCAGGGCAATTGTGTCCAAGTCCCTTCAGCAATGAAACATCAACAAAGGAAATAGAGTGACTCTCTTCAAATTTAGGCCTACTAATTGCTTAGTGGGCCCAGTAAGGAAGTGTAAGATACACCCTATCCTCTCTCCTCCTTATCTTTGTGAAGTATTAGCCGGCAAAGGTGGGCCTCCTTAGGTCAAGGTATAACACAGGCTGTGTATGCTTATAACTGGGTGGTTGTCAGTGTGTCAGCGCCCACACAAGCTCTGCAAATGCACAATCACTTTGAGTAAAGCAGGGGGTCAGTTCCGTTCAGCAGGCAGGACTAGTAAATGATTTGTAACGGATTATCAAAGTGTTAAGCTGCTCACTAAAGATCTTAGGGCACTTTAAAAGGATCAGTTGGTGCTGGTACTTCGCTTTATGACACTTTTAGCGAGTGATTAAGTGAGCTTTTATATGTCGCCAGACCAGTTGTTAAGGCGATTTAACAAAGTCACTACTCTACAACATCTGCTAGAGGGTATTTCTTCTTCCTCCTATACAGTTAAGGCACAATCGAGAGCTATGTCTTCCCCACTTGTTTATGTCCCTTGCGTTTATGTGGCTGTGTACTTACTATAGCTGCGTAGCAAGCAACAGCAAAATGGCTAGTAGTATCCAAGAGTAATGCAGCTTCTCGTGAGCGGTGGATCCTGCGTCTCCCCCAGGCGAATGTCCGTGCTGATTTTACAGCCACGCAGGTTGAAGGAATCTCTATCTCTGTCACAATCACGGCACAGCCCTGCCGCCAAGAGTATCGGTGCGTCCCGGTGGGGGAGTCAATGTTTCTGACTCCCTGCGTATTGGTGTCCGGACAGGGGAGTGTGATCTCCTGTCAAGGTATTATCGCTTCTGGGGCTAAATTAAGAGCAGGTTATTGGGGTTTTGGAGCCTGAATATCGGAGCTCCTAGTCCCTGCGACAGCTCTCTATGCCCACCCACCGGAAGTCCTTTCATAAATTTTTTAAATGTTTTCATTTTTTTCATTTATTTTCCATCTTTATTATTATCTTTACTTTTTATGTTTAAATTTTTTCATTCTTCATTTTTTTATTTCATTTTATTACTCTACTTATTTTTATTTTTATTTCTTCAGTAGTCCTGGTAGCGCTCTGTATAGAGATATTGTAGCGTTCAGCTCTGTAGCTGATTCAGGATATCGGGTAAGAATAGCGATCTCCAAATATGTTTATGGTTGTTATGGCAATGAAATGGAACATCCAAGGCATGTCCCCTTTTGGATGACGTCATCGGCATGAGGCTTGATGTACGTTACACGGCGATTCTAAGGCTATGCTTTCACGCCTTTTCACGCGGACATCACAGTTTGAGTCCCAGAACTGCCAGAGAAGCGGAGTAGAAGGTAATAACCTATATATAAGTTGAGGCTATGAATTTAGAAAGAATATGCCCTAAATACACGGCTTAGGTATATGCTCTGTTGGTATGTCAGGATCTCCTATGTATATGCGGATAGTATTGTCTAACATACACTGTATTTTCACTTATGATCAAATCCACTTGATATGAATTTGTTCACATTATTTCTTATACTTATATAATTTTAAAGCTTTATATATATGGATTACATAGAGAGTAATGCCTTATATGTGTATCTATTGCAATAATATAATTTTGAATATTTTTTTAGTTTTGAAAAAGTTTTGAACCTGTAAAGGTTTTTTGTTTACTGAGGATCACTATGGTTACAGTTTTGGTGCAATTTCTCACTGGGGTGGGGCTTACACTGTTTAAATTGCCACTTGTGATTTGTTTCATCACAGTAAATCTTTTATTGAGGTTTAAAAGGAAAACAGCAGTCAGGGACGTTTCGGGTCTACATAGCCCTTACTCCTGCTGTGGTATACAGGTAACATCCTCTTATTTATAGCCCCTGTGTATAGGTAAATTAACCCTTCAACTGGCAAAGAAGCCATCTTTTTTACATTATACTGCCATCTAGTGGTCATTGTGATTAACATATTACAAACTTTTTTTATATACCTGTTAGATTACAATTTATATTAAAAACAATGATACATAATATTTAGGAGAAGATAACATCTTATTATACAGTATTAAAATAATAAAATTAACAATATAGAAAAAAGAAACAAAGAAATAAATGTAAATCATAATCTTTATTTAAACCTACTGGATGCAGAGTCCCTAACGTTTGAATCCACCAAACTTTTCTTTTTTTAACATCAATTCCCTATCTCCACCTCTCCTTAATTTTGGTATATGATCAATGATCTGGAAGTGCAATTGATTAACTGTGTGCCCTGCGGTGGTAAAGTGTGCTGAAACTGGAAGGGTCGTATCTTTGCTTCTACTACTTGATTTATGTGCACTGATCCTGTCCTTGAGGGGCGTATGGTCTCCCCCACGTAACCACGCCCACACAGGCATTTGAGTAAATACACAACATACTCTGTATCACAGGTGTAATAACCATTGATTTCCCTTTTCTTGTCATTAATCTGGGCTATGTGTCTACCCTTAATCCATAGAATTGCACTGGGCGCAGTTTAAGCATGGGTATGATCCTTTATTGGGAGTAGTTAAATAATTCACCTTATTCACTTTATTACTACCCACATCTGCTCTCACTAGTGTGTCTAAGATGTTTTACTCTTTTGTATGATTGGATCGGGGGTTTCTGATATTCACAAATGTTAGGATATGATTTGCTAAGTAAATACCAATGTTTTTTGAGGACAGATGTTATCTTCTTATTATGGTTATTAAATTATGTTGCAAATATTAGTCAACATTTGTGTATAGCCTCTTCACATTTTTCCACAATTTCTGTGGGATAGCCTCTAGCCTTAAATTTATCAGCCATTTGACTCAATCTAACCTTTTGGAGTTCTTTGTCTTTAACATTACATAAAGTACGGATAAATTGGCTCTTGGGGATTGAGTTAAAAACTCTTTGTGGATGAAAACTTTGGAAGTGTAATAATAAGTGGGCTTACTATAAATGTCAGTGGTTAGTTTAGAATTTTTCTTATATACGGTTGTATCTAAAATAAATCAGGTGAACAATCCAAAGTAAACTTAAAGGGACATGAAACCCAAACATTTCTTTCATGATTCATATGGAGAATACAATTTTAAACAACTTTCCAGTTTACTTCTATTATTTAGTTTGCTTCCTTCTCTTGTTATCCTTTGCTGAAAGGTTTATCTAGGCAAGCTCAGGAGCAGCAGAGAACCTAGGTTCTAGCTGTTGATGGGTGGTCGCATATATTTATTGATTTTGATTGGCTCAACCATGTGTTCAGTTAGAAACCATTAGTGCGATGCTGCTCCTTCAACAAATGATACCAAGAGAATGAAACAGATTAGATCATAAAAGTAAATTAGAAAGTTGTTTAAAAATGTATTCTCTTTCTTAATCATGAAAGAAAATTTTGGGTTTCATGTCCCTTTAAGACAGTTAGAACAATTATTTAGATCATCTACAAAATCTTGTAAGGACTCCAATGTGCCCCACCCATGTATCTAAATATCATTGATGTAACGCAGCCATATTTCACCGTTTTCTTGATATTTCGAATTAGTGTAAACAAATTTACTTTCAAGTTGGCTAACAAAGATGTTGGCGTATGCGGGGGCTACATTGGAGCCCATATCCATACCCTTTTGCTGTAAATAATATGTGTCTTGAAATAGAAAATAATTGAGATACAATAAAATTCTAAGAAGGTTTTCAACTAATTGTGATTGAAGGAGAGACAAAGAGGTTTCTTGTTTAACAAGATCAAGTAAAGATTCTATCCCTGCTTCATGGGGTTAGCAGTATACAAACTAACAATATCCAAACTAAAGAGTATTTCAGAATATTCACAAGGTAGTTTACATATTTTTGTAAGGGAATCACCAGCGTCTTTTAGAAAAGAAGGTTGTTTAGAGGCCAGAGGATTCAAAATTCTATCTAAAAAAATAGCTATGTTGGAAAAAACGCAATCGGTGCCAGTGACTATGGGCCTACCCATGGGCTCCCTAAGATGTTTATGAACTTTGGGGAGGGTATAGAACACAGGTGTGATTGGGTCTTTTTTTATTAAGTAAATAGCCAGATTATTGTTAATGACCTCCTTTTTAAGGGTTTCATCAACTATTTGTTTAATTTCATTTTTAATTTCTGCCAGGGGGTCACTGCCAAGGATCTGATCGGTGGATCCTGCGTCTCCCCCAGGCGAATGTCCGTGCTGATTTTACAGCCACGCAGGTTGAAGGATCTCTATCTCTGTCACAATCGCGGCACAGCCCTGCCGCCAAGAGTATTGGTGCGTCCCGGTGGGGGAGTCGATGTTTCTGACTCCCTGCGTATTGGTGCCCGGACAGGGGAGTGTGATCTCCTGTCAAGGTATTATCGCTTCTGGGGCTAAATTAAGAGCAGGTTATTGGGGTTTTGGAGCCTGAATATCGGAGCTCCTAGTCCCTGCGACAGCTCTCTATGCCCGCCCACCGGAAGTCCTTTCATAAATTTTTTAAATGTTTTCATTTTTTTCATTTATTTTCCATCTTTATTATTATCTTTACTTTTTATGTTTAAATTTTTTCATTCTTCATTTTTTTATTTCATTTTATTACTCTACTTATTTTTATTTTTATTTCTTCAGTAGTCCTGGTAGCGCTCTGTATAGAGATATTGTAGCGTTCAGCTCTGTAGCTGATTCAGGATATCGGGTAAGAATAGCGATCTCCAAATGTGTTTATGGTTGTTATGGCAATGAAATGGAACATCCAAGGCATGTCCCCTTTTGGATGACGTCATCGGCATGAGGCTTGATGTACGTTACACGGCGATGCTAAGGCTATGCTTCACGCCTTTGCGGACATCACAGTTTGAGTCCCAGAACCGCCAGAGAAGCGGAGTAGAAGGTAATAACCTATATATAAGTTGAGGCTATGAATTTAGAAAGAATATGCCCTAAATACACGGCTTAGGTATATGCTCTGTTGGTATGTCAGGATCTCCTATGTATATGCGGATAGTATTGTCTAGCATACACTGTATTTTCACTTATGATCATATCCACTTGATATGAATTTGTTCACATTATTTCTTATACTTATATAATTTTAAAGCTTTATATATATGGATTACATAGAGAGTAATGCCTTATATGTGTATCTATTGCAATAATATAATTTTGAATATTTTTTTAGTTTTGAAAAAGTTTTGAACCTGTAAAGGTTTTTTGTTTTCTTGAGGATCACTATGGTTACATTTTTGGCGCAATTTCTCACTGGGGGTGGGGCTTACACTGTTTAAATTGCCACTTGCGATTTGTTTCATCACGGTAAATCTTTTATTGAGGTTTAAAAGGAAAACAGCAGTCAGGGACGTTTCGGGTCTACATAGCCCTTACTCCTGCTGTGGTATACAGGTAACATCCTCTTATTTATAGCCCCTGTGTATAGGTAAATTAACCCTTCAACTGGCAAAGAAGCCATCTTTTCTCCAACATTGGTGTGTCCGGTCCACGGCGTCTTCCATAACTTGTGGGAATATTCTCTTCCCCAACAGGAAATGGCAAAGAGCACAGCAAAAGCTGTCCATATAGTCCCTCCTAGGCTCCGCCCACCCCAGTCATTCTCTTTGCCGCTGAACAAGCAGCATCTCCACGGAGATGGTGAAGAGTATGTGGTGTTTAGTTGTAGTTGTTTATTCTACTATCAAGAGTTTGTTATTTTAAAATAGTGCTGGTATGTACTATTTACTCTGAAACAGAAAAAGATGAAGAGTTCTGTTTGTGAGAGGAAAATGATTTTAGCAGCAGTAACTAAAATCGTTTGCTGTTTCCACATAGGACTGTTGAGATGAGATAACTTCAGTTGGGGGAAACAGTTGGCAGACTTTTCTGCTTAAGGTATGACTAGCCATATTTCTAACAAGACTGAGTAATGCTGGAAGGCTGTCATTTTCCCCATCATGGGGACCGGTAAGCCATTTTCTTAGTCTCAAACAGAATAAAGGGCTTAATATGGGCTATAAAACTGGTAGACACTTTTATGGGCTAGATCGATTGTTTTATTTGGGCATTTTATACAGCTTGAAGTTGAAATTCACACTTTATAACTTTGGGGAACGTTTTTTTTTACGTCAAGCACTGGTTTAGACATCAGGAAGGGCCTTCTATGTAGTAGGCAGAGCCTCATTTTCGCGCCATTACTGCGCAGTTACTTTTGAGAGCAGGACATGCAGCTGCATGTGTGTGGGTCTGGAAGTGGTTGAAAAGGTTCTTAGAAGGCGTCATTTGGTATCGTATACCCCCCTGGGTTTGGTAAAGTCGCAGCAAAGGCTGTAGCTGGGACTGTAGAGGGGTTAAAACTGTAAACGGCTCCGGTTTCGTCATTTTAAGGGTTAAAGGTCTGAAATTTGGGGTGCAATGCTTTGAATGCTTTAAGACACTGTGGTGAAAATTTGGTTAAAATTGAACAATTCCTTCATAGTTTTTCACATATTCAGTAAAAAAGTGTGCCCTGTTTAAAATTTAAAGAGACAGTAACGGTTTTGTTTTAAAACGTTTTTTTGTATTTTATTGACAAGTTTAAGCCTGTTTAACATGTCTGTGCCTTCAGATAAACTATGTTCTGTATGTATGGAAGCCAATGTGTCTCCCCCTTCAAAATTGTGTGATAATTGTGCCATAGCGTCCAAACAAAGTAAGGACAGTACTGCCACAGATAGTAAAGTTGCCCAAGATGATTCATCAGATGAAGGGAGTAGACATAGTTCTACATCATCTCCTTCTGTGTCTACACCAGTTTTGCCCACGCAGGAGACCCCTAGTACTTCTAGCGCGCCAATGCTTGTTACTATGCAACAATTTACAGCAGTAATGGATAACTCCATAGCAAATATTTTATCCAAAATGCCTGCATTTCAGAGAAAGCGCGATTGCTCTGTTTTAAACACTGTAGAGCAGGAGGGCGCTGATGATAATTGCTCTGTCATACCCTCACACCAATCTGAAGTGGCCATGAGGGAGGTTTTGTCAGATGGGGAAATTTCTGATTCAGGTAGAATTTCTCAACAGGCAGAACCTGATGTTGTGACATTTAAATTTAAATTAGAGCATCTCCGCGCACTGCTTAAGGAGGTGCTATCTACTCTGGATGATTGTGACAACCTGGTCATTCCAGAAAAATTGTGCAAGATGGACAAGTTCCTAGAGGTTCCGGTGCACCCCGACGCTTTTCCTATACCCAAGCGGGTGGCGGACATAGTGAATAAGGAGTGGGAGAAGCCCGGCATACCTTTTGTCCCCCCTCCTATATTTAAGAAATTATTTCCTATGGTCGACCCCAGAAAGGACTTATGGCAGACAGTCCCTAAGGTTGAGGGGGCAGTTTCTACACTAGCTAAGCGCACTACTATTCCTATCGAGGATAATTGTGCTTTCAAAGATCCTATGGATAAAAAATTGGAGGGTTTGCTTAAAAAGATTTTTGTACAGCAAGGTTACCTCCTGCAACCTATTTCGTGCATTATTCCTGTCACTACAGCAGCGTGGTTCTGGTTCGAGGAACTAGAAAAGTCGCTCAGTAGAGAGACTCCTTATGAGGAGGTTATGGACAGAATTCACGCACTTAAGTTAGCTAATTCCTTTATTTTAGATGCCGCTTTGCAGTTAGCTAGATTAGCGGCGAAAAATTCAGGGTTTGCAATTGTGGCGCGCAGAGCGCTCTGGCTAAAGTCTTGGTCAGCGGATGTATCTTCCAAGACAAAGTTGCTTAATATCCCTTTCAAGGGTAAAACCCTTTTTGGGCCAGAATTGAAAGAGATTATCTCAGACATCACTGGGGGTAAGGGCCACGCCCTCCCACAAGATAGGCCTTTCAAGGCCAAGAATAAGTCTAATTTTCGTTCCTTTCGCAATTTCAGGAACGGACCGGCCTCCAACTCTGCAGCCTTTAGACAAGAGGGTAATGCTTTGCAAACCAAACCAGCTTGGAAACCGATGCAAGGCTGGAACAAGGGTAAGCAGGCCAAGAAGCCTGCTGCTGCTACCAAAACAGCATGAAGGAGTAGCCCCCAATCTGGGACCGGATCTAGTAGGGGGGCAGACTCTCTCTCTTCGCTCAGGCTTGGGCAAGAGATGTTCAGGATCCCTGGGCACTAGAAATAGTTTCTCAGGGTTATCTTCTGGAATTCAAGGAACTACCCCCAAGGGGAAGGTTCCACATGTCTCACTTATCTTCAAACCAAATAAAAAGACAGGCATTCTTATATTGTGTAGAAGACCTGTTAAAAATGGGAGTGATACACCCAGTTCCAACTGTGGAACAAGGAATGGGGTTTTACTCAAATCTGTTTGTAGGTTCCAAAAAAGAGGGAACTTTCAGACCAATTCTGGATTTAAAGATTCTAAACAAATATCTCAGAGTGCCATCGTTCAGAAATGGAAACTATTCGAACGATTTTACCTTCAATCCAGGAGGGTCAATTTATGACTACCGTGGATCTAAAGGATGCGCATCTACATATTCCTATCCACAAAGATCATCATCAGTTCCTAAGGTTCGCCTTTTTGGACAAACATTACCAGTTTGTGGCTCTCCCATTCGGGCTAGCCACTGCTCCAAGGATTTTCACAAAGGTACTCTGGTCCCTTCTAGCGGTTCTAAGACCAAGGGGCATTGCAGTGGCACCTTACTTGGACAACATTCTGATACAAGCGTCGTCTCTTTCAAAGGCAAAGGCTCACACAGACATCGTTCTGGCCTTTCTCAGATCTCACGGGTAGAAGGTGAACATAGAAAAGAGTTCCCTGTCTCCGTCGACAAGAGTTCCTTTCTTGGGGACAATAATAGATTCTTTAGAAATGAAGATTTTCCTGACAGATGTCAGAAAGTCAAAACTTCTAAACGCTTGTCAAGTTCTTCACTCTGTTCCACGACCTTCCATAGCTCAGTGCATGGAAGTAGTAGGGTTGATGGTTGCAGCAATGGACATAGTTCCTTTTGCGCGAATTCATCTAAGACCATTACAACTGTGCATGCTGAAACAGTGGAATGGGGACTATACAGACTTGTCTCCAGTGATTCAAGTAGATCAGAAGACCAGAGACTCACTCCGTTGGTGGCTAACCCAGGATCACCTGTCCCAGGGAATGAGCTTCCGCAGACCAGAGTGGGTCATCGTCACGACCGACGCCAGTCTAGTGGGCTGGGGCGCGGTCTGGGACTCCCTGAAAGCTCAGGGTCTATGGTCTCGGGAAGAGTCTCTCCTCCCGATAAACCATCTGGAACTGAGAGCGATATTCAATACTCTCAAGGATTGGCCTCAACTAGCAAAGGCCAGATTCATAAGATTCCAATCAGACAACATGACGACTGTTGCTTACATCAACCATCAGGGGGGAACAAGGAGTTCCCTGGCGATGAGAGAAGTGACCAAAATCATAAAATGGGCGGAGGATCACTCCTGCCACCTATCTGCGATCCACATCTCAGGAGTGGAAAACTGGGAGGCGGATTATCTGAGTCATCAGACATTCCATCCGGGGGAGTGGGAACTCCACCCGGAGATATTTGCCCAGTTGACTCAATTATGGGGCATTCCAGACATGGATCTGATGGCGTCTCGTCAGAACTTCAAGGTTCCTTGCTACGGATCCAGATCCAGGGATCCCAAGGCGACTCTAGTGGATGCATTAGTAGCGCCTTGGGCCTTCAACCTAGCTTATGTGTTTCCACCGTTTCCTCTCATTCCCAGGCTGGTAGCCAGGATCAAACAGGAGAGGGCCTCGGTGATCTTGATAGCTCCTGCGTGGCCACGCAGGACTTGGTATGCAGACCTGGTGAATATGTCATCGGCTCCACCATGGAAGCTACCTTTGAGACAGGATCTTCTAGTACAGGGTCCATTCGAACATCCAAATCTAGTTTCCCTCCAGCTGACGGCTTGGAAATTGAACGCTTGATTTTATCTAAGCGTGGGTTTTCGGATTCTGTGATAGATACTCTGGTACAAGCCAGAAAACCTGTAACTAGAAAAATTTACCATAAAATATGGAAAAGATATATCTGTTGGTGTGAATCCAAGGGATTCTAATGGAGTAAGATCAAAGTTCCTAGGATCCTTTCTTTTCTTCAAGAAGGTTTGGATAAGGGATTATCAGCGAGTTCTCTAAAGGGACAGATTTCTGCTTTATCTGTCTTGTTACACAAACGACTGGCAGCTGTGCCAGATGTTCAAGCTTTTGTTCAGGCTTTGGTCAGGATCAAGCCTGTTTACAGACCTTTGACTCCTCCCTGGAGTCTGAATTTAGTTCTTTCAGTTCTTCAAGGGGTTCCGTTTGAACCTCTACATTCCATAGATATCAAGATGTTATCTTGGAAAGTTCTGTTTTTGGTTGCTATTTCTTCTGCTAGAAGAGTTTCTGAGTCATCTGCTCTGCAGTGTAATCCGCCCTATCTGGTGTTCCATTCAGATAAGGTTGTTTTGCGTACTAAACCTGGTTTCCTTCCAAAGATTGTTTCCAACAAGAATAGTTGTGCCTTCTTTGTGTCTGAATCCAGTTTCAAAGAAGGAACGTTTGTTACACAATTTAGATGTAGTTCGTGCTTTAAAGTTCAATTTAGAAGCAACAAAGGATTTCAGACAAACGTCTTCTCTGTTTGTCGTTTATTCTGGCAAGAGGAGAGGTCAAAAAGCTACTGCTACCTCTCTTTCCTTTTGGCTGAAAAGCATCATCCGATTGGCTTATGAGACTGCCGGACGGCAGCCTCCAGAACGCATCACAGCTCACTCTACTAGGGCTGTGGCTTCCACATGGGCCTTCAAGAACGAGGCTTCTGTTGATCAGATATGTAAGGCAGCGACTTGGTCTTCCCTGCACACTTTTGCCAAATTCTACAAATTTGATACTTTTGCTTCTTCGGAGGATATTTTTGGGAGAAAGGTTTTGCAAGCCCTGGTGCCTTCTGTTTAGGTAACCTGATTGGCTCCCTCCCTTCATCCGTGTCCTAAAGCTTTGGTATTGTTCCCACAAGTTATGGATGACGCCGTGGACCGGACACACCAATGTTGGAGAAAACAGAATTTATGCTTACCTGATAAATTACTTTCTCCAACGGTGTGTCCGGTCCACGGCCCGCCCTGGTTTTTTAATCAGGTTTGATGAATTTCTTTAACTACAGTCACCACGGCACCCTATGGTTTCTCCTGTTTTTCTCCTGTCCGTCGGTCGAATGACTGGGGTGGGCGGAGCCTAGGAGGGACTATATGGACAGCTTTTGCTGTGCTCTTTGCCATTTCCTGTTGGGGAAGAGAATATTCCCACAAGTTATGGATGACGCCGTGGACCGGACACATCGTTGGAGAAAGTAATTTATCAGGTAAGCATAAATTCTGTTTTTTACATTATACTGCCATCTAGTGGTCATTGTGATTAACATATTACAAACTTTTTTTTATATACCTGTTAGATTACAATTTATATTAAAAACAATGATACATAATATTTAGGAGAAGATAACATCTTATTATACAGTATTAAAATAATAAAATTAACAATATAGAAAAAAGAAACAAAGAAATAAATGTAAATCATAATCTTTATTTAAACCTACTGGATGCAGAGTCCCTAACGTTTGAATCCACCAAACTTTTCTCTTTTTAACATCAATTCCCTATCTCCACCTCTCCTTAATTTTGGTATATGATCAATGATCTGGAAGTGCAATTGATTAACTGTGTGCCCTGCGGTGGTAAAGTGTGCTGAAACTGGAAGGGTCGTATCTTTGCTTCTACTACTTGATTTATGTGCACTGATCCTGTCCTTGAGGGGCGTATGGTCTCCCCCACGTAACCACGCCCACACAGGCATTTGAGTAAATACACAACATACTCTGTATCACAGGTGTAATAACCATTGATTTCCCTTTTCTTGTCATTAATCTGGGCTATGTGTCTACCCTTAATCCATAGAATTGCACTGGGCGCAGTTTAAGCATGGGTATGATCCTTTATTTGGAGTAGTTAAATAATTCACCTTATTCACTTTATTACTACCCACATCTGCTCTCACTAGTGTGTCTAAGATGTTTTACTCTTTTGTATGATTGGATAGGGGGTTTCTGAAATTCACAAATGTTAGGATATGATTTGCTAAGTAAATACCAATGTTTTTTGAGGACAGATGTTATCTTCTCATTATGGTTATTAAATTATGTTGCAAATATTAGTCAACATTTGTGTATAGCCTCTTTACATTTTTCCACAATTTCTGTGGGATAGCCTCTAGCCTTAAATTTATCAGCCATTTGACTCAATCTAACCTTTTGGAGTTCTTTGTCTTTAACATTACATAAAGTACGGATAAATTGGCTCTTGGGGATTGAGTTAAAAACTCTTTGTGGATGAAAACTTTGGAAGTGTAATAATAAGTGGGCTTACTATAAATGTCAGTGGTTAGTTTAGAATTTTTCTTATATACGGTTGTATCTAAAATAAATCAGGTGAACAATCCAAAGTAAACTTAAAGGGACATGAAACCCAAACATTTCTTTCATGATTCATATGGAGAATACAATTTTAAACAACTTTCCAGTTTACTTCTATTATTTAGTTTGCTTCCTTCTCTTGTTATCCTTTGCTGAAAGGTTTATCTAGGCAAGCTCAGGAGCAGCAGAGAACCTAGGTTCTAGCTGTTGATGGGTGGTCGCATATATTTATTGATTTTGATTGGCTCAACCATGTGTTCAGTTAGAAACCATTAGTGCGATGCTGCTCCTTCAACAAATGATACCAAGAGAATGAAACAGATTAGATCATAAAAGTAAATTAGAAAGTTGTTTAAAAATGTATTCTCTTTCTGAATCATGAAAGAAAATGTTGGGTTTCATGTCCCTTTAAGACAGTTAGAACAATTAATTAGATCATCTACAAAATCTTGTAAGGACTCCAATGTGCCCCACCCATGTATCTAAATATCATTGATGTAACGCAGCCATATTTCACCGTTTTCTTGATATTTCAAATTAGTGTAAACAAATTTACTTTCAAGTTGGCTAACAAAGATGTTGGCGTATGCGGGGGCTACATTGGAGCCCATATCCATACCCTTTTGCTGTAAATAATATGTGTCTTGAAATAGAAAATAATTGAGATACAATAAAATTCTAAGTAGGTTTTCAACTAATTGTGATTGAAGGAGAGACAAAGAGGTTTCTTGTTTAACAAGATCAAGTAAAGATGTTTCTTGTTTAACAAGATCAAGTAAAGATTCTATCCCTGCTTCATGGGGTTAGCAATATACAAACTAACAATATCCAAACTAAAGAGTATTTCAGAATATTCACAAGGTAGTTTACATATTTTTGTAAGGGAATCACCAGCGTCTTTTAGAAAAGAAGGTTGTTTAGAGGCCAGAGGATTCAAAATTCTATCTAAAAAAATAGCTATTTTGGAAAAAACGGAATCAGTGCCAGTGACTATGGGCCTACCCATGGGCTCCCTAAGATGTTTATGATCTTTGGGGAGGGTATAGAACACAGGTGTGATTGGGTCTTTTTTTATTAAGTAAATTGCCAGATTATTGTTAATGACCTCCTTTTTAAGGGCTTCATCAACTATTTGTTTAATTTCATTTTTAATTTCTGCCAGGGGGTCACTGCCAAGGATCTGATATATACCTCCATCAGATAGTTGTGCCAGTATTGTATATAATACTCTCTGTCTAGCATAACAACAACTCCGCCCTTATCAGTATTTTTAATCACAATAGACTGGTTTTTGGACAGTTTTTTTAGGGCTTGTTTTTCAGCATATGTAAGATTGATTTTTAACTGGTGTGTATTTAGTTTTTTCAAGCAAAGCTTTTATATAATTATTTACAAATTTAATAAAAGTTTCAACTCCTGGGTTGGTGGTATTAGGTACAAACTTAGACTTATTCTTTAAACCTAACAGTTTCAGGTCAAATCTTTTGTCATCTTGTTTTATACTCTCAGTAATATCAGCATTAGAGCTGTTATATGTAGAAAAATGTGCTTTCAACCGGATTAACCGGAAAAAATTATATAGATCCTTTTTAAGGTTAAATACATTGATATTTTTGGAAGGGCAGTATGACAAACCCTTACTTAATACGTCTAATTCAATTTGGGTTAATGCATATTTAGATATATTTATTACAAGGGTATTATTGACATCATTATTTTCACCTTTATAAATACACTTTTTATGCTCAAGTCCAAGTGTAGCTATATCGATAGGTGTCTTAATATCCTTAGCCATAACACGGTCATTACATACCGGACGTGCCACATTTGGAGATTCTTTACCATTTTCTATTTGTAGTGCTTGTTGTAGGGTCTCTCCACCTTTGTTTGTGCTTTCAGCCGCCTCTCCTGTATCGGAGCTTGTGCACAAAAAATCCTCAGAGGAAGAGTTGTCAGAGCTGCCTTGTAGCGTTTTCTTCTGAGCCTTGAGACTTGAATTAGATGCAGGGAAAGTTTTTCTGCAAAACCATCTAGACTACTGCTAACAGCTCCTAAGTTATCAGTGTTGACAAGTTTCACTGCCTGCTTTCTCTCACTCAAGTCCATGTCAGGAGCGCTGCTATAAGACTTTCACACTTAAGAGGCTGTGTTCTGTTCCATAGCATGAAACCTGGAGGTAAGATTGTTTTAATTTTCACACATAAAATGCTATAACAGGGTCACAGTGTGGCTCCTTTATACCTTAAATGGATCCAGGGTTAATATCCTCTGAAGGGGGTTTATTGAACAGTTGGAGTTAATTAATCAGTGTATTTACATGCTGCTTTGTGTGATTTTTTTTCCTGGGCTGATAGACTGTGTTTTTGGCTGGAACAAACAGGTTTCACTTTTAAGTTTCACTTTCGTTTTTGAAAGTGTTGCACAGCTCCTATTACTTGCTGTACTTGTAATAACAGGTCTATGTTCATTTACTTCATTCTGGCTGAGACTTGAACCTGAGGAGTGCGTTCCCTCTGTCTTGGTCTAGGAGGTGGTGAGTGCCCCAGCCATTGGGAGTATAAAGGTGCAATTTTCTATAATAAAAAAATGTTTTTATTTGTGTCCTTCTGTGGGTATAACCTGAGCTATGGAAGACTCTGACATGTTTGAAGGTACTCCTTCTGTACTAAATCATAACTTTTTATATTGTTAGGAGGCCGTGGTTTTCCCGTCCACGCAATTATGTTCCACATGCCTTAACACCATTATAAAGTCTAAGAAGGGAGACAAGCCTGCTAAGGCCCTTAGTCGCTCTGAGCCGTCTACCTCTCAGGACTCGGCGCCCCGTGAGATTACTACCCTTGCTACATTATCAACTCCACGTGCAGTTCCCCGTAGCACATCTAATCCTCCATCCGGAGGGGGCCTTCATCCTGCGGACTTTGTCGCGCAGTTACAAATGGCAGCGTCTGCGGCCCTCAGTGCATTACCTCACTCTAACAAATGCAAGAGAAAGGTTAAGCATAGCTTTCCTAACCCTGAGTCATCTAAATATTTATCGTATTTAGCTATTATGTCCCAGTTATCCGATGATGAGTTAACCTCTGTAGCTTCAGAGGGTGAACTTACTGGGTCAGAGTCCTTAACGTCTAAGCCTCCTGCTGCGGAGGAACCGTCCTTTAGATTTAAAATTGAGCACTTGCGTTTTTTATTAAAGGAAGTTCTGTCTACGTTAGAGGTTCCAGAGGCCGCGCTGCCTGAAGAACCTATGATACCTAAATTAGACAGAGTTTACGAAGACAGGAAAGTTCCTTAGACTTTTCCTGTGCCGGTTAAGATGGGGGACATTATTAAGAATGAATGGGAAAGAATTGGTTCTTCCTTTTCTCCCTCGTCTACTTTTTAAAAAGTTGCTCCCGGTCCTGAACTCTCAACTAGATTTGTGGGGCTCCATTCCTAAGGTGGATGGTGCTATCTCTTCGCTTGCTAAATGTACTACTATACCTCTTGAGGATAGTTCTTCGTTCAGAGAGCCGATGGATAAGAAAATGGAAACCTTTCTGAGAAAGATGTTTCAACATACAGGATTTTTGTTTCAACAGGCGGCTGCGATTGCCGGAGCGGCTACCTCCTGTTGCGACTCTTTGTCGGAGCTTATTGAGGTGGAGTCTCCCCTCGAGGATATTCAAGACAGAATTAAAAGCTCTGAGAATTGCTAATTATTTTATCTGTGATGCGAACATGCAAATTATTCGCCTAAATGCAAAGGCCTCTGGCTTTGTGGTCCAGGCCTGGACTCCATTATTTCTACGGTTACCGGAAGCAAGGGTGCCTTCCTGCCGCAAGATAAGAAGAACAAGTCTAAGGGACGACAATCTTCTAATTTTCGTTCCTTTCGTTCTGACAAATCCCAACAACAACAATCCTCCTCCAAGCCCGAGCAACCCAAGAATGATTGGAAGGTTCAGTCCTGGAATAAATCCAAGCAGAATACGAAGCCCACCGAAAACAAATCGGTATGAAGGGGCAGCCCCCGATCTGGGATCGTATTGTGTAGGGGGCAGACTGTCTCTTTTTTTTTTTTCAGACACCTGATTCAAGGAAGTACAGGATCCGTGGGTCTTGGAGGTTGTATCTCAGGGATACAAGATAAGCCACAAATCTCATCCGCCAAGGGGCAGATTCCTTGTCTCGAATCTCTCTACCAGACCAGAAAAGAGGAATCCCTTTCTAGGGTGCGTTCGGGATCTATCCTCCTTAGGAGTTGTTGTCCCGTTGCCTATCGAAGAAAGAGGTTTGGGGTTTTATTCAAACCTTTTTGTGGTCCCAAAGAAGGAGGGAACCACAATTCTGGACCTAAAGTGCTTAAACACATTTCTCAGTGTCCCTTCCTTCAAGATGGAGACAATGAGGTCCATCCTTCTGTCAGGTTAGGAATTGTCTAGAAGAAGACCCAAATGCTAGGGCGAACTTAAACATCACCCTTGCACTCTGAGTATAATCCAGGATGTGACCCCACGACAACCTCTAAAAACCAATGTACTCCCGATATGGAGTAGAGTTAGCCTGAGTCCAAAGTAATTCAAGATATCAGCCAAATAGACTTCTGAGTAAGGAACTGGTTTCAGGAAATGTCTTCCACAGAATCAGGAGAGCAGGGATAGTCCACTTATATTCAGACAGAAGAAGGGTAAAACAAGACACAGTTAATAATGCTGTAGTAGGTAACTTGTTATCAGGCAGTTTGAGGGTTAACAATGTGTAGTCAGTCCTTGCAGAGTTTGGCAACTGGTTATCAGGCAGTTTGAGGGTTAATACTGAATAGTCAGTACTTGCAGAGTTAGACAACCGGATATCAGGTAGTTTGAGGGTTAACACTGTTTAGTCAGTCCTTGCAGAGTTTGGCAACAGGTTATCATGCAGTTTGAGGGTTAATACTGAATAGTCGGTACTTGCAGAGTTAGACAACAGGATATCAGGTAGTTTGAAGGTTAACACAGAATAATCAGTACTTGCAGAGATTGACAACAGGTTATCAAGCAGTTTGAAGGTTTACACTGAATAAACAGTACTTGCAGAGTTTGGCAACAGGTAAACATGCAGTTTGAGAGTTTCACAGAATAAACAGTACTTGCAGTGTTTGGAAACAGGATATCAAATAGTTTGAAGGTTACACTGAATAAACAGTACATGCAGAGTTTGGCAACAGGATATCAAGCAGTTTGAAGGTTTACACTGAATAAACAGTACTTGCAGAGTTTGGCAACAGGTAAACATGCAGTTTGAGAGTTTCACAGAATAAAAAGTACTTGCAGTGTTTGGAAACAGGATATCAAGCAGTTTGAAGGTTACACTGAATAAACAGTACTTGCAGAGTTTGGCAACAGGTTAACATGCAGTTTGAGAGATTCACAGAAAAAAACAGTACTTGCAGTGTTTGGCAACAGGTTATCAGGAAGTTTGAGGGTTAACCCAGCATAGTCAGTCTTTGCAGAGTTTGGCAACAGAAAATCAGCAGTTAGAGAGTTTCCACAGCGAAGTCCTCACAGGAGCCACAAAGAGGAACAAACAAACGGGCACTGAGGAAACAGGAAGCCCAGAATAAAAAGCCTGGTAGTGACATCATCAGGAAGGCTCAGACTACCTGCCAATCAAGCACACAGAGAGGACCTCCGGAGCTTCCCAGTGGCCAAGTGTGACAGTGCCCGACCGGGCCTGGCAGAGTATTTCTTGTGAAAAGACTTGACAAGAGCTGGAGCATGAACATGAGAGGCTGGTTCCCAAGATCATTCAGAGATAGGATAACCCTTCCAAATGGACCAGGTAGTACAGCCGATTGCCCCGTAGCTTGGAATCCAAAATCTGGCTGACTTCAAACTCAGAAGTTCCCTCTACAGAAAGTGGAGGAGGTGGTTTACTCTTGATAGAGTACCGGTTGTAGATGACTGGCTTGAGTAAGGAGACATGAAACACTGAATGGATCTTGAGAGTCTTGGGTAAAGCCAGGCGGTATGCAGAAGAACAAACTTTGGAAACAATTCGGAAAGGTCCAATGTACTTAGGACCCAACTTAGTACAAGGTTGTTTTAGACGTATGAATCTGGTGGATAAAACTACTCTGTCTCCAGTACGAAGTAAAGGAGCCTTACACCTTCTGCGATCAGCATATCTCTTGTGTCTTAAGGAAGAGGAAAGTAAATTTTGACGAATGAGTTGCCAGTGGTTACTGAAATTTTCACAATACGATCTGCTCCAGGGACTTCAGTAGAACTGGCAATCATAGGAAAGCTTCTAGGTTCAAAACCATAAGCTGCCTTAAAGGGTGAGGTCTGTAATGAGGCGTTATAGCGTGAGTTGTGAGCTAATTCTGCCAAAGGCAATAACTGAGACCAGTTGGAGTGGTGATGGTCTACATAATGTCTAAGAAAAGATTCCAAGGCTTGATTTACACGCTCAGTCTGTCCGTTGGATTGAGGATGATGTGCAGTAGAAAGAGATATGTTGATTCCGAAGTGCTTACAAAAAGACCTCCAAAACTTGGAAACAAATTGAATTCCGCAATCTGAGACTGTGTCAGTGGAAAACCATGTAAACGAGATATATGTAGAACAAAGAGTTCAGAAAGTCTTTGAGCTGAAGGCAAGCCTGGAAGAGGTATGAAGTGAGCAGACTTGGAGAACCGATCCACCACTAACCAAATGGTCGTATTTCCAGCAGAAACAGGAAGATCTGTAACGAAGTCCATGGATAAGTGAGACCAAGGGTAATGAGGAATAGGAAGAGGGTGTAATAGACCAAACGGTCGATGAGAAGATTGTTTGTTCGAAGCACAAAAACTACAAGCAGCAATATAATCCTTAACATCCCTCCTCATAGTGGACCACCAAACATGCTGTTTCAGTTTCCACAAAGTATTGGTTACTCCAGGATGACCTGCTGAAATGTTGTCGTGAGCCCAACGTAGAAGCTTAAGACGTAATCCTTTGGGTACATACAGGATACCAGAAGCTAGTTTGCAAGAAGATGGTACCCGGACTTGAGCAGCATGTAAAGCCTGTACTGGAAAAGAGGATACTTGATCCAAAACTTTGACTGGACGTAGTATAGGTTCAGAATCCAAAAGACAAGGCTCAGAAGATTGGAACTGCCTAGATAAAGCATCTGCCTTGGAATTTTTTGAACCAGGAACATAGGAAAGTACAAAATTAAACCTGGAGAAGAACAAGGCCCACCAAGCCTGACGAGGATTGAGACGTGTAGCAGTATGGAGGTATAAAAGATTCTTATGAAGAATGAAAAAAGGTTGACTGGTACCCTCTAACCAATACCTCCATTCATCCAAAGCTAATTTTATAGCCAAAAGCTCCTTATTGCCCACATCATAATTTAACTTTGCAGGATTGAAACCTCTGAAGTACCAGTCTTACATGATGTACATGTTCCTGTAATGTTTTGGAATAGATTAGAATGTCATTGAGATAAATGATAACAAATTGATTTAGATAATCTCTGAAGATTTCGTTAACAAGGTGCTGAAATACTGCTGGTGCATTGCACAATCCGAATGGCATTACTAGATACTCGTAGTGACGAAATCTAGTGTTAAATGCCATCTTCCATTCGTCTCCTTTACGGATTCTGACCAAATTGTAGGCCCCACGGAGATCTAACTTGGAAAAAATAGAAGCACCTTGAAGACGATCAAATAACTCAGGAATGAGCGGCAGAGGATAGCTGTTTTTGACAGTAATCTGATTCAAGGCCCGATAATCGATACAGGAACGGAGACCTCCATCTTTTTTCCCAATGAAGAAAAAACCCGCTCCCACAGGTGATGAGGAAGGACGAATAAATCCTCTGGCTAAGTTGTCCTTTATGTATTCCTCAAGAGAGAAATTTTCTTGCTGAGAGAGGGGATAGGTCCTTCCCTAAGGTAGAGGAGCCCTGAAAACAATTTGATAGGACAGTCAAATATCCGGTAGGGAGGTAACGTCTCAGCCTCCTTTTTAGAAAACACATCGCTAAAGGCATGATAGTAATTAGGCAATGAATCAGGAACTTCCACCATAGCTACGAAAGGACAAGATGGTTTTGAGGGATTTTGCAGGCAATGTTTGAAACAGATAGTTCCCCAGGAAATAAGTTCTCCTTTAGATCATGAGAAGACTGGATCATGAAGCTGCAACCAAGGTAACCCCAGAATTAACTGTATGTGGGGAGAAGTGATGATGTCAAAATGAATAATTTCAGAATGGAGTTTGCCCACAGACAAAAGAAGAGGAATGGTAGAATTTTGTATGATACCAGAACCTAGAGGCTGTCCACTAACAGTGGTTACCTTAATTAACTGTTTCTTGGCTTGAAGAGGAATCCTGAGAGAGTCAGCAAAGTTTGAATCAATGAAAACTCCAGCAGCTCCAGAGTCAATGAGGGCTTGAGCTCGAAACTTGGTGTTTCCAAAAGTGATAGTTACAGGAACAAAAAGTTTAGAATTGAGGGAAGACATGGGATTCTGGCTTAACTCTGTCCCTCTATCAAAAGTTAAGCCTTGGCTTTTACTGGCCGGATAGGACAGTCCTTCAGTAAATGTCCTTTGGTACCACAATACAGACATAATCCAAGAGTACGCCTTCTATGGCGTTCAGCTTCTGACAATTTAATAGCACCTACTTCCATGGGTTCCACAGACTCAGGAGATTGGGAATTATTATTAGACAGACTTGAGGTTTGAATAGGAGGACGAAAAGAAGATTTAACAAAGGATCTCCGATTCCTATCTCTCTCCTGAAGACATTCAGAATGCCGGGCGTCAAGAGTAATACACAAATTGATAAGACCCTCCAATGAATCGGGGAGTTCCCAAAATACAAGTTCATCCTTAAGGTGTTCGCAAAGTCCCTTGCAAAAGGCTGCCCGTAAGGCTCCATGGTTCCAATCAGTTTCTGCGGCTAAAGTCCTGAATTCAATAGCATATTGAGCTACCGAAAGGTATCCCTATCTCAGATCCAACAATCCTGCCTCTGCAGCTGCAGACCTCCCAGGCTTGTCAAAAACAGAAGAAAAAATGGACACAAATAATTCCACATCCTGTAGTAAAGGATCATTCTTCTCTAAAAGAGGAGACACCCAGGCTAGAGCCTTACCCTTCATGAGGGATATAATAAAGGTGATTTTGTAAGTAGAATTGGAAAAAACTTGAGGATTGTTTCTGAAGTGTAAACGACATTGATTAAGGAATCCACGGCATTCCGTCATATTTACCGATTACTGTCATATTTATCTGGAATTGGGATTTGTAGTATATACTGTCCAACAGGTTGAGGTGGGTTAAAGACCGCATTGGAGCTAGTAGCAGCTGCAGCAGGAGTCGCCATAGCTTGAGAAGGAAACGGAGAGGTTATGTAGCAGAGCAGTAATCTGGTCAAGCTTGGAATCCAAAGATTGCAAATGAGCAGAATGATTTCCTAGAAGTTGCCCTTGTAGAGCCACAGCCCTGAATAACTCATCAGGGTACATATTATGGCCCGTTTGTACTGTCAGGTTAGGAAATGTCCAGAAGACCCAAATGCTAGGGCGAACTTAAACAACACAATTGCACTCTGAGTTTAATCCAGGACGTGACCCCACGACAACCTCTAAAAAACAATGTTCTCACGATATGGAGCAGAGTTAGCCTGAGTCCAAAGTAATTCAAGATATCAGCCAAATAGACTTCTGAGTAAGGAACTGGTTTCAGGAAATGTCTTCCACAGAATCAGGAGAGCAGGGATAGTCCACTTATACTCAGACAGAAGAAGGGTAAAACAAGAAAAAGTTAATAATGCTGGAGTAGGAAACTTGTTATCAGGCAGTTTGAGGGTTAACACTGTGTAGTCAATCCTTGCAGAGTTTGGCAACAGGTTATCAGGCAGTTTGAGGGTTAATACTGAATAGTCAGTACTTGCAGAGTTAGACAACAGGATATCAGGTAGTTTGAAGGTTAACACAGATTAATCAGCACTTGCAGAGATTGGCAACAAGTTATCAAGCAGTTTGAAGGTTTACACTGAATAAACAGTACTTGCAGAGTTTGGCAACAGGTTAACATGCAGTTTGAGAGTTTCACAGAATAAACAGTACTTGCAGTGTTTGGCAACAGGATATCAAGCAGTTTGAAGGTTTACACTGAATAAACAGTACTTGCAGAGTTTGGCAACAGGTAAACATGCAGTTTGAGAGATTCACCGAAAAAAACAGTACTTGCAGTGTTTGGCAACAGGTTATCAGGAAGTTTGAGGGTTAACCCAGCATAGTCAGCCTTTGCAGAGTTTGGCAACAGAAAATCAGCAGTTAGAGAGTTTCCACAGCGAAGTCCTCACAGGAGCCACAAAGAGGAACAAACAAACGGGCACTGAGGAAACAGGAATCCCGGAATAAAAAGCCTGGTAGTGACATCATCAGGAAGGGGCGGCTCAGACTACCTGCCAATCAAGCACACAGAGAGGACCGCCAGAGCTTCTCAGCGGCCGAGCGTGACACCTTCCTTTAATTCAGTAAGGCCAGTTTATGACCACTATAGATCTGAAGGACGCTTACCTTCATGTTCCAATCCACAGGGAACACTTTGAGCTCCTGGGGCTTGCATTCCTGGACCAGCACTTCCAGTTCATTGCCCTTGAGTTTGGCCTAGCTACTGCTCCAAGAATCTTTACGAAAGTTGTGGGGGCTCTTCTAGCCATTGCCAGAACTCAGGGTATTGCAGTAGCCCAATACTTGGACGATATTCTGGTTCAAGCACCATCCTTTCGTCTTTCAGAAGAATTCTCAGAGTCCCTTCTCAGTCTTCGATCACATGGATGAAAGATAAACTTGGAAAAGAGTTCTATTATCCCAAGTACCAGGGTGGAATTCCTGGGTACTATAAAAGACTCCATATCCTTTAGGATATTTCTAACAGACTAACTTCGGCATGTCTTGCCCTCCGGACCTCTTTGAGTTCCTCTGTGGCTCAGTGTATGATTGGTCTCATGGTGTCCTGCATTTACATCATTCCTTTTGCCAAGTTCCGTCTCAGACCTTTACAACTGTGCATGCTGAGGCAGTGGAACAGCGAATATTCAGATCTGTCTCAACAGATTGTATTAGACAGCTGGTTGAGAGAATCACTCTCTTGGTGGCTCTGTCCAGATCATCTGTCTCAAGGGACATGCTTCTTAAGACCATCCTGGAAGATTGTGACTACAGACGCAAGCCTATCCGGATAGGGAGCTGTTTGGGGTGCCAGGAAGGCACAGGGGTTGTGGACTCGGCCACTTTTGGGTTTGTCCCTGTTTATCAGATTCCAATCAGACAATATAACCTCGGTGGCTTACATCAACCATCAGGGGGGAACGAGAAGTTCCTTGGCAATGAAGAAAATATCTCAGATTCTGGAGTGGGCAGAGGCCCATAGCTGTTAGCTGTCAGCGATCCACATTCCGGGTGTGGACAACTGGGAGGCGGATTTTCTCAGCAGGGAATCCTTCTATCCAGGGGAATGGTCTCTCCATCCCGAGGTGTTTGCAGAGATATGCAGCAAGTGGGGGATGCCGGAGATAGATCTCATGGCGTCCCGTCTCAATACCAAGCTACCCAGGTACGGGTCAAGGTCCAGGGATCCCCAAGCGGATCTAATAGATGCACTAGCAGTGCCCTGGAGGTTCAAACTCATATATTTTTTTTCTCCATTAGTGCTTCTTCCTCGAGTGGTGGCCCGCATCAAGCAGGAGCGGGTATCAGTAATTCTGATTGCTCCATCATGGCCGTGAAGGACTTGGTTCGCGGATCTAGTGGGGATGTCTTCATCTCCTCCATGGAAGTTACCTTGTCACAGAGACCTGCTGATACAAGGTCCATTTGTTCATCAAAATCTAGATTCTCTGAGGCTGACTGCGTGGAGATTGAACGCTTAGTCTTAGCCAAGAGAGGTTTCTCTGAGAGTGTCATTGATACTCTTATTCAAGCTCGTAAACCAGTTACTCAGTGTATCTACCACAGGGTGTGGAGGACCTACTTATTCTGGTGTGAAGAGGGTGGTTTTTCCTGGCACAGAGTTAAGGTTGCCAGGATCTTATCTTTTCTCCAGGTTGGGCTGGAGAAGGGCCTCTCTGCTAGTTCCCTAAGGGGACAGATTTCGGCCCTGTCGGTTTTATTGCACAAGAGACAGGCTGAGCTTCCAGATGTGCAGTCCTTTGTTAAGGCTCTGATTAGGATCAGACCTGTGTTTAGATCTGTGGCTCCTCCTTGGAGCCTAAAACTTGTTCTTTGGGTTTTGCAACAGGTTCCGTTTGAGCCTCTGCATTCCGTTGACATTAAATTGTTTATCTTGGAATGTTCTCTTTTTATTGGCTATTGCCTCTGCGCACAGAGTTTCTGAGATCTCTACTTTGCAGTGTGAGCCCCCTTATCTGATTTTTCATGCAAATAAGGCAGTTTTACGTACTAAATTAGGTTTTCTTCCTAAGGTTGTGTCAGATCGCAACATCAATCAGGAAATTGTGATTCCTTCCTTGTGTCCTAATCCTTCTTCATTGAAGGAACGCTTACTTCAAAATATGGATGTGGTTCGCACCTTGAAGTTCTATCTTCAGGCTACTAAGGAGTTTACAAACAAAAGAATATAGTGGCGCTTACCAGCCTCCGGGGATATGTTTTGTGGGCAGCGTGTCTTCAGCGAACACACCGGTCTCCTTGCTCTTCTCTCTCCTCCCTACTTCCTGAGAGCCCAAACAAAGCAGGTGCTTACGTCATAGCACCATAGTACGATTAACAGATGAAGCACTTCCGGGCATCACTAGGCGAGGAGGATAAAACAGACTTGCTAGAGGTCCAAACTGGTGTAAAAAGTAACTTTATTTAGAACTGCGTCTAAAAACAAAAGTGAGCCATCAGCTCACAGCGGTACACAGGAGTTATCAGCAAAGGCAAAAAACTGCAGACATGTTTCTTGTGGGTCTGCCACACTTGCTCACTGCTAACTAATGCCTCCGCTGATACCTCTATTTAAAGAGGCATAAAACAATTACCTGACAATAAAAAATGATTAACAACAATTGACTAAGGGTTTAACTCCTTCCTACCTATTATACTGTTTGTTGAATTATAGTTTACCACTACGATAAGTTTAAAGACCCATTCTTAGTGTAAAAAACAAACACAACAATGCCCTCACAATGCTATATGTGTATTTAAATAAATCAAGTTGAATTATAATAGTTATTAAAATGCTAAGGAATGATACCCCAGCAACAATAGTTTAGGGGCTTGTTGCCTATTGTGTGTATCTGTAAATATTCAGGGTTAGTAAGGACCTATCATTCCTATGTTTTCCCTTTTCTTATCTATGTGTACATAACAATGGGAATTTTTATCTAGATGAAAAGATTAACATCGCTTTCCATGTTAATCCCTTGGGGATGTCTAGTGTTGAGCTCAAAGATCCATTTTGCCTCCTTATAATTTAGTTTATATTCCCTGTCCCCTCCACTTCTATGAACTGGGACATGATCAATGGCCTGGATAGAAAGAAGTGTGGCATCTCCTGCGTGTACAGCTTTAAAGTGTCTCACTACAGGGGTAAATACTTCTGGATGTTCTATGTCTCTGACATGTTCTAAAGCCCTATCTTTCAAAAGACGTTTAGTTTTTCCAACGTATTGGATTTGGCACCCCCTGCAGGTAAGGAGATAAATTAAATGATTAGACTTACAGTTTAATTTAAACCTAATGTCATAAGATTTTTTCGTCATCGTAAATACAAAATGGGTCCCCTCCTTAATGTGGCTGCATGCCTTACACCGATTAGCCCTACATTTGTAGCAACCTAATCTATTGAGTAACCATGTTTTGACATTTTTATTTGGAAGATCAGGTGGAGCTAGAATATTACCAATAGTTTTACCTTTTTTTGTCTACGAACTTGCAACCCTCCATAGCTATATGTTCTAAACTTGCGTCCCCAGCTAGAATAGGAAGGCATTGTTTGATTATATTACAAACCTTCTTATATTCTAAACTATAGGGGGTGCTGAAAATAACTTTATCCTCAATACTTGTTTTAATAGGGGCCACTCTTTTTTTTTTTGTACTGCAATAGGTCATCTCTTGGTATTTACTCTACCTCTTTTTTAGTGTTATTTAAGAGTTTTTTTCTGGGTAACCCCTATTCTGTAGTCTGTCCCCCAATATTTTACATTATTCATTGTATGTCGTTTCGTTGGAGCAAATTCTCCTTGTTCTGATGTATTGTCCCTTCAGGATTGCTTTTTTTATATGGCCTGTATGGCAAGATTTATAATTAAGGATAGTATTCCCTCCTGAGGGTTTTCTGTATACACAGGTATTAATTACCCCTGTGAATGGGTTGGCCATTAATTCCAAATCCAGAAATGTAATATTGGTTTCATGTTGTTCCCCCGGGAATTTTAAGTTTATTGGGTTCTTAATTAAATCATCCATGAACCTTTTTGCTGATATTTCATCACCAACCCACACCACCAGCAGGTTGTCAATATATCGACTGTAGTATACAATGTTGGTTTTAGAGGGGTTGCTATCTCCATAGATGTGGACGGCCTCCCAACAAACCATGAAAAGGGTGGCATAGGAGGGGGCAAATTTTGCCCCCAATGGCCGTCCCACGCCTCTGGAGATAGCAACAACCCTCAAACAAAAAGAAAGTGTGTGTCAAAAGAAAATCAATAGCTGTTAGCAAAAAATATTTAGCATCCTTTGTGTAATTAGAATGGTTATTCAAAAAATAGGAAATAGCCGCCAAACCCTGGTGGTGTGGGATAGATGTATATAAAGATGTTACATCAATTGTAATGAATCTACAGTTATCATGCCATATAAGGTTTTTAGCCATTTTTAAAACTTGGGTAGAATCTCTAATGTAACTCATTAGTTCTACTACTAGTGGTTGTAGGTAAGCATCCACTAGTTCAGAGAGGTTCAAGGAGAGATCCCACCCCCGATATAATAGGTCTATTTGGGGGATGGGTACTGTACTTGTGTAGCTTGGGTACAAAGTAAAAGATCGGAGTATATGGAGTGGAGAGTAGGAGGGTATCAAGAAGTGATTCCTTATAGGCCCCTACTTGTTTGCCTAGTTCTAGTATGTCTTTCATTTTGGCTTTAATTTTTTTTAAATAAGTTAAAGCTTAATTTGGAATAGACCTCTTCATCCGTAAGCTGACATTGGGCTTCTAAAGTATAGTAGTCTATATCCATGATAACTACATTACCTCCCTTAGTTAGATTTCAGCTTTTGTATTGCTTTACTCTGTTCAAATGTTAGGTTGTGTATATAATGATCTTTAGAATGTTTCTTCTCTGTAGTATGTTCTGAAAGTGTTTTTAGTTTGTGCTCCACTGTGCGTTGGACAGGATAAAATGCACTCTTTTTCATACTAGGCCTAAAAGATGGAATTGTTTCTTGTGTGTCTTGGTCTATATTATCATTAAACACAGATGTAAGTTCCAACACCAGACATTGCTCATCAAAATTTAACGATTCTGTATCTTTACTGATGTTAGAGGTCTCTTTTTGTTAAATTATTTGTTCAGCACCATCCACGGAACTGCAAAAGTGTTTCTTGAACGTAAGTTTAATTACAAATTTATTTACATTGTGAATGGTGCTAAACAAATTAAAATGTGCTTTGAGTGCAAAGCCTAAACCCAGTCCTAGTACCTCTATCTCAGTGTCAGTCAGGTCATATTTGGAGAGGTTAACTAAATTTTTTACACATTTTCTCGTGTGTGTGCGAGTTTGATAATGAGTTCTGCTCTCCCTTGGTTTTGCCCCTCCCTCTGCTTCCTCTTCTTGTTTTTTTATTTTTGGCTTGGTCCCTGTACGCCACTCGTTTTTTTTGTGTTACACTCTCGATTTGTGGTGTGTCTAGTGCTGACATGTTACCCACAACTTCCAGTTCTTCATTGGAATCATGGTCTGAGGTGTCAACATCATACTCTGTCTCTACAAAATGCACTTTTTTATTTTTCTTAGGCAGAAAATCTGTCTTGTTTTTTGAGACATTCTAGCATGGTGTTGACCAGTGTTCCCTCTAAGGACAGTTTTGTGTGCAGCCCAGCAGTGAAACATTTAAGAAGAAAACCATACCTTGCCATCTGCATTATGTAGTGTTTGCTAATTGCAGGGTGTGGTTGCCTAATTAACTGTTTCACTGCTGGGCCGCACACAAAACTGGCCTTAGAGGGAACACTGGTGTTGACCCTTTCCGATATTAGTTTGCCAATGTACACTTTATTAAAATCATAATCCCTTTTATCTCTGGATAATTTTTGTTTCTTAAAGTCCCATAAATCTTTTGAGAAACGTGCCATACTCTCTTCAAATTTTTTATCATAGGACTTGAAATCCTTATCCATCTGGAATGCGTTTAAATCAATCTGTACAGTTTTTATATGGCAAATGGATTCCAATCTTTGGTGTTTCTTATACTCCACTAATAAGTCCATCAGGGCAAATGAACATGCATCCAGAATTTTATTCTATTTATTTATAAAGTCAATGTCATGAACCATAAAAGAGGGAAATTTTCTTATTCTCAACCCTCTAGGTATCCTCTTTTGTCTTTTATAAAGAAGAAACGTCTTAATATCTAAGTCCAACTTAATGCCCTTTCTCCTTAACTCACCAATTTGAAAAAATAGGCCATCCAGTGTATTTTCATTTTCCTGTAGGATGCTGTCCACATCCTGATCATAAGCCTGTAAGGTAGCTTCCAAGACAAAGCCATGTGGTGGATCTGACATATCGCAGTGTTTTGGTAAAGACGCTGTACTGACAAAATGACTGTAAGTAATAACAACCCCTGAACCTCCTTAAACGCAAGTTTGTATGAGCGGGCATGTAAAAGCAAGTGATCTTCAGCTTTGCAAATATGAACACTATAAATGCCCCACAGTCCTATTAGACTTCACCCCTAAGCAAGCCACCACAATACAAACGAGTGTTTAGATCTGGGGCTCCTCCTTGGAGCCTAAATCTTGTTCTTCGGGTTTTGCAACAGGTTCCGTTTGAGCCTCTGCATTCCGTTGACATTAAATTGTTTATCTTGGAATGTTCTCTTTTTATTGGCTATTGCCTCTGTGCACAGAGTTTCTGAGATCTCTGCTTTGCAATGTGAGCCCCCTTATCTGATTTTTCATGCAAATAAGGCAGTTTTACATACTAAATTAGGTTTTCTTCCTAAGGTTGTGTCAGATCGCAACATCAATCAGGAGATTGTGGTTCCTTCCTTGTGTCCTAATCCTTCTTCATCAAAGGAACGCTTACTTCACAATTTGGATGTGGTTCGCGCCTTGAAGTTCTATCTTCGGGCTACTAAGGAGTTTAGACAATCTTCCTCTTTGTTTGTTGTCTATTCGGGTAAGCGTAAGGGGCAGAAGGCTACTTCAAATTCCCTAAGGAGTGTCATTTACGTAGCTTACGAGACAGCAGCACAAAGTCCTCCTGAGAGGATAACGGCTCTTTTGGGAGAAAAGCTTTGCAGGCTGTGGCTTCTTTGCCAATTGAAGGGTTAATTAACCTATATACAGGGGCTATAAATAAGAGAATGTTACCTGTATACCACATCATGAGTAAGGGCTATGTAGGCCCGAAAACATCGCTGTCTGGTGTCTTCCTTTTAAACCTCAATAAAGGATTTACCTTGATGAGACAGTGCTGGGACTTCGATTTTTCGTATTGGATAATTGTGGGGTTTGCAGGACCCTGTTAGTCACTATGCACTAGCAAAAGAACTTTGCACTGTTCTTCAACAGTGCTGTACCTTCTTTGTTTTGTGTGTGTATATATATATATGTATATATATAACGGTTTCTGTAGGGAGTAAAGTGCTCACATATTCACCTATCTGTGGAACTTGCTAAGTCATTAGCTTCTCAGAGAAAAAAGGGTGTACCTGGAACCTTCAGGTGCTTCAGATCAATGCTGCATCAAGTGTGACTATTTGGCACACAGAAAGATATAAAGAAATCCTAGGGGTAGTGTGCACTGAAGTAAACCAACAAAAGTCCTCAGAAGTATAAAAAATCCAAAATTTTATTTGCAAAAGTTTAAAAAACATAAGAAGTGAAGCACCTTCATAAAAACAAACAGAGAAAGTGTGGTCTAAGTCTAACGCAAGACTTGGATTTATGTAAGAAAAAGGGAGAGGTATGTAAGAGCTCATAAAAAAACAAAAATTTTGTAATGTCCGCTTTTTCTTTTACAAGATATGACGAGTCCACGGATTTCATCCTTACTTGTGGGATTTAACCTCCTGCTAGCAGGAAGTGGCAAAGAGCACCACAGCAGAGCTGTATATATAGCTCCTCCCTTCCCCTCCCCCCCCCAGTCATTCTCTTTGCCTGTGTTAGTTATAGGAAGAGGCAGAGTTAGTTATAGATTCTTCAATCAAGTGTTTATTATTTTTTAAAGTGGTGCCACTGTGTACTACTTTAATCTGGGGTATAGCCTAGACCAAATCACTCTCTTCAATGCAAGAAGAGAAGCATTTGGTGGCTTCAAAGCAATGGGAACTTGTGGGACATATTTTCACTGCGCCTCCCATAGATGTATGCTGCCCTGCTTGTAAAAGTCTGAGGGAACAGATGTACTCAGTACTTTTTATTTCCACAGGCCAATGTGAAGAGGAGGAAAGAACTTCACAAGCCGGGTGAGATGCCTTTCTGCCGAGTAGACAAAGTCTAAGGTAAGTGCTAATCTTTTTTTTCTGGAAACAAGCTCTCAGAAATATTTAGCACCTTATTTTTGGCTGATTCTGTACCTCATGAGCTACACTCCCAGCTGCTTATTATTACTTTAAGGACAGCTGGTGGAGAGGCTTATACTATTTTATTCTTACATTATATGAGAATTTGGATGTGTGAGGTTACTTATTACTGTGTCTTATGTTTGTTCTTACTGACAAGCCGACAGACAGGGTACTTTATTTAAGCATCATGTGCTCTATAGTGTTATTCTGTAACAGAGTGAGAGCTTCCTTGTTGTTTGTGACTAACAACGCTGACCCTGTTTTCACTGCGGCTTAAACGAGGCACTGCGCTCCTCAGCCGACAGGGAGAATTCTGTGTCCCATTCTGACACCCGACTGGGGACTGGGCCAGATAAAAAGAGAAGCGTTCTTACGTTGTGTAAAAGACCTCTCTACTATGGGAGTAATTCGTCCCGTTACAATACTGGAACAGGGGCAGGGGTTTTGCTCAAATCTTTTTGTGGTTCCCAAAAAAAGAGGGAACGTTCAGACCCATTTTAGATCTCAAGAGTCTAAACAAGTTTCTCAGATTCCCATCCTTCAAGATTGAGACTATTCGAACAATCCTACCATTGATCCAGGAGGGTCAATATATGACTACCGTGGACTTGAAGGATGCATACCTTCATATTCCCATCCACAAGGACCATCATCAGTTCCTAAGATTTGCCTTCCTGGACAAACAGCACCCAGGATCTTCACGAAGGTTCTAGGGTCCCTTCTGGCGGTTCTCAGGCCACGGGACATTGCAGTGGCGCCTTATCTGGACGATATTCTGATCCAGGCGTCATCTTACCATCTGACAAAGTCTCATACAGACATGGTTCTGTCCTTTCTGAGGACTCCCGGGTGAAAGGTAAATCTAGAAAAGAGTTAATTAATTCCACAGACAAGAGTTCCCTTCTTGGGAACTCTAATAGATTCCATATCTATGAAAATTTTCTTGATCAGAAAGTTAAAGATTCTAAATACATGCCGAGTCCTTCAATCCAATCCTCGGCCATCAGTGGCCCAGTGCATGGAGGTAATTGGATTGATGGTGGCGGCAATGGAAATCATTCCGTTTGCTCGTTTTCATCTCAGACCACTACAGCTGAGCATGCTCAGGCATTTGGATGGAGATTATGCAAATTTGTCTCCTCAGATAGATCTGGATCAGGAGACAAGAGACTCTCTTCTTTGGTGGTTGTCACTGGATCATCTGTCCCAAGGGACATGCTTCCGCAGACCCTCATGGGTGATAGTGATGACGGACGCCAGCCTACTGGGTTGGGGTGCAGTCTGGAATTGCCTGAAGGCTCAGGGTGTGTGGACGCAGGTTGAGTCTCTACTTCCAATCAATATTCTGGAATTGAAAGCAATATTCAATGCGCTTCAGGCGTGGCCTCAGTTGCCTTCGGCCAAATTTATCCGTTTCCAGACGGACAACATCATGACTGCGGCTTACATCAATCATCAGGGAGGAACGAGGAGTTCCTTAGTGATGACAGAAGTATCCAAGATAATTTGATGGGCGGAGGCTCACTCTTGTTATCTGTCAGCAATCTACATCCCAGGAGTGGACAACTGGGAAGCAGACTTTTTAAGCCGACAGACATTTCATCCGGGGGAGTGGGAACTCCATCCGGAAGTATTTGGCACTCTGATTCTCAGATGGGGCAGACCGGAGTTGGATTTGATGGCTTCCCATCAGAATGCCAAGCTTCCAAGATACGGATCCAGGTCAAGAGATCCTCAGGCCGAACTAATAGATGCCTTGGCAGTGCCTTGGTCGTTCAACCTAGCTTATGTGTTTCCACTGTTTGCTTTCCTTCCCCGGGTGATTGCTCGGATCAAACAGGAGAGGGCTTCAGTAATTCTAATTGCGCCTGTGTGGCCTTGCAGGACTTGGTATGCCGATCTAGTGGACATGTCCTCACTGCCGCCGTGGAAACTTCCATTGAGGCAGGATCTTCTCATTCAGGGACCCTTCCAACACCAACTCCAAATCTAACTTCTCTGCAGCTGACTGCTTGGAGATTGAACGCTTGATCTTATCTAAGCGGGGGTTCTCTGATTCGGTCATTGATACTTTGAGTCAGGCACGTAAGCCTGTTACTAGAAAAATTTACCATAAGATATGGCGTAAATATCGTTATTGGTGCGAATCCAAGAACTACTCATGGAGTAGAGTTAGGATTCCCAGGATTCTGTCTTTTCTCCAAGAAGGATTGAAGAAAGGGTTATCAGCAAGTTAATTAAAGGGACAAATCTCTGCTTTGTCAATTTTACTTCACAAACGTTTGGCAGATGTTCCAGACGTTCAGTCTTTTTGTCAGGCTCTGACCAGAATCAAGCCTGTGTTTAGACCAATTGCTTCACCCTGGAGTTTGAATTTAGTTCTTAATGTTCTTCAAGGAGTTCCGTTTGAACCCATGCATTCCATAGATATTAAGTTATTATCTTGGAAAGTTTTATTTTTGGTTGCTATTTTTTCTGCTCGTAGAGTTTCTGAGCTTTCAGCGTTACAATGTGATTCGCCTTATCTTATCTTCCATTCTGATAAGGTGGTTTTATGTACCAAACCTTGTTTCCTTCCAAAGGTTGTTTCTAATAAGAATTTTAATCAGGAAATTGTTGTTCCTTCATTATGTCCTAACCCTTCTTCTAAGAAGGAGCGTCTGTTGCATAACTTGGACGTGGTCCGTGCCCTGAAGTTTTACTTGCAGGTGACTAAGGATTTCCGTCAATCATCTTCATTATTCATTGTTTTTTCTGGAAAGCATAGGGGTCAGAAAGCTACTGCTACCTCTCTTTCTTTTGGCTGAAGAGTATCATCCGTCTGGCATATGAGACTGCTGGACAGCAGCCTCCTGAAAGAATTACGGCTCATTCTACTAGGGCTGTGGCTTCCTCATGGGCATTTAAAAACGACGCTTCTGTTGAACAGATTTGCAAGGCTGCAACTTGGTCGTCTCTTCACACTTTTTCCAAATTTTCCAAATTTGATACTTTTGCTTCATCTGAGGCTGTTTTTTGGGAGAAAGGTTCTTCAAGCAGTGGTGCCTTCTGTTTAGGTTCCTGTCTTGTCCCTCCCTTTCATCCGTGTCCTGTAGCTTTGGTATTGTATCCCACAAATAAGGATGAAATCCGTGGACTCGTCATATCTTTTAAAAGAAAAGGAAATGTCTGCTTACCTGATAAATGTATTTCTTTTACGATATGACGAGTCCATGGCCCACCCTGTCATTTCTAAGACAGGTATGTATTCTTTTTTATTAAACTTCAGTCACCTCTGCACCTTTGGCTTTTCCTTTCTCTTCCTAACTTCGGTCGAATGACTGGAGGGGGAGGGAGGAGCTATATATACAGCTCTGCTGTGGTGCTCTTTGCCACTTCCTGCTAGCAGGAGGTTAAATCCCACAAGTAAGGATGAAATCCGTGGACTCGTCCTATCGTAAAAGAAATAAATTTATCAGGTAAGCATACATTTCCTTTTTATCCGCTGCTGTTGCAACTGTCGCATACCATTCAGCTAAAGTGTGATACAATTCTACCTTTTGGTTTTTATGAGCTCGTACATACCTCACATTGTTTGAGGTTATCTCCTGTGAGTAGACACCCTGCAGGGGTTTTAGAAAGTGTACTATTGTTTTATGTTTGTATTGATTAAATTGATTTGCACAATGTAGGTGCTCTTGTGCGCGTCCTATCTCCCTTTTTCTTAGCTTTCTGCCCTACTCTGTGAGATAACGAAGGACTTACTATATTTAGCAGCCTACACCTACTTGCTGATTTTACCATTGTGTGGGAGTGTCAATTTATCCTTTTCGTATACTATTACCACTGTGTGGGAGTTTAAATTCATCCTTTTTGTATACTATTTTTGACCTATAAGTACCTTCACCTATTTAGGCTTATTGTCACTGACAATAATTGTTTGAATCATTTCCGATCTAAACTGTCTACATATATTGTATATAGATGTGATATACGCTTAAATATTATTTAGTGATAGATTGAGCAGTTTTTGTTTTGCATGCTTTTGGTATTGCAAAATATACATCTTTTATCTCTCTCTCTCTCTCTCTCTCTCTCTCTCTTTCTCCTTCTCTCTCCTTCTCTTTCTCTCTCTCTCCTTGTGTGTGTGTGTATATATATATATATATATATATATATATATATAGTTCATATTTGTTTTAAAATCAAAATAAATTGTTTTAACTTTTTTTTTTTTACACATTTATTTGCATTAAAAGCTTAACATTTTTAAATAGTGCTCTTTCATTTGCAAAATAGACATTTGTTGATGTTAACTATTGATGTAACGGTTAATGTGCCACTTGTAATATGACCCTTTTTGTTTTTTTATATACAGAGGTACAATAAAATCACGGACGCCACCAAGTTTAGCCAAAACTCAAACAACTGGGACTTCTGCAAACAAAAGGATAACATATAATGCTGAAAACTACTCGAGGTACTGTTGCTTAACTCAAAATATTTCCTTTACAAATGAAGATGTATAATTTGGAGCATAGCTTATGTCTTCCTATCATTCACCTAAATTACAAGTTTTGCGTTCGTGTTTTAAAGCTGAAAAAATTGTCATTTTAAGGTTAAAACAGCACCGCCTTTTAGCCTGTAATGCAACGTCAGTCCCGCACTCATAAAAATTATGTTTTTTTTAATGGGACTTCCATAGTGCAGCCATTACGAGTTTTGTGGTAAGGCTAAAAAGCTTGCGTTCCAGCCTATACCGACAAGATCCGTTTCGCAATCTGAGAGCAGTAGTTATGAGTTTTACACTACAAAACTGTTACATAAAACTCATAACTAAAGTGTTACAAAGTACACTAACACCCATAAACTACCTATTAACCCCTAAACCTAGGCCCTCCCGCATCGCAAATACTATATTAAACATATTAACTCTTAATCTGTCACTCCCGGCATCGCCGTCACTATTAAAAATTATTAACCCCTATTCCACCGCTCCCCGACATCGCCGCCACTATACCAAAGTTATTAACCCCTAAACCACCGCTCCTCCCGCAACGCAAACACTATTTAAATATTATTAACCCCTAATCTGCCGTCCGCCCACATCTCCCCCACTATACTAAAGTTATTAACCCCTAATTCCGCCGCCACTATAATAAACCTATTATACCCTAAACCGAAAAGCCCCCCACAATAAAATATACTAAATAAACCTATTAACCCCTAAACCAAAAGCCCCCACATTGCAATAAACTCATTTAAACTAGTAACCCCTAAACCTAACTCTAACGTAACCCTAACCCTAAAAAGTTTCTCAGGGTTATTTTCTGGAATTCAGGGAACTACCCCCAAGGGGAAGGTTCCACATGTCTCACTTATCCTTAAACCAAATAAAGAGACAGGCGTTCTTACATTGTGTAGAAGACCTGTTAAAGATGGGAGTGATACACCCAGTTCCAATAAAGGAACAGGGAATGGGATTTTATTCAAATCTGTTCGTAGTTCCCAAAAAAGAGGGAACTTTCAGACCAATTTTGGATTTGAAGATCCTAAACAAATTTCTCAGGGTACCATCGTTCAAGATGGAAACCATTCGAACGATTCTACCCACTATCTAGGAAGGTCAATTTATGACTACCGTGGATCTAAAGGATGCGTACCTACATATTCCTATCCACAAAGAACATCATCAGTTCCTAAGGTTCCCCTTTCTGGACAAACATTACCAGTTTGTGGCCCTCCCATTCGGGTTAGCCACTGCTCCAAGGATTTTCACAAAGGTACTAGGGTCCCTTCTAAGACCGAGGGGCATTGCAGTAGTACCTTATTTGGACGACATTCTAATACAAGCGTTGTCCCTGTCAAAAGCAAAGGCTCATACAGACATCGTTCTGGCCTTTCTCAGATCACACGGATGGAAGGTGAACATAGAAAAAAGTTCTCTGTCTCCGTCAACAAGAGTTCCCTTCTTGGGAACAATAATAGATTCCTTAGAAATGAGGATTTTTTCTGACAGAGGTCAGAAAGTCAAAACTTCTAAGCACTTGTCAAGTTCTTCATTCTGTTCCACGTCCTTCCATAGCGCAGTGCATGGAAGTAGTAGGGTTGATGGTTGCAGCAATGGACATAGTTCCTTTTGCACGAATTCATCTAAGACCATTACAACTGTGCATGCTCAAACAGTTGAATGGGGGACTATACAGACTTGTCTCCAATGATTCAAGTAGATCAGAAGACCAGAGATTCACTCCGTTGGTGGCTGACCCTGGACCATCTATCCCAGGGAATGAGCTTCCGCAGACCAGAGTGGGTCATTGTCACGACCGACGCCAGTCTAGTGGGCTGGGGGCGCGGTCTGGGAATCCCTGAAAGCTCAGGGACTATGCTCTCGGGAAGAGTCTCTTCTCCCGATAAACATTCTGGAACTAAGAGCGATCTTCAATGCTCTCAGGGCTTGGCCTCAGCTAGCAAAGGCCAGATTCATAAGATTCCAATCAGACAACATGACGACCGTTGCGTATATCAATCATCAGGGGGGAATAAGAAGTTCCCTGGCGATGAAAGAAGTGACCAAAATAATTCAATTGGGCGGAGGATCACTCCTGCCACCTATCTGCGATCCACATCCCAGGTGTGGAAAACTGGGAAGCGGATTATCTGAGTCGTCAGACATTCCATCCGGGGGAGTGGGAAATCCACCCGGAGATCTTTGCCCAACTAACTCAATTATGGGGCATTCCAGACATGGATCTGATGGCGTCTCGTCAGAACTTCAAGGTTCCTTGCTACGGGTCCAGATCCAGGGATCCCAAGGCGACTCTAGTAGATGCACTAGTAGCACCTTGGACCTTCAACCTAGCTTATGTATTTCCACCGTTTCCTCTCATTCCCAGGCTGGTAGCCAGGATCAAACAGGAGAGGGCCTCAGTGATCTTGATAGCTCCTGCGTGGCCACGCAGGACTTGGTATGCAGACCTGGTGAATATGTAATCGGTTCCACCATGGGAAGCTACCTTTGAGACAGGACCTTCTTGTTCAGGGTCCATTCGAACATCCAAATCTGGTCTCCCTCCAGCTGACGGCTTGGAGATTGAACGCTTGATTCTATCAAAGCGTGGGTTTTCAGATTCTGTGATAGATACTCTGGTTCAGGCCAGAAAACCGGTAACTAGAAAGATTTACCATAAAATATGGAAAAGATATATCTGTTGGTGTGAATCCAAAGGATTCCCATGGAATAAGATAAAAATTTCTAAGATTCTCTCCTTTCTCTACAAGAAGGTTTGGAGAAAGGATTATCTGCAAGTTCTCTAAAGGGGACAGATCTCTGCTTTATCTGTCTTACTACACAAAAGACTGGCAGCTGTGCCAGATGTTCAAGCATTTGTTCAGGCTCTGGTTAGGATCAAGCCTGTTTACAGACCTTTGACTCCTCCCTGGAGTCTAAATCTAGTTCTTTCAGTTCTTCAAGGGGTTCCGTTTGAACCTTACATTCCATAGATATTATGTTACTATCTTGGAAAGTTTTGTTTTTGGTTGCTATTTCTTCTGCTAGAAGAGTTTCAGAGTTATCTGCTCTGCAGTGTTCTCCGCCCTATCTGGTGTTCCATGTAGATAAGGTGTTTTGCGTACTAAGGCCTGTGTTCTTCCAAAGGTTGTTTCTAACAAGAATATTAACCAGGAGATAGTTGTACCTTCTTTATGTCCGAATCCAGTTTCAAAGAAGGAACGTTTGTTACACAATTTGGACGTAGTCCGTGCTCTAAATTCTATTTAGAGGCTACAAAAGATTTCAGACAAACATCTTCTTTGTTTGTTGTCCTATTCTGGTAAAAGGAGAGGTCAAAAAGCGACTTCTACCTCTCTTTCCTTTTGGCTTAAAAGCATCATCCGATTGGCTTATGAGACTGCCGGACGGCAGCCTCCTGAAAGAATCACAGCTCACTCCACTAGGGCTGTGGCTTCCACATGGGCCTTCAAGAACGAGGCTTTCTGTTGACCAGATATGTAAGGCAGCGACTTGGTCTTCACTGCACACTTTTGCCAAATTTTACAAATTTGATACTTTTGCTTCTTCGGAGGCTATTTTTGGGAGAAAGGTTTTGCAAGCCTTGGTGCCTTCCGTTTAGGTAACCTGATTTGCTCCCTCCCTTCATCCGTGTCCTAAAGCTTTGGTATTGGTTCCCACAAGTAAGGATGACGCTGTGGACCGGACACACCAATGTTGGAGAAAAACAGAATTTATGCTTACCTGATAAATTACTTTCTCCAACGGTGTGTCCGGTCCACGGCCCGCCCTGGTTTTTTTAATCAGGTCTGATTAATTATTTTCTCTAACTACAGTCACCACGGTACCATATGGTTTCTCCTATATTTTTCCTCCTGTCCGTCGGTTTGAATGACTGGGGTGGGCGGAGCCTAGGAGGGACTATATGGCCAGCTTTGCTGGGACTCTTTTGCCATTTCCTGTTGGGGAAGAGATATTCCCACAAGTAAGGATGACGCCGTGGACCGGACACACCGTTGGAGAAAGTAATTTATCAGGTAAGCATAAATTCTGGTTTTTTTAGTTTAGGGTTTGGACTTTTCATAAACGAGCTAAATGCCTTTTAAGGGCAATGCCCATACAAATGCCCCTTTCAGGGCAATGGGTAGCTTATTTTTTTTAGATAGTTTTTATTTTTATTTTGTGCGTTTGAGGGGGAGGGGGTTTGTAATGTTAGTGGGACTTTGTATTTTTTTTTTTCAGGTAAAAGAGCTGTTTAACTTAGGGCAATGCCCTACAAAGGCCCTTTTAAGGGCTATTGGTAGTTTATTGTAGATTAGTTTTTTTTATTTTGGAGTGGGTTTTTTTTTTTTAAAATGGGTATTAGAATAGGAATATTTTTTATTATTTTTGATAATTTGTTTGTTATTTTGTGTAATGTATTTTTTTGTTTTGGGGTGGGTTTTTATTTTTAGATTAGGGCTTGGACATTTTATAAAAGAGCTGAATGCCCTTTTAAGGGCAGGAAAAAGAGCTAAATGCCTTTTAAGAGCAATGCCCATACAATTGCCCTTTTTAGGGCAATAGGTAGATTAGGTTTTTACTTTATTTTTATTTTGTGGGTTTTGGGGGTGGGGGTTTGTATACTGTTAGGGGGTGTTTGTTTTGTTTCGTAACAAAAGAGCTGTGAACTTTAGGGCAATGCCCTAAAAAAGGCCCTTTTAAGGGGCCCTTGGTAGTTTATTCTAGATTATGCTTTTTTATTTTGGGATGGGTTTTTGGGGGTTTTTTTTTAAAGCTATTAGAATAGGAATATTTTTTATTGTTTTAGATAATTTCGTTTGTTATTTTGTGTAATGGTAGTTTTTTTTATTTTTAGTAATTTTAGTGTTTGTTATTTTTCGTAATGGTAGGTTTTTTTATTTTTTGTAATGGTAGGTTTTAGTGTAAGGCAGCTTAGGTTTTATTTCACAGGTAAGTTTGTGTTTATTTAACTAGGTAGTTAGTAAATAGGTAATAATTATTTACTAACTAGTCTACCTAGTTAAAATAAATACAAACTTACCTGTGAAATAAAAATAAAACCTAAGCTAGCTACAATATAACTATTAGTTATATTGTAGCTATCTTAGGTTTTATTTCACAGGTAAGTATGTATTTTAGTTTTATATAGGTATTATTTAGTTAATAATTTTAACTTTAATTTAGCTCTATTTTTAATTATGTTAAAGTTAGGGGGGTTAGGATTACATTAGGGTTAGGGGTTAATATAGTTTAATTTAGGTTGTTGTGATGTGGGGGGCTGGTGGTTTAGGGGTTCATAGGTTTATTTTGTGTTAGTGATGTGGGAGGCCAGGGGTTTAGGGGTTAATAGCTTTATTTAGTTGCAGCGATATCGGAGAGCGGCGGAATAGGGGTTAATAGATTTGTTATAGTGTGGGCGATGTTGGGGTGCAGGGGAATAGGGGTTAATAACTTTAATATAGTGGCGGCGATATTGGGAGCGTCAGATTAGGGGTTAATAACATGTAGGTGTTGGCGATGTCGGAGGCAGCATATTAGGGGGGTTTATGTTAGGGTGTTTAAATATTACTTTCTGCAACATAGGTGTGTCCGGTCCACGGCGTCATCCTTACTTGTGGGATATTCTCCTCCCCAACAGGAAATGGCAAAGAGCCCAGCAAAGCTGGTCACATGATCCCTCCTAGGCTCCGCCTTCCCAGTCATTCTCTTTGCCGTTGTACAGGCAAACATCTCCACGGAGATGGCTTAGAGTTTTTTGGGTGTTTAAATGTAGTTTTTATTCTTCAATCAAGAGTTTGTTATTTTAAAATAGTGCTGGTATGTACTATTTACTCTGAACAGGAAAGAGATGAAGATTTTCTGTTTGTAAGAGGAAAATGATTTTAGCAACCGTTACTAAAATCGATGGCTGTTTCCACACAGGACTGTTGAGAGGAATTAACTTCAGTTGGGGGAAACAGTGAGCAGACTTTTGCTGCTTGAGGTATGACACATTTCTAAACAAGACTCGGTAATGCTGGAAGCTGTCATTTTCCCTATGGGAACCGGTAAGCCATTTTCTTAGTTTAAGTAAAAGAATAAAGGGCTTCATTAGGGCTTAAAAAACTGGTAGACATTTTTCTGGGCTAAAACGATTACTTTACTAAGTATATTTGGCAGATTATTACTTTTAATAGTTGTTAAATCTTGGGGATTGTTTTAATAAAAAACGGCAGGCACTGTATTGGACACCTTTTTCACTGGGGGCCTTTTCTAGTCATAGACAGAGCCTCATTTTCGCGCCTCTAATGCGCAGTTGTTTTTGGAAAGCATGGCATGCAGATGCATGTGTGAGGAGCTAAGAACCACTGAAAAAGCTTATAGAAGGCATCATTTGGTATCGTATTCCCCTCTGGGCTTGGTTGGGTCTCAGCAAGCAGATACCTGGGACTGTATAGGGGTTAAATGTAAAAACGGCTCCGGTTCCGTTATTTTAAGGGTTAAAGACTTTCAAATTTGGTGTGCAATACTTTTAAGGCTTTAAGTTACTGTGGTGAAATTTTGGTGAAATTTGAACAATTCCTTCATACTTTTTCACATATTCAGTAATAAAAGTGTGTTCAGTTTAAAATTTAAAGGGACAGTAACGGTTTTATTGTAAAACGTTTTTTTGTGCTTTGTTGACAAGTTTAAGCCTGTTTAACATGTCTGAACCATCAGATAACGATGTTCTATATGTATGAAAGCCAATGTGTCTCCCCATTTAAATATATGTGATATATTTGTGTCATAATGTCCAAACAAAGTAGGGATAATAATGCCATAGATATGATATTGCCCAAGATGATCCTCTAATGAGGGGAGTAAGCATGGTACTGCATCATCCCCCTTCTGTGTCTACACCAGTTTTGCCCACACAAGAGGCCCCTAGTACATCTAGTGCGCCAATACTTATTACCATACAACAATTAATGGCTGTAATGGATAATTCTATTGCATGCATTTTTTCCAAAATGCCTACTTATCAGAGAAAGCGTGATTGCTCTGTTTTAAACACTGAAGAGCAAGAGGACGCTGATGATATCTGTTCTGACATACCCTCACACCTATCTGAAGGGGCCAGGAGGGAGGTTTTGTCTGAGGGAGAAATTTCAGATTCAGGGAAAATTTCTCAACAAGCAGAACCTGATATTGTAACTTTTAAATTTAAATTTCAACATCTCCACGCACTACTTAAGGAGGTATTATCTACTCTGGATGATTGTGACAATTTGGTCATTCCAGAGAAATTAGTAAGATGGACAAGTTCCTAGAGGTTCCGGTGCCCCCCGATGTTTTTCCTATACCCAAGCGGGTGGCGGACATAGTAAATAAGGAGTGGGAAAGGCCCGGCATACCTTTTGTCCTCCCCCTATATTTAAGAATTAGTTCCTATAGTCGACCCCAGAAAGGACTTATAGCATACAGTCCCCAAGGTCGAGGGGGCGGTTTCTACTCTAAACAAACGCACTTCTATTCCTATAGAAGATAGTTGTGCTTTCAAGATCCTATGGATTAAAGGTTAGAGGGTTTGCTTAAAAAGATGTTTGTTCAGCAAGGTTACCTTCTACAACCAATTTCATGCATTGTTCCTGTCACTACAGCTGCGTGTTTCTGGTTCGAAGAACTAGAAAAGTCGCTCAATAAAGAATCTTCGTACGAGGAGGTTTTGGACAGAGTTCAAGCTCTTAAATTGGCTAACTCTTTTTTATTTTAGATGCCGCTTTGCAATTAGCTAGATTAGCGGCGAATAATTCAGGGTTTGCTATCGTGGCGCGCAGAGCGCTTTTGCTTAACATCCCTTTCAGGGTAAAACACTGTTTGGCCCTGACTTGAAAGAGATTATTTCAGACATCACTGGGGGAAAGGGCCACGCCCTTCCTCTGGATAGGTCTTTTAAGGCTAAAAGAAGCCAAATTTTTCGTCCCTTTCGCTAGAAACGGACCAGCCTCAAATTCTACACCCTCTAAGCAAGAGGGTAATAACTTCTCAAACCAAGCCAGCCTGGAGGCCGATGCAAGGCTGGAACAAGGGTAAGCAGGCCAAGTCACCTGCCACTGCTACCAAAAACAGCATGAGTGTTGGCCCCCGATCTGGGAAGGATCTGGTGGGGGGCAGACTTTCTCTCTTGCTCAGGCTGGGGCAAGAGATGTTCAGGATCCTTGGGCGCTAGAAATAGTTTCTCCAGGTTATCTCCTGGAATTCAGGGAACTACACCCAAGGGGAAGGTTCCACGGGTCTCAATTATCTTCGAACAGGCATTCTTACACTGTGTAGAAGACCTGTTTAAGCATGGGAGTGATTCATCCTGTTCCATTAGGAGAACAAGGGATGGGTTTTTTACTCCAATCTGTTCATATTCCCAAAAAAGAGGGAACATTCAGACCTATTTTAGATCTCAGGATTCTAAACAAGTTTCTAAGGGTTTCATCATTCAAAATGGAAACCCATTCGAACGATCCTTCCTACCATCCTGAAGGTCAATTCATGACCACGGTGGACTTAAGGGATGCGTACTTACGTATTCCTATCCACAAGGAACATTTTCGGTTCCTAAGGTTCGTCTTCATGGACAAGCATTACCTGTGGCACTTCCATTCGGATTAGCCACTGCTCCAAGGATTTTCACAAGGGTACTAGGGTCCCTATCTAGCGGTGCTAAGACCAAGGGGCATTGCAGTAGTACCTTACGTGGACGACATCCTGATTCAAGTGTCGTCTCTGTCAAAAGCAAGAGGGCTCATACGGACATTGTCCTAGCCTTTCTCAGATCTCACAGGTGGAAAGTGAACATAGAAAAAAGTTCTCTGTCCCAGTCAACAAGAGTCCCCTTCTTGGGAACAATAATAGTTTTCCATAGAAATGAAGGTTTTTCTGACAGAGGCCAGAAAATCAAAACTTCTAAGCTCTTGTCAGGTACTTCATTCTGTTCTTCTTCCTTCCATAGCGCAGTCCATGGAAGTAATAGGTTTGATGGTTGCGGCAATGGACATAGTTTCCTTTTGCACGAATTCATCTAAGACCATTGCACCTGTGCATGCTCAGACAGTGGAATGGGGGATTATACAGACTTGTCTCCGACGATACAAGTAGGTCAAAGAACCAGAGATTCACTCCGTTGGTGGCTGACCCTGGACAACCTGTCACAGGGAATGAGCTTTCCGCAGACCAGAATAGGTCATTGTCACGACCGAACGCCAGTCTGGTGGGCTGGGGCGCGGTCTGGGAACCCCTGAAAACTCAGGGGTCTTTGGTTTCGGGTAGAATCTCTTCTCCCGATAAACATAATGGAACTGAGAGCGATATTCAATGCTCTCAAGGCTTGGCCTCGACTAGCAAAGGCCAAATTCATAAGGTTTCAATCAGACATCATGACGACTGTTTCATATATCAACCATCAGGGGGGAACAAGGAGTTCCCTGGCGATGGAAGAAGTGACCAAAATAATTCAATGGGCGGAGACTCACTCCTGCCACTTGTCTGCAATCCACATCCCAGGAGTGGAAAATTGGGAAGCGGATTTTCTGAGTCGTCAGACATTTCATCCGGGGGAGTGGGAACTCCATCCGGAAATCTTTGCCCAAATAATTCAATTGTGGGGCATTCCAGACATGGATCTGATGGCGTCTCGTCAGAACTTCAAGGTTCCTTGCTACGGGTCCAGATCCAGAGGATCCCAAGGCGACTCTAGTGGATGCACTAGTAGCACCTTGGAGCTTCAACCTAGCTTATGTGTTCCCACCGTTTCCTCTCATTCCCAGGCTGGTAGCCAGGATCAAACAGGATAGGGTATCGGTGATCTTGATAGCTCCTGCGTGGCCACGCAGGACTTGGTATGCAGATCTGGTGAATATGTCATCGGCTCCACCATGGAAGCTACCTTTGAGACAGGACCTTCTTATTCAGGGTCCATTCGAAACATCCGAATCTGGTTTTCCTCCAACTGACTGCTTGGAGTTTGAACGCTTGATTTTATCAAAGCGTGGGTTTCAGATTCTGTAATAGATACTCTTATTCAGGCTAGAAAGCCTGTAACTAGAAAAATTTACCATAATATATGGAAAAAATATATCTGTTGGTGTGAATCTAAAGGATTCCCATGGAACAAGGTAAAAATTCCTAAGATTCTATCCTTTCTTCAAGAAGGTTTGGAGAAAGGATTTTCTGCGAGTTCTCTTGAAGGGACAGATCTCTGCTTTATCTGTTTTGACTTCACAAAAGGCTGGCAGCTGTGCCAGACGTTTAAGCGTTTGTTCAGGCTCTGGTTAGAATCAAGCCTGTTTAACAGACCTTTGACTCTTCCTGGAGTCTTAATCTAGTTCTTTCAGTTTTTCAGGGGGTTCCGTTTGAACCCTTACATTCCGTAGATATTAAGTTATTATCTTGGAAAGTTTTGTTTAGGTTGCAATTTCTTCCGCTAGAAGAGTTTCTGAGTTATCTGCTCTGCAGTGTTCTCCGCCCTATCTGGTTCCATGCAGATAAGGTGGTTTTTACGTACTGAGCCTGGTTTTCTTCCGAAGGTTGTTTCCTAACAAAAATATTAACCAGGAGATAGTTCGTACCTTCTTTGTGTCCGAATCCAGTTTCAAAGAAGGAACGTTTGTTACACAATTTGGACGTTGTTCCGTGCTCTAAAATTCTATTTAGATGCTACAAAGGATTTCAGTCAAACATCTTCCTTGTTTGTTGTTTATTCTGGTAAAAGGAGAGGTCATAAAGCAACTTCTACCTCTCTATTTTTTTGGCTTAAAAGCATCATCAGATTGGCTTATGAGACTGGCCGGACGGCAGCCTCCTGAAAGAATCACAGCTCATTCCACTAGGGCCGTGGCTTCCACATGGGCCTTTAAGAACGAGGCTTCTGTTGATCAGATATGTAAGGCAGCGACTTGGTCTTCACTGCACACTTTTACCAAATTTACAAATTTGATACTTTTGCTTCTTCTGAGGCTATTTTTGGGAGAAAGGTTTTGCAAACCGTGGTGCCTTCCATCTAGGTGACCTGATTTGCTCCCTCCCATCATCCGTGTCCTAAAGCTTTGGTATTGGTTCCCACAAGTAAGGATGACGCCGTGGACCGGACACACCTATGTTGGAGAAAACAGAATTTATGTTTACCTGATAAATTACTTTCTTCCAACGGTGTGTCCGGTCCACGGCCCGCCCTGGTTTTTTAATCAGGTCTGATGATTTATTTTCTTTAACTACAGTCACCACGGTATCATATGATTTCTCCTATGCAAATATTCCTCCTTTACGTCGGTCGAATGACTGGGGAAGGCGGAGCCTAGGAGGGATCATGTGACCAGCTTTGCTGGGCTCTTTGCCATTTCTGTTGGGGGAGGAGAATATCCCACAAGTAAGGATGACGCCGTGGACCGGACACACCGTTGGGAAAGTAATTTATCAGGTAAACATAAATTCTGTTTTTTTTTTCCACATAGATATCAATGGGCCTTGCGTAACGGAGCTTTTCTTCCACGATCGCGGGTGTTAGGTTTTTTTTCTGACCCGCTCTCTCCCCATTGATGTCTATGTGAAAAGCGTGCACGAGCATGTCAAAACAGGGTTTTGTATTTTGTGCGGTATGGAGCTTAAAACCACCATATCGCACGCAGAAGCCGGCTGTTTCAAAACTTGTAATGCAGCGCTATAGAGGGTTAAATAACGCAACTTATGTTGCGTTCATTAATTTCCTATAGCACGCATAACTCGTAATATAGCTGATTATTAGTAAAGGGGGCCATAATGCAAAAGAACGTCATAAGTGTATGTAAAATCCTGCACTACTGGAAAGTTGTATTCTGGTCCAAAATGTCCCAGTTTCTTAGGAAGTTTTGTTGATTAAAGGGTTGAAGCTATCTCATAGTGCAATTTAAATGTACAGGGTCCCATGTACTTCAAGACAGGCTGACAACTACAGAACACAGCTTGCCTGTCTTTGTGACTAGCTGCCCCCTGCTTTTGCACAACCTGTCGAATCACCATTAACCCCTTAAATGACCGGACCATTTTTCAATTTTCTTACCCTTAATGACAATGGCTATTTTTACATTTCTGCAGTGTTTGTATTAGCTGTAATTTCCCTCTTACTCATTTACTGTACCCACACATATTATATACCGTTTTTTCTCGCCATTAAATGGACTTTCTAAAGATACCATTATTTTCATCATATCTTATAATTTACTAAAAAAAAAAAATAATAAAATATGAGGAAAAAATGGAAAAAAACACACTTTTTCTAACTTTGACCCCAAAATATGTTACACATCTACAATCACCCAAAAAACACCCATGCTAAATAGTTTCTAAATTTTGTCCTGAGTTTAGAAATTCCCAATGTTTACACGTTCTTTGCTTTTTTTTGCAATTTATGGGGCAATAAAATACAAGTAGCACTTCGCTATTTCCAAACCACTTTTTTTCAAAATTAGCGCTAGTTACATTGGAACCCTGATATCTGTCAGGAATACCTGAATATCCCTTGACATGTATATATTTTTTTAGAAGACATCCCAAAGCAATTGATCTAGGCCCATTTTGGTATATTTATGCCACCATTTCCACCGCCAAATGCGAGCAAATAAAAAAAAAAACTTAAAATTTTTCACAAATTTAGGTTTCTCCACTGAAATTATTTACAACAGCTTGTGCTATTATGGGCAGAATTGTTGTAAAAGCTTCTCTGGGATCCCCTTTGTTCAGAAATAGCAGACTTATATGGCTTTGGCGTTGCTTTTTGGTAATTAGAGCCGCTAAATGCTTGCTGGGCGCACCACACGTTAATTATGCCCAGCAGTGAAGGGGTTAAATTAGGTAGCTTTAGGGAGCTTGCAGGGTTAATTTTAGAGATCAGCCCCCACCTGACACAACCCACCCCCTGATCCCTCCCAAACAGCTCTCTTCCCTCCCCCACCCCACAATTGTTCCCGCCATCTTAAGTACTGGCAGAAAGTCTGCCAGTACTAAATAAAAGTTTTTTTTTTTTAAATAAAAATAATAAAATATTTTAGCTGTGATGGGCCCCTGCCTTAGCCCCACACCTCCCTGACCAGCTCTCTAACCCACTCCCTACTAATTACCGCCATCTTGGGTACTGGCAGCTGTCTGCGCAGTACCCAGTTTGGCCCCAAAAACCCCCCAAAAAGTATTTTTATTTGATTTTTTACTTAAAAACTATTTCTGTAGTTTAGCAGCCCCCCACAATACTCCCACCCCTCCCCCCAGATCCTTTTATATTTAAAAAAAAAAAAAAATCCCTTTTTTTTCCCCTTCTGCCCTCATTCATTGGTGTTCAGTGTGGCTATGGGTGCACGTGCACGCGCGCCCTGTGCACGTGCACATGCACGCTCACGTGCACACTCACCCCTCATGCACGCGGCACGTGCATCGTGCACGCGCGCGCGACCCTCACACCCGGCGGACAACTGTCACCATCGCTACCCGGTGCAGAGAGGGCCACAGAGTGGCTCTCTCTGCATCGGAGGCTTGTAAAGTGGTATTGCAGGATGCTTCCATATCGAGGCATCACTGCAATACCCTCAGAGCTGCTGGATAGCGATGTGATCACTTCCAGCACTCTGTTAGACAACTGACGTACCAGGTACGTCCATTGTCATTAACTGCTTGTTAATGCATGACGTACCTGGTACGTCAGTTGTCATTAAGGGGTTAAGAAACATGTTTGAGGGTGATTTATCTTCACCACCTCTGAAGTATGACGTCTGCTTCCTAACTTGCAGTAAGCAGCGCTCACATGAGTATACCGAACTTCATGGGCTCCAAAGCAGACCTTTTTAATCACCGTGAACAACCGTGTTCCGGTGATTTATCTCCACCACCTTTGAGGTATCACCTCTGCTTTCATACTGTAGTAAGCAGGCTCACATGAGTAAGTCTGCACCCCAAGGGTTACAAAGCAGCCTCCACTGCTTAGCACATGGACCACATTAAGATTCTTAGAGTAGAGTGTTTTAAATTATAACATTTAGTTAATTTTGAGCTATGTGACAGGGTCTATCTTAGAGACTTTGGACCATGATGTGTCATTGCAATGCTTTTTATATGCTCTCAAACATTTTCAGTCTGGCACTACCCTTGTACCTTTCTGCATTTGCAATTGTTTTCCTTTCTGTGGGGATCTTACATTGTCTGTGTGCATATGATGCTATGTGGTCTCTGAAGAAGCACACTTTGTACTCACAAAATGTAAATATCTTCTATTTTTAGACTTTACAGCTTTGAAAACTAGTTTTTTATTTGTATTTATTACTGGTGGTGTTTATAGCTATGTAGCACTTTATTTGCTGAAATAAATGCTAATGTGAATTTGGTTTTCATAGGTGTGTGTATATATATATATATATATATATATTTATATATATAAATATTATATATATACTATATATATATAAAACAAAAAAGAAGACCGCACTCACCCGGATTGAAATGATGTCAAGCTTTAATTGCTGGTGACGTTTCGAGGACAAATTCCCCTTCATGAAACCTGAGGAAGGGGATTTGTCCTCGAAACATCACTAGCATTAAAGCCTGACATCATCTAAATCAGTTTTCCCTCCTTTTTTGTTTTATCACTAATACACCTACAACCTAGTCGTTGTCCAAATTGTTAGTGAGAATGCAGATACCCACCATGTTAATATTATATTATATTATATATTATATACATATATATTATCTATATCAATGTGTGTGTGTGTATGCACTGTGTGTGTGTGTGTGTATGTATGTATGTATATATATATATATATATATATATATATATATAATATATATATAATAATATATATATATATAAAAATTATTATTATTTTTTTATTGTAATATAATTTAACTTTTTCAACTCTTTTAAGACTTTCATTTTGGAAAATATGGAAATGTTTGTCTTGTAATTATGTTATGCTGGTCAACTCTTCTAAATGTCCATTGTCAGTGCAGCTAGAAATCTGCACTTTTGGAAAGGTTTCTTCAGAATGTCAGATTCCTAGTTGTGCAGACTATGGACAGCTTTGGAGCCGATAGTTGAAGGACATTTCGGCCAAAATTTGGAGATGCACATGAATGCATTTTCAGTTTTGAATAGAAGCATTTTTTTGTTATATACATGTACTCACAAAAAATGTTTCTAATTAAAGCTATACCTGTTTTCAAAAGTTTATTTTAAAGGGCCATAATACCCCAAATGTTTAAACACTTGAAAGTGATGCAGCATAGCTCTAAAAAGCTGACTAGAAAATATCACCTGAACATCTCTATGTAAAAAAAGAAAGATATTTTACCTCAAAAGTTCCTCAGTAGCCACATCCCATTGTAAAGGATTTCTAAGCAGCATATTAGTATGTCCTGTCCTGGATAGGACAGCTGAAAGGATGAGCCTTGTGCACTCTCATATTATTTCCCTATTCAGATTAGCGAAGTTTACAAATGAAAACTCATGAGAGTTAAGGCCAAATCTCATGAGATCACAGTAAAAGAGTAAAGTGTCATGACCTCAGCACTGCCGATGCTGATTGGCTGCTGTTCATTTCTTCATTTTTTATTTTTTTTTTTTATTTTTTTTTTACCTGCAGCTGGGAGCAGCTGAGTATAACTTTTTAACACAGAACTTACTCTGCTGAGCTGATGAGATTGTGAGGTAAAATATCTTCCTTTTTTACATTAGAGATGCTCAGGTGATATTTTCCTGTCAGCTTTTTACAGTTCTACTGCATCAGTTTCAAGTGATTTAGCATATGAGATATTATGTCCCTTAAAGTATGCACTGTGCACCAGCATTTTAAACACAGCACTTGCTCAGGGAGCCTAACGTTCTTGTACACTGGTAATGACTACCTTTGTTAATTGCTGACATGATTCAAGCCCCATTGACGCTCTGCGTAGCTGCAGTATTTAAAATGCTGGTGCACTGAGAATATCTAGCTGTGCATCACATGCACCATGCAGAAGAAAAACTGTTAATACTAAAACTAGCGTCTCTCAATCCCTTTGGACGTCTCCGACCGGGGGTGATTGAAAGCCCCTGCTCTTCTCACTAGCCGCAATGCCGGATGGGACAATGATGAGCAATGTCTATTAGTGGCACTGCTAATACTATTTTGTCAATACATCTTCCTTAAATTGGTTATTCATTAAGATATAAAGCAATGTTTAGGATGGGGTGCAGTGTATTGTTGCAAACTGAGAAATTTTCCAGAAAGAACTGAAAAGGAAAGAAAACACTTATTGCACTCACTGACGTAATGATATATGATTGTGATATTAGCTCTGATGTAATAAAACTTAACTTTATTAGAAGTTGTGGTATAAAAAACAAAATGATGTATTAAAAACACATAAATAGGAAGAAGAAAGGGAAATAAATTAAATTGAATTCCCAGGATTTACCGTATTAAAATGGTATACATTGGCAGCAGAGTAATTTCGGTACATTTAAGATACTCAGATAATTAGTGCAAGGTTAAAAATTGAAACCTAGAAGTTAGAAATCCGTGCTGAAAAAGCCTTGATGACAAAATTTGTCAGTGGCATCTGTCTGTTTGTCCTAATATTTTAATAAGCAATAATGGGAACATAGTAACCACAATAAAAGGGAACTGTGGGATCTTAGCGTAATATAATTATAACATTGATTGTGTCAGCACAGATTTCTAACATTTAGGTCTAGTGGAACCTAGGTTTCAATTTTTAACCTCCACTAATTTATCTGAGTACCTTACATGTACCGAAATGACTGTGCTGCCAAAATACCATTTTAATACGCTAAATCCGGAAATTCAATTTAATTTATTTCCCTTTCTCATTTTTCACACATTCCTATTTATGTGTTATTAATACACCATTTGTTTTTATATCACAACTTCTAATAAAAGTAAAAAAAAATGTATTACATCCGAGCTAATATCACAATCATATATCATATATGTCAGTGAGTGCAATAAGTGTAATCGTTCCTTTTCAGTTCTTTACTGAAAATGTCCCTATGTCTATTATTGCCTAGTTCACAACAGAACATTATCTGTAGCAATTAACTAAAGCTAATGCCAAATTTTCAAACTAATAAAAATGTTCAACTTTTTCCTATTATTTATAGAACTAAAACTGATAACAAATATATTATAACTTCCATTTACATGTATGTATTAATTGGACATTACATTTCTTTAATCATTTTTAATGTCAATATAATTCAGATACTGTTGACTTTTATAACCCTTTAATGGATTTTTTTTTTACAGATGGTTATCGCTTGCAGTTATTTTTCTGATATTCCTTTTGTTAGAAATTAGATATATTGTGGCATCCAGCTCTGTGTCTATTAGACTTTTTTCAGACAATATACAAAGTTACTATAACATTCACTATGTAGATACAGTATTTTTCTTGTTAGCTATAACTATAAACATCATCACAACTATTATTCACACTGCATTGCATAAAAAGGAATAACATGGTAAATTAAATTTGTATTTTTGTGTTTTTAGGCCTGATGGTAAATTGGGTCAAAATGCTGGAGACCACTTTAGCTCTGTCAACGGAGGGCGCATGAAAGGGGGTAATGGTAATGTGCCAGGACAGCTGACCAAGTTCTGCCATGAGTGCGGTACCAAGTATCCAGTAGAGTGTGCAAAGTTCTGCTGTGAGTGTGGAGTGAGAAGAATGAATATCTGAGCTCATCTTAAGGGACCTGGAAAAAGCCAAAAACAAAAAAAGAAAACCCTTGCTGCACATTTTTTTTAACGTATCACTAGAAACACCCTAATAATCCACCAATAGATTTTGCTTACAACAACTATGTATATAGGCAGTGGTTAACTAGGACTGTGTGGTGCATATGTAAACATTTTAACCTGCAGTGAAGTTCTGTGGAGTCCATTTACATAACTGTTAAAGTTTTGGGAGCAAAACCAACTTAAGTAGTCAGTGTACAACACTATGTATGGGCTTATGTTCCTTATTCCCCATACACAGTTAACGCTGTCACTGAAATAAAGAAATGTTTAATTTGAAACATGTTTAGTAATAAATGTTTATTGCAAAACTAATTCTGTTCATAATTAAAATATTTTGACTACAACCGCAAATAAGTGTATGAATTCAACACAGATAATTATTCTTGAATGTGAAGCATGCTGTAAGCTATCCCCTAATATCTTCCTTATCTCTGGTAGCTGATATATATATATATATATATACTACATCCATTCTGCCAACATTATATTACACTGCTGCATGCTGCCTGATAAGGAATATTGCTAGTATAAATTTTAAAAACACTAAAGAGGCCTCAGATAGAACGATACACTAAATGCCTCTATGAGTCAGCAGTTACTATAGTTTACTTGTGTCCTGCTGATCCTAATACAATTTGGCCTTGTGATATTATGTTGGATAGAGCCCACCCAAAACACAGTAACTATATCCTCCCAGCTGAAAGAAACCAGATAGCTTTCATATGCTTCACATTGAAGCACAGATTTTTGTAAGTATCAGAGGTCTTTGGGAGTCAAACGGCTGGTTGTTTTCAGTTCCTTTTTCTATTATCATATGAACATATCCAATGTTTGTTCAATGCATGCTTAACCGTGTTATTTTTTTATAAAGGAACTTCTGCACATCACCATTCTGTAAATATGCCATATGGAAAGCATGTATAGCAACACTAAAATATCTCATAATTACTACACACATTGTTGAAGCAGAATGAAGGGGGAAAACATGATTTGTTTAAAACTAAATTACACATTTATATATGCTTAATTATAGAAATCGTTTAAAAACAAACAAACATGATTACCCGATTCACCATTCTACCTGCATTGCACAGAATAGTAATACTAATTGTTAGATGCCTTCAAGAAGTGCTGCACATTCCACCGAGGGTCTCTATAGGAATTTAAATACAATAGCTATAAATGAACTTCCTAGGGTTTTATGTAATGATTTAAATGGACAGTAACGTCAAATTAAAGTGAAGGTAAATTCTAGCGTTTTTTTTTTTTTAAATGCTATGGTTTTCCAGTGCCATAAATAAAGTTGACTTTCAGTCATGAAGCATAAAAAAAACTTAAAGTACTTTTATTTGGCCTTGAGTCGACCGCCCAAAGCCAATCTGCTTTTTTTTTTTTTTTTCTCTTCAGTGAGGTGACGTTACCACCTCTTAGCCAATAGCCGTAGAAGCAGTTCAGCATTATGCTGCATGGCTAGCACGCTATTGGCTAAGATGACATTATTGACAAAAATGAGTTTTGCTGTGGGCAACGGGAATCGTTGAGCTCGGCAATAACTTGTGACCAAATAAAACTACTTTCAGCATGAACTCTTTTATACCTCATGACTGAAAGTTACCTTTATTTTTGACACTGGTAAATCCTAGTATTTCAAAAATGCTAGGATTTACAATCACTTTAAACTTTCATGTAATTTTCAACAACTTTCCACTTTTATACTATCCTATGAGCCTACCTAGTTTTACTATTCAACAAAGGATACTAAGAATACAAAGCAAAATTGATTGCATAAGCAAATAGTAAAATTGCACGCTCTATCTAGATCATGAGAGTTTAATATGACTCTACAGTACTCCATTTCATATACAACATTTTTTTATTATCCCTTTCAGAGAGCATCAAATTTTATGACTAATGCACCAATAAAATAATATTTGCATGTGATGGTTATAATATGTTAATGTATTTCTCTTGAGTTTTGTGTGTTTGATTTATTTATATTTTGGTATACAGTTTGTATTAGTTTTTACCATTTTGTTCATTGTCTTTTCTCTAAATTATTTTGAAACTCAAAACAAATTGTCAACATAAAGAATTAAGTAACAAACATTATGGGGTGACTTTAAAGGTGTAATGGCAAAGTTAGTGTATATGAATGATGATTTATCAGCTAGCCCCTCAGAAATTATTTGTACAAATATATTAAAAACAAGTGCCAGTTCTTTTTAAACTTGTAAAAATGTCAATGCAACCTATGATTTCATGTAAAACAAAATATTTCTTTAATCTTTCTGTGTACTTATTTTTATATTTATTTTTATGCTGCAATAAACATTTTAAACGCTAACTTTTTATGGAAATGTGAGTGACACAAACTACATTTGGTCCAAGAGTGTTGATTTTTGTGTACTTTGTATGAATTTGTATTTTACAACAATATTAAAGGCATTCCTTCCATGTAATTTAGTCTTTCAAAGTAAAATGTTTTGCATGTTTTTCTTGAAACCCAAAAACAAGCAGTTTTTTTTTGTTTGTTTTTTAAATAATGCTTTTTCTCTTGTAAGATGTATCAAGTCCATGGATTCATCCATACTTGTGGGATATTCTCCTTCCCTACAGGAAGTGGCCGAGAGAGCACCCACAGCAGAGCTGTCTATATAGCTCCTCCCTTAGCTCCACCCCCCAGTCATTCTCTCTGCCTGCTTAACTGCTAGGAAGGGCAAAGAGGAGTGTGGTGACAAAAATGTTAGTTTTTATTTTCTCAAGCAAAAGTTGTTATTTAAAATGGTACCGGTGTGTACTATTTACTCTCTGGCAGAAAAGGGATGAAGATTTCTGCAAGGAGGATGATGATCTTAGCATTTTGTAACTAAGATCCACTGCTGTTCTCACAAGGGCTGAAGAGTACAGGAAAAACTTCAGTTGGGGGAACAGTTTGCAGGCCTAACTGCATTAAGGTATGTTCAGTCTATTTTTTTCTAGACAGACTGTGTTATTTCTAGAAAAGGCTGGCAATATCCCCATGAGGGAAAGGTAAGCTGTATTCAGAAAAAGAGGAATCCAAGCTTGCATAAAGGGCTCATAGTTACTGGTGACACTAATAGGAAAAAACCTTTTGGTTTAATTACAAATAAAAACGTTTATTGAGGGACTTTAAGGGGTCTTTGTGGCTTGTTTAAGGGTTATTAACCCACATGGCTAGTTTAAGAAACACCCTGTGGTGTTTTTTAGGCCCCATAACATCAAGTGAGGTGGGTGGGGCCTATTTTCAGTTGCACAGTTTATTTACCTCAGAAGCATCCAGCTACTTCTCCAGAGATTCCTGCTGTATTTGAGGGCTGTAAAGGGGTTTTTTTCCCTAAAAATTGTTCCTAAAGGGCAGGTAGGCCCGGATTTTTTCAATCCGTTTTTTCCATGAAGGGGTTAATTGTTTATTTGCATAGTTGTGCAAAGTTACTAAGGCTTTATGATGCTACTGTAAAAGTTTTGTTGTGTTTACTGCTTTTTTACACTGTTTTGCAGAGTTTGTGCAGCTTTTTTTCTCTTAAAGGCACAGTACCGTTTTTGTTTAAAGTGTTATTTACTTTGATTAAAGTGTTTTTCCAAGCTTGCCTTGTTACATTACTAGCCTGTTTAACATGTCTGACACCAAGGTGAATCCTTGTTCTATGTGTTTAGACGCCATTGTGGAACCCCCTCTTAGAATGTGTCCCACTTGCACTGATATGTCTATAAATTATAAAGAGCATATTTTAGCACTTAAAAATATTGCAATAGATGATTCTCAGTTAGAAGGAAATGAGGGTTTAGCATCTAGCTCTCCCCAAGTGTCACAACCAGTAGACGCCCGCACAAGTGACGCCAAGTACCTCTATTGCGTCTAATTCATTTACATTACAAGACATGGGCCACAGTTATGAATAAAACCCTCACAGAGGTTTTCTCTAAACTGCCTGGTTTACAAGGAAAGCATGTCAGCTCTGGGTTAAGAACAAATGCTGAGCCGTCTGACGCTTTAGTAGCCGTATCCGATATACCCTCACAATGTTCTGAAGTAGGGGTAAGGGAGTTGTTATCTGTGGGAGAGATTTCTGATTCAGGAAAGACGCTCCCTCAGACAGATTCTGATATGACGGCCTTTAAACTTAAGCTTGAACACTGCTTATTGCTCAAGGAGGTATTAGCTACTCTAGACGATTGTGACCCTGTAGTGGTCCCAGAGAAATTGTTTAAAATGGACAGATACTTAGAGGTTCCTGTTTACACTGATGTTTTTCCAGTCCCTAAGAGGATTGTGACTATTGTTACTAAGGAGTGGGATAGACCAGGTATTCCGTTCACTCCCCCTCCTGTTTTTAAGAAAATGTTTCCCATATCTGACACCATACAAGACTCGTGGCAGACTGTTCCTAAGGTGGAGGGAGCTATTTCTACTATTGCTAAGCATACAACTATACCTATCGAAGACAGTTGTGCTTTCAAAGATCCTATGGATAAAAAATTAGAGAGTCTCCTAAAGAAAATTTTTGTTCATCAAGGTTTTCTTCTCCAACCTATTGCATGCATTGTTCCTGTAACTACTGCAGCTGCTTTCTGGTTTGAGGCTCTAGAAGAGGCTCTCCAGGTAGTGTTGTTCCTTCACTTTGTCCTAATACTTCTTCAAAGAAGGAACGTCTGTTGCACAATCGTGATGTGGTTCGTGCTTTAAAGTTCTACTTACAAGCAACCAAAGATTTCCGTCAAACATCTTCATTGTTTGTTGTCTATTCTGGTAAGCGGAGAAGTCAAAAGGCTACGGCTACCTCTCTTTCTTTTTGGCTGCAAAGCATCATCCGTATGGCTTATGAGACTGCTGGCCAGCAGCCTCCTGAAAGAATTACTGCTCATTCTACTAGAGCAGTGGCTTCCACATGGGCTTTTAAAAATAAGGCTTCTGTTGAACAGATTTGTAAGGCGGCGACTTGGTCTTCGCTTCATACTTTTTCCAAATTTTACAAATTCGATTCTTTTGCTTTTTCGGGGGCTATTTTTGGGAGAAAGGTTCTACAAGCAGTGATGCCTTCCGTTTAAGGAACCTGTCTTGTCCCTCCCTTCATCCGTGTCCTAAAGCTTTGGTATTGGTATAACACAAGTATGGATGAATCCGTGGACTCGATACATCTTACAAGAGAAAACAGAATTTATGCTTACCTGATAAATTTCTTTCTCTTGTGATGTATCGAGTCCACGGCCCGCCCTGTCTATTTAAGACAGGTAGTATATTTTTATTTAAAAAACTTCAGTCACCACTGCACCCTATAGTTTCTCCTTTTTCTTCCTAGCCTTCGGTCGAATGACTGGGGGTGGAGCTAAGGGAGGAGCTATAAAGACAGCTCTGCTGTGGGTGCTCTCTCTGCCACTTACTGTAGGGAAGGAGAATATCCCAAAATTATGGATGAATCCGTGGACTCGATACATCACAAGAGAAAGAAATTTATCAGATAAGCATAAATTCTGTTTTTTCCATGCAGCCTTTGAGATGCTGCAAAGACAAACTGCTAGATTATGAGTCTTGCGTTAGCCTTAAAAAGCAGCGTTGAGAGGTCCCCAACACTGCTTTTTAAACGCCCGCTGGTATTACGAGTCTGACAGGTACAGGTGTACCGCTCACTTTTCTTCTGCGAATCGAGCATACCGCAAATCCACTTACGTCAATTGCGTATCCTATCTTTTCAATGGGATTTGCCTAACGCTGGTATTAAGAGTCTTGGGAGAAGTGAGCGGTACACCCTCTCCTGTCAAGACTCCTACCCCATTTAAAAGTCAGTAGTTAAGAGTTTTATGAGCTAATGCGTAACATAAAACTCTTAACTAAAGTGCTAAAAAGTACACTAACACCCATAAACTACCTATTAACCCCTAAACCGAGCGCCACCACCCCCACATCGGAAACACTTTAATAAATATATTAACCCCTAATCTGCCGATCGGACATCGCCGCCACTTTAATAAATATATTAACCCCTAAACCGCCGCACTCCCGCCTCACAAACACTAGTTACATTTTATTAACCCCTAATCTGCCGTCCCTAACATCGCCGACACCTACCTACATTTATTAACCCCTAAACCGCCGCCACTCCCGCCTCGCAAACACTAGTTACATTTTATTAACCCCTAATCCTATTTAAAACTAAATACTTAGCTTATGGTTTATTTTATAGGTATCTACCATATAACTAATAGTTACATTGTAGCTAGTTTAAAGTTTATATTTATTTTTACAGGCAACTTTGTATTTATTTTAACTAGGTACAATAGTTATTAAATAGTTATTAACTATTTAATAACTACCTAGTTAAATAAATACAAAGTATACCTGAAAAATACATCCTAACCTAAGTTACAATTACACCTAACACTACACTATCATTAAATAAATTACCTAAACTACCTACAATTAATTACAATTAAATTAAATAAACTAAAGTACGAAAAACAACAAACACTAAATTACAGAAAATAAAAAAATAATTACAATTTTTTTAAACTAATAAAATAAAAAAGCCCCCAAAATAATAAAATTCCCTACCCTATTCTAAATTACAAATAGCCCTTAAAAGGGCCTTTTGTGGGGCATTGCCCCAAAGTAATCAGCTCTTTCACCTGTAAAAAAAAAATACAATACCCCCCCAACATTAAAACCCACACACCCAACCCTACTCTAAAACCCACCCAATCCCCCTTAATAAAACCTAACACTAACCCCTTGAAGATCTCCCTACCTTGAGACGTCTTCACCCCAGCCGGGCACAAGTGGACCTCCAGAGGGGCAGAAGTCTTCATCCGATCCGGGCAGAAGAGGTCCTCCAAGCGGCAGAAGTCTTCATCCAGGCGGCATCTTCTATCTTCATCCAGAGCTGAGCGGGTCCATCTTCAATCCAGCCGACGCGGAGCCATCCTCTTCAATCGAAGTCCAAGCGAAGAATGAAGGTTCCTTTAAATGACATCATCCAAGATGGCGTCCCTTGAATTCCGATTGGCTGCTAGGATTCTATCAGCCAATCGGAATTAAGGTAGGAAAAATCCTATTGGCTGATTGAATCAGCCAATAGGATTAAGCTCGCATTCTATTGGCTGATTGGAACAGCCAATAGAATGCAAGCTCAATCCTATTGGCTGATCCAATCAGCCAATAGGATTGAACTTCAATCCTATTGGCTGATTGGAACAGCCAATAGGATTTTTTCCTACCTTAATTCCGATTGGCTGATAGAATCCTATCAGCCACTCAGAATTCAAGGGACGCAATCTTGGATGACGTCATTTAAAGGAACCTTCATTCTTTGCATGGACTTCGTTTGAAGAGGATGGCTCCGTGTCAGCTGGATTGAAGATGGGACCTGCTCCGGATGGATGAAGATAGAAGGATGAAGACTTCTGCCGCTTGGAGGACCTCTTCTACCCGGATAGGATGAAGAATTTCTGCCCCTCTGGAGGTCCACTTGTGCCCGGCTGGGTGAAGACGGCTCAAGGTAGGGAGATCTTCAGGGGGGTAGTGTTAGGTTTTTTTAAGGGGGGATTGGGTGGTTTTTAGAGTAGGGTTGGGGGTGTGGGTGGTTGGTTTTAATGTTGGGGGTGGGTATTGTATTTCTTTTTACAGGTGAAAGAGCTGATTACTTTGGGGCAATGCCCCGCAAAAGGCCCTTTTAAGGGCCATTTGTAATTTAGTGTAGGGTAGGGAATTTTATTATTTTGGGGGGGCTTTTTTATTTTATTAGGGAGATTAGATTAGGTGTAATTAGTTTAAAATTTGTGTAATTCTTTTTTCTCTTGTAAGGTGTATCCAGTCCACGGATCATCCATTACTTGTGGGATATTCTCATTCCCAAACAGGAAGTTGCAAGAGGACACCCACAGCAGAGCTGCTATATAGCTCCTCCCCCTAACTGCCATATCCAGTCATTCTCTTGCAACTCTCAACAAGCATGGAGGTAGTAAGAGAGAGTGGTGACATATAGTTAGTTTTTTTTCTTCAATCAAAAGTTTGTTGTTTTTAAATGGTACCGGAGTTGTACTATTTTATCCCAGGCAGTAAATAGAAGAAGAATCTGCCTGCGTTTTCTATGATCTTAGCAGGTTGTAACTAAGATCCATTGTTGTTCTCACATATGTCTGAGGAGAGAGGTAACTTCAGCGGGAGAATGGCGTGCAGGTTATCCTGCTATGAGGTATGTGCAGTTACAATTTTTTCTAGAGATGTAAATGCTAGAAAATGCTGCTGATACCGGATTAATGTAAGGTAAGCCTAGATACAGTGATTTAATAGCGACTGGTGGTATGCTTACTCTCAGAGGTAATACTCTTATAAATTGCAATATAAACGTTTTGCTGGCATGTTTAAGCGTTTTATATATGTTTTGGTGATAAAACTTTATTGGGGCCTAGTTTTTCCACATGGCTGGCTTAAATTTTGCCTAGAAACAGTTTCCTGAGGCTTTCCACTGTTGTAGCATGAGTGGGAGGGGCCTATTTTAGCGCTTTTTTGCGCAGTTAAAATTACAGGACTGAGACAATCCAGCTTCCCTCAGGAGTCCCCTGAATGCTATAGGACATCTCTAAAGGGCTCAAAGGCTTTCCAAAGTCGTTTATTGGGGAAGGTATTGTGACTGTTAAAAAACGTTTATATCGTTTTTTTTTATCCGTTTTTTTAACTAAGGGGTTAATCATCCATTTGAAAGTGGGTGCAATGCCTCTGTTAGCTTATTACATACACTGTAAAAATTTTGTTTGATTTACTGCCTTTTTTCACCGTTTTTCAAATTCTAACAAAATTTGTTTCTCTTAAAGGCACAGTACCGTTTTTTTATATTTTCTTGTTAACTTGACTTAAATGTTTTCCAAGCTTGCTAGTCACATTGCTAGTCTGTACAAACATGTCTGACATAGAGGAAACTCCCTTGTTTCATTATGTTTAAAAGCCATGGTGGAAACCCCCTCTTAGAATGTGTACCAAATGTACTGATTTCACTTTAAGCAATAAAGATCATATTCTGTCTTTCACCAGAGGAATCTGATGAGGGGGAATTTATGCCGACTAACTCTCCCCACGTGTCAGATCCTTTGACTCCCGCTCAAGGGGACTCATGCTCAAATGGCGCCAAGTACTTCTAGGGTGCCCATAGCGTTTACTTTACAAGACATGGCGGCAGTCATGGATAATACACTGTCAGCGGTATTAGCCAGACTACCTGAATTTAGAGGAAAGCGAGATAGCTCTGGGGTTAGACGAAATACAGAGCATACTGATGCTTTAAAAACCCATGTCTGATACTGCCTCACAATATGCAGAAGCTGAGGAAGGACAGCTTCAGTCTGTGGGTGATGTTTCTGACTCAGGGAAGATGATGCAAACCTGATTCCGATATTTCTACATTTAAATTTAAGTTTGAAGCTGCTCTGAATGACTGTGATACAATTGCAGTGCCAGAGAAATTGTGTAGACTGGATAAATACTATGCAGTGCCGGTGTGTACTGATGTTTTTCCAATACCTAAAAGGTTTACAGAAATTATTAATAAGGAATGGGATAGACCAGGGTGTGCCATTCCTCTCCCCCCTCCTATTTTTAGAAAAATGTTTTCCAATAGACGCCACCACAACGGGGACTTATGGCAGACAGTCCCTAAGGTGGAGGGAGCAGTTTCTACTCTAGCAAAGCGTACTACTATCCCGTGTCGAGGACAGTTGTGCTTTTTTAGATTCCAATGGATAAAAAATTTAGAGGGTTACCTTAAGAAAATGCTTAATCAACAAGGTTTTATCCTACAGCCCCTTGCATGCATTGCTCCTGTCACTGCTGCTGTGGCGTTCTGGTTTGAGTCTCTGGAAGAGGCTTTACAGGTAGCGACTCCATTGGATGACATACTTGACAAGCTTAGAGCACTTAAGCTAGCCAATTCTTTTGTTTCTGATGCCATTGTTCATTTGACTAAACTAACGGCTAAGAATTCTGGTTTTGCTATCCAGGCGCGCAGAGCGCTATGGCTTAAATCATGGTTAGCTGATGTTACTTCAAAGTCTAAGCTGCTTAACATTCCCTTCAAGGGGCAGACCCTATTCTGGCCTGGTTTGAAGGAGATTATTGCTGATATCACTGGAGGAAAAAGGTCATGCCCTTCCTCTGGACAGGTCCAAATCAAGGGGCCAAACAGTCTAATTTTCGTGCCTTTCGAAACTTCAAGGCAGGTGCGGCATCAACACTTCCACTAATGCAAAACAAGAGGGAACTTTTGCTCAGTCCAAGACGGTCTGGAGACCTAACCAGACCTGGAACAAAGGTAAGCAGGCCAAAAAGCCTGCTGATGCCTCTAAGACAGCATGAAGGAACGGCCCCCTATCCGGTAACGGATCTAGTAGGGGGCAGACTTCACTATTCGCCCAGGCGTGGGCAAGAGATGTCCAGGATCCCTGGGCGTTGGATATTATATCTCAGGGATATCTTCTGGACTTCAAAGCTCCCCCCCCCCCAAAAGGGAGATTTCACCTTTCACAATTATCTGCAAACCAGATAAAGAGAGAGGCATTCTTACACTGTGTACAAGACCTCCTAGTTATGGGAGTGATCCATCCAGTTCCAAAGGAGGAACAAGGACAGGGATTTTACTCAAATCTGTTTGTGGTTCCCAAAAAAGAGGGAACCTTCAGACCAATTTTGGATCTAAAGATCTTAAACAAATTCCTCAGAGTTCCATCATTCAAGATGGAAACTATTCGTACCATCCTACCTATGATCCAGGAGGGTCAATATATGACTACAGTGGATTTTAAAGGATGCTTATCTTCACATTCCGATACACAAAGATCATCATCGGTTTCTCAGGTTTGCCTTTCTACACAGGCATTACCAGTTTGTAGCTCTTCCCTTTGGATTAGCTACAGCCCCAAGAATTTTTACGAAGGTTTTGTGGTCGCTTCTGGCGGTCCTAAGGCCGCGGGGCATAGCAGTGGCCCCCTTATTTAGACGACATCCTGATTCAGGCGTCAAACTTCCAAATTGCCAAGTCTCATACAGACATAGTACTGGCATTTCTGAGGTCAAATGGGTGGAAAGTGAATGAGGAAGAAAGTTCTCCTATCCCCACTCACAAGAGTTTCCTCCCTAGGGACTCTGATAGATTCTGTGGAAATGAAAATTTACCTGATTGAGTCCAGGTTATCAAAGCTTCTAAATTCCTGCCGTGTTCTTCATTCCATTCCGCGCCCTTCGGTGGCTCAGTGCATGGAAGTAATCGGCTTAATGGTAGCGGCAATGGACATACAGGGAGTGCAGAATTATTAGGCAAGTTGTATTTTTGAGGATTAATTTTATTATTGAACAACAACCATGTTCTCAATGAACCCAAACAACTCATTAATATCAAAGCTGAATAGTTTTGGAAGTAGTTTTTGTTTGTTTTTAGTTTATAGCTATTTTAGGGGGATATCTGTGTGTGCAGGTGACTATTACTGTGCATAATTATTAGGCAACTTAACAAAAAACAAATATATACCCATTTCAATTATTTATTTTTACCAGTGAAACCAATATAACATCTCAACATTCACAAATATACATTTCTGACATTCAAAAACAAAACAAAAACAAATCAAGTGACCAATATAGCCACCTTTCTTTGCAGAAGGACACTCAAAAGCCTGCATCCATGGATTCTGTCAGTGTTTTGATCTGTTCACCATCAACATTGCGTGCAAGCAGCAACCACAGCCTCCCAGACACTGTTCAGAGAGGTTGTACTGTTTTCCCTCCTTGTAAATCTCACATTTGATGATGGACCACAGGTTCTCAATGGGGTTCAGATCAGGTGAACAAGGAGGCCATGTCATTAGATTTTCTTCTTTTATACCCTTTCTTGCCAGCCACGCTGTGGAGTACTTGGACGCGTGTGATGGAGCATTGTCCTGCATGAAAATCATGTTTTTTCTTGAAGGATGCAGACTTCTTCCCTGTACCACTGCTTGACGAAGGTGTCTTCCAGAAACTGGCAGAGTAGGACTGGGAGTTGAGCTTGACTCCATCCTCAACCCGAAAGGCCCCACAAGTTCATCTTTGATGATACCAGCACCAAACCAGTACTCCACCTCCACCTTGCTGGCGTCTGAGTCGGACTGGAGCTCTCTGCCCTTTACCAATACAGCCATGGGCCCCATCCATCTGGCCCATCAAGACTCACTCTCATATCATCAGTCCATAAAACCTTAGAAAAAATCAGTCTTGAGATATTTCTTGGCCCAGGTCTTGACGTTTCAGCTTGTGTGTCTTGTTCAGTGGTGGTCATCTTTCAGCCCATTCTTACCTTGGCACATGTCTCCTGAGTATTGCACACCTTGTGCTTTTGGGCACTCCCAGTGATGTTGCAGCTCTGAAATATGGCCCAAACTGGTGGCAAGTGGCTCTTGGCAGCTGCACGCTTGACTTTTCTAGTTCATGGGCATTTATTATTTGCGCCTTGGTTTTTCCACACGCTTCTTGCGGACCCTGTTGACTATTTTGAATGAAACGCTTGATTGTTCGATGACTCACGCCTCAGAAGCTTTGCAATTTTAAGAGTGCCTGCATCCCTCTGCAAGATATCTCCACTATTTTTGACTTTTCTGAGCCTGTCAAGTTAACTAATAATCATGCACACCTGATATTAGGGTGTTGATGTCATTAGACCACACCCCCTTCTCATTACAGAGATGCACATCACCTAATATGCTTAATATGGTAGTAGGCTTTCGAGCCTATACAGCTTGGAGTAAGACAACATGCAATAAAGAGGATGGATGTGGTCAAAAATACTAATTTGCCTAATAATTCTGCACTCCCTGTAGTGCCGTTTGCACGCCTACATCTCAGACCGTTGCAACCTATGCATGCTCAGTCAGTGGAATGGGGATTAAACAGATTTTGTCCCTCCTACTATATCTGGATCAAGAGACCATGGATTCTCTTCTCTGGTGGCTATACTCGGGTCCATCTGTCCAAAGGTATGACCTTTCGCAGGCCAGATTGGACAATTGTAACGACAGACTGCCAGCCTCCTAGGTTGGGGTTGCAGTCTGGAAACTCCCTGAAGGCCTCAGGGCTCGTGGACTCAGGAGGAGACCACTCTTTCCAATAAATATTCTGGAACTGAGAGCGATATTCAATGCTCTTCAGGCTTGGCCTCAGTTAGCAATCTCTGAGATTCATCAGATTTCAGTCGGGACAACATCACGACTGTGGCTTACATCAACCATCAAGGGGGAACAAGGAGTATCCCCTAGCAATGTTAGAAGTCTCAAAGATTAATTTGCTGGGCAGAGATTCACTCTAGCCACCTATCAGCTATTCTTATCCCAGGTGTAGAGAACTGGGAGGCGGATTTTCTAAGTCGTCAGACTTTTCATCCCGGGGAGTGGGAACTCCATCCGGAGGTGTTTGCTCAATTGATTAATCGTTGGGGCCAACCAGAACTGGATCTCATGGCGTCTCGCCAGAATGCCAAGCTTCCTTGTTACGGATCAGGTCTAGGGATCCCGAGGCGACACTGATAGCTGCTCTAGCAGCGCCTTGGTCTTTTAACATGGCCTATGTGTTTCCACCGTTTCCTCTGCTCCCTCGACTGATTGCCAAGATCAAGCAGGAGAGAGCATCAGTGATTCTGATAGAGCCTGCGTGGCCCACACAGGACCCTGGTATGCAGATCTAGTGGACATGTCATCCTTTCCCACCTTGGACTCTGCCGTTAAGACAGACCTTCTACTACAAGGTCCTTTCAATCATCCAAATCTAATTTCTCTGAGACCTGGCTGCCTGGAGATGTGAACGCTTGATTCTATCAAAGCGTGGCTTCTCACGAGTCAGTCATTGATAACTTAATACAAGCACGAAAGCCAGTCACAGGGAAAATTTACCATAAGATATGGCGCAAATATCTTTATTGGTGTGAATCCCAAGGGTTACTCATGGAGTAAAGGTCAGGATTCCCAGGATATTATCCTTTCTCAAGAAGGTTTGTAAAAAGGATTGTCAGCTAGTTCCCTTAAAGGACAGATTTCTGCACTGTCTATTCTTTTGCACAAGCGCTCTGGCAGATGTTCCAGATGTTCAGGCATTTTGTCAGGCTTTAGTTAGAATCAAGCCTGTGTTTAAACCTGTTGGCTCCGCCATGGAGCTTAAATCTGGTTGTTAAGGTTCTTCAAGGAGTTCCGTTTGAACCTCTTCATTCCATAGATATCCAAACTTTTATCTTGGAAAGTTCTTTTTTTGGTAGCTATTTCCTCGGCTCGTAGAGTCTCCGAGTTATCTGCTTTACAATGTGATTTCTCCTTATCTGATCTTCCATACGGATAAGGTAGTCCTGCGTACCAAACCTGGGTTTTTACCTAAGGTGGTATCTAACAAGAACATCAATCAAGAGATTTGTTGTTCCATCCTTGTGTCCTAATCCTTCTTCAAAGAAGGAACGTCTATTATACAATCTAGATGTGGTACGTGCTTTAAAGTTTTACTTACAAGCTACTAAAGATTTTCGTCAAACATCTGCTTTGTTTGTTGTCTACTCTGGACAGAGGAGGAGGTCAAAGGCTTCGGCAACCTCTCTTTCTTTTTGGCTAAGAAGCATAATCCGCTTAGCCTATGAGACTGCTGGCCAGCAGCCTCCTGAAAGGATTACAGCTCATTCTACTAGAGCTGTGGCTTCCACTTGGGCCTTTAAAAATGAGGCTCTGTTGAACAGATTTGCAAGGCGGCCACTTGGTTCTTCGCTTCATACTTTTTCAAAATTTTACAAATTTGATACTTTTGCTTCTTCGGAGGCTATTTTTGGCAGAAAGGTATTACAGGCAGTGGTACCTTCCGTTTAAGTACCTGCCTTGTCCCTCCCTTCATCGTGTACTTTAGCTTTGGTATTGGTATCCCACAAGTAATGGATGATCCGTGGACTGGATACACCTTACAAGAGAAACATAATTTATGCTTACCTGATAAATTTATTTCTCTTGTGGTGTATCCAGTCCACGGCACCGCCCCTGTCATTTTAAGGCAGGTAATTTTTAAATTTTAAACTACAGTCACCACTGCAGCCTATGGTTTCTCCTTTCTCGGCTTGTTTTTCGGTCGAATGACTGGATATGGCAGGTTAGGGGAGGAGCTATATAGCAGCACTGCTGTGGGTGTCCTCTTGCATCTTCCTGTTGGGAATGAGAATATCCCACAAGTAATGGATGATCCGTGGACTGGATACACCCACAAGAGAAATAATTTATCAGGTAAGCATAAATTATATTTTTTCTCTTGTAAGATGTATCAAGTCCCACGGATTCATCCATACTTGTGGGATATTTCTCCTTCCTAACAGGAAGTGGCAAAGAGAGCACCCACAGCGGAGCTGTCTATATAGCTCCTCCCTTAGCTCCACCCCCCAGTCATTCTCTTTGCCTGCTTAACTGCTAGGAAGGGTAAAGTGAGTGTGGTGACAAAAATGTTAGTTCTTTATTTTCTCAAGAATAAGTTTGTTATTTTAAATGGTACTGGTGTGTACTATTCACTCTCTCGCAGAAAAGGGATGAAGATTTCTGCAAGGAGGGATAATGATCTTAGCACTTTTGTAACTAAGATCCACTGCTGTTCCCACAGAAGCTGAGGAGCTACAGGAAAACTTCAGTTGGGGGAACAGTTTGCATGCTAAGCTGCATTGAGGTATGTTCAGTCAATTGTTTTCTAGACAGACTGTGATAATTCTAGAAAAGGCTGACAATATCCCCATGAGGGAAGGGTAAGCTGTATTTAGACACTTAATAGAGAATCCCAGCTTACATAGAGGGCTCATTTGTTACTGGTGACAGTTATGGAAAAAAACGTTTTCTTTCATGTAATTAGCAAGAGTCCATGAGCTAGTGACGTATGGGGATATACATTCCTACCAGGAGGGGCAAAGTTTCCCAAACCTTAAAATGCCTATAAATACACCCCCTCACCACACCCACAATTCAGTTTTACAAAACTTTGCCTCCCATGGAGGTAGTGAAGTAAGTTTGTGCTAGATTATACGTTGATATGCGCTTCGCCGGCAGGCTGAAGCCCGGTTTTCCTCTCAGAGTGCAGTGAATGTCAGAGGGATGTGAAGAGAGTATTGGCCTATTTGATACAATGGTCTTCTCTAGGGGATCTATTTCATAGATTCTCTGTTATCGGTCGTAGAGATTTCGTCTCCTACCTCCCTTTTCAGATCGACGATATACTCTTATATACCATTACCTCTACTGATTCTCGTTTCAGTACTGGTTTGGCTATCTACTATATGTAGATGAGTGTCTTAGGGTAAGTAAGTCTTATTTTTATTTATGACACTCAAAGCTACGGTGGGCACTTTATATGTAAAGTTCTAAATATATGTGTTTTAAAACTTATATTTGCCATGATTCAGGATATTCAGTATTCCTTCATTCAGAGTGTCAGTTTCATTTTTTTTGGGAAAATGCATATGAATTAAATATTTTTCTTACCTAAATTTTCAATTGACTTTTTTCCTTTAAATTGCGGCCTGTTAGGCTCGCGGGGTGCAAAAAATGCTAGAATTTATTGCGTCATTTTTGGCCGCGAGACTTTTTTTGGCGCAAAGATTGACGTTTGTCTGACGTCAATGACGTCATTTCCAGCGTCGTAGTTGACGCCGGAAGTTTTCACGTAGTTGCGGCATTTTTGTCTCTCGTGTTTGTTGCAGACGTTTTTGGTGCCAAAAAAATATGTGGGCGTCATTTCTTGGCGCCAGATTTATAACATTATTTAACTCTCATTTTTTAGTTGCTTCTGGTTTCTAGAGGCCTGTTATGTTTGCATTTTTTTCCCCATCCTGAAACTGTCATTTAAGGAATTTGATAATTTTGCTTTATATGTTGTTTTCTTCTATTACATATTGCAAGATATTTCAAAAACTGTTCCTGTATCAGAAAATGCTGAGGGATTCCTGATGACTGATATCAGTCCTACCAAAGCTAAGTTAATTTATTTTAATGTTATGAATGTTTATCTTTAGCTATGGTTTGTAATAAGTTATCATGAATAAACTTTTACATGCAGAGTCCATTAGTATTTATGCAATATATATTGCTATTCATTTTACATCTAATGTACAAGAATATACTTAGGAATTTTTAAGAATATTTTTCTAGATTCTATTCTAAAGGCTTTGTCTGACATCCACCTTCTAATAAATTTTTAGGTCTTTTTTAAACTTCTCATTTTAGTTGATGAAGTTTCAAATGACCAACAACATTCTGAATTATCCTTCTCTGATGGTGTTTTTTCTCATTCAGAAATTTCTTCTTCAGATATTGACACTAACAAATCTACTTTTTTATTTTAAATAGAGTACATTCGTTCTTTGTTGAAAAGGTGTTGATTATTTTGGATATTGAAGTAACTAGTTCTTTTGATTTTAAGACTAGCTACATTTAAATTCTGCTTATTAACCTTCTGTGGTTTCTTCAGAGGTTTTTTTTTCCAGTTCCTGATACTAGGGAATGGAATAGGCCAGGAATTTCTTTTATTCCTTCTTTAAGGTTTTTAAATTGTATTCTTTGCCCGGCAGTTAGTTTTAAGTTTTGAGGAAAGATCCCCCAAGTTAATGGGGCTATCTCTACTCTTGCTAAAACATACTATTATTCCTATAGCAAATAGTATTTATTTTTTTCCTTCAGATGGGAAACTTGTATCTTATTTAAGGAAAATTATTTATTTTCAGGTACTTTTCTTAGACCTGTAATTTATTTGGCTGATGTTGCAACTGCTTCAACTTTCTGGTTGGATACTTTAGTGCAACAAGTATCGGATTATGATTTGTTTAGCATTCTTGAGTTGATCAACATGCTAATAATTTAATTTGTGTCGTCATTTTTTTTATATTTTCGCAAATGAGGTTTAATCTATATCTTTAGCTATTTTAGCTAGAAGAACTTTGTGATTCCAATCTTGGAATTGCCTAATTTGATTTCTAAATTTCCATATTTCTTTTTTTCCAAGGTAATCAATTATTTGGTTCACAATTGGATTCAATTCTTCAACTGTTACTCTGGGCTTCAAGATTGAGTTTCTAAGACTAAATTTTAAGCTTATATTAGTTTTTGTTTTTACTAAGTAACAGAATCCTAAATTCTTCCCCCAAGTAACATGTTTATAATTGGAAGTTTTCTTCATTCAATTTGGTTCAATTCGGTCCAAACTTCTTAGATTTGGATACAGAATAGGATTCAGAGTAAAACCTTCTGTGAGAAGTCTTTTTTCTCTAACATATTCCGGCTATTCCAGTAAGGCTCAACTTTCCTGAAGTGTGTTTCAGACCTGTATGTATTGGGTACTTGTGAAGCGCGGCTGGTCACCCCGTTGGGGCTCAAGACGCTGCTCAGACCTGGAGTTTTCTGGGGTATTTATACCAGTTCCATTTTAGGAACAGGGTTTGGGGGTTTTATTCAAAAACTATTCATTGTCCCAAAGATAGAAAATCTTTTTGAATTATCATATAAGTGTACCATCTTTTAGAATGGTGTTTATATGGTCTATTCTGCCTTTTTGGTCAGTGATGGCATTATTTGTTTACATAGATACAATAGATGCATATCTTCATTTTCTGTTTTCATTCAGATTATTTTCATTTTCTGAGATTCTCTTTTTTTGACAAGCATTAACAATTTGTTTGCTTTTCCTTCTGGTCTAGCGACAGCTCTAAGAATCTTTTCAAGGTTCTCAGTGTTTCCTTATTTGGACGGTCTCGTGGTACTGGCTCAGTCTTTTCGTTCTGCAGAATCTCATACGATTCAACTTTTGTTGTTTCTTCAAGACATGGTAGAGGATCTTTTTATCAAAGCTCCTTGATTCCTCACACAAGGGTCACCTTTTTTTAGGTTTCCAGAATAGATTGTGTCAATGTCTTTGTCTTTAACAGACAAGTGACAATTTTATTGGGTTCCGTTTGTCGGAACCTTCAGTCTCTATTATTTCCTTCAGTGCTATATATGCATGGAAGTTTTAGGTCTCATGGCTGCAGCATTGGATTCGTTCCCTTTGCTCATTTTCATAGGAAACCTTTCCAGTTTTTTATGCTGAATTAATGGTGCAGGGATTCTAGGATTTCACTTTTTATATCTTTGAATCCCAATGTTTAACTATCTTTGATTTGGTGGTTAGATCACTATCATTTAGTTCTGACGGGTCTCTTCGGTTCATTCAACCTGGACCATGATCACTACAGATGCAAGTCTTTTAGGTTGGGAGGCTGTCTGGGGATCTCAGTCAGCACAAGGGGTTTGGAAATCTCAGGAGGCGAGATTACCATTTGATATTTTGGAACTCTGTGCATTTCTCAGAGTTCTTCAGTTTTGGCTTCTTTTTGAAGAAAGAGACGTTTATTGTTTTTCAGACAGACAATGTCACAACTGTGGCGTATGTCAGTCATCAGGGTGGGACTCTAAATCGTTAGGCTGTGAAAGAAGTATCTCAGATATTTGCTTGGGCTAAATCCAGCTCCTGTCTAATTTCTGTGGTCCATTTTCCCAGGTATAGGACAATTGGGAAGCGGATTATCTCTGTCAATCAAGCTTTACCATCCGGGAGAATGGTCTCTTTACCCAGATGTGTTTTTTCAAATTGTTCTGATGTGAGGGCTTCCAGAAATAGATCTGATGGCATCTCATCTAAACAAGGAACTTCCCAGGGGCCTATTCAGGTCCGGGGATCCTCAGGCGGAAGCAGTGTATGCATTGACACTTCCTTGGAGTTATCAATCTGCCTATATTTTTTCGCCTCTGGTTCTTCTTTTTAGAGTGATTTTCAAATCATCAGGGAGCAATCTTTTGTGTTGCTGGTGGCTCCAGCATGGCCGCACAGGTTTTGGTATATGGTTCTTGCTCGGATGTCCAGTTGCCAATCTTGGTCACTTCCATTTAATGGCCAGACCTTATATCTTAACATTCGTTTTATTCCATCAGGAAATCAAATTATTAATTTGATGGTATGGAAATTTAACACTTAGTACTTAGTCATAGAAGTTTCTCTGACTCAGTGAGCAATACTATGTGCAGGCTCGTAAATCTGTGTCTAGTAAGATTTATTATCGAGTTTGGAAGATTTACATCTCATGATGCTCTTCTCATAAATTCTCTTGGCATTCTTTTAGAATTCCTAGGATTTTATAGTTTCTTCAGGATGGTTTGGATAAGGGTTTTTGTCTACAAGTTCCTTGAAAGGACAAATCTCTGCTTTTTCTGTGCTGTTTTCACAGAAAAATTTGCTAATCTTTCTGTTATAAATTGTTTTGTTTAGGCTTTGGTTCGTATCAATCCTGTCATTAAGCCAATTTCTCCTCCTTGGAGTCTTAATTTGGTTCTGAGGGCTTTACAGGCTCTTCCGTTTGAGCATATGCTTTCTTTGGACATTTAAATTACTTTCATGGAAAGTATTGTTCCTTTTAGACATCTCTTCCGCTAGAACAGTTTTTGAATTATCTGCTCTTTCTTGTGAGTCTCCTTTTTCTGATTTTTCATCAGGATAAGGTGGTTTTGCCTTATTTGTTATCTTTTCTGGTTTTAGGAAAGGTCAAAAGGCTTCTGTCATTTCTTTGGCATTTTGGTAAAAGCTTTTTTGATTCATCATGCTTATTTGGAGATGGGTTAATCCCCGCCTCAGAGGTTTACGGCTCATTCTACTAGGTCAGTTTCTACTTCCTGGGCTTTTAAGAATGAAGCTTCTGTTGATCAGATTTGCAAAGCAACGACTTGGTCTTCTTTGCATACTTTTACTAAATTCTACCATTTTGATGTTTTCTCTTCTTCGGAAGCAGTTTTTGGTAGAATAGTACTTCAGGCAGCTGTTTCAGTTTGATTCTTCTGCTTATAATTTCAGTTTTTTTCATTATAAAAATTGAAACTTTTGATTTGGGTTGTGGATTAATTTTTCAGCGGAATTGGCTGTATTTATTTTATCCCTCCCTCTCTAGTGACTCTTGCGTGGAAGTTCCACATCTTGGGTATCTATCTGCTATCCCATACATCACTAGCTCATGGACTCTTGCTAATTACATGAAAGAAAACATAATTTATGTAAGAACTTACCTGATAAATTCATTTCTTTCATATTAGCAAGAGTCCATGAGGCCCACCCTTTTGTGGTGGTTATGATTTTTTTGTAATAAAGCACAATTATTCCAATTCCTTATTTTTGATGCTTTCGCTCCTTTCTTATCACCCACTTCTTGGCTATTTGTTAAACTGAATTGTGGGTGTGGTGAGGGGTGTATTTATAGGCATTTTAAGGTTTGGGAAACTTTGCCCCTCTTGGTAGGAATGTATATCCCATACGTCACTAGCTCATGGACTCTTGCTAATATGAAAGAAATTAATTTATCAGGTAAGTTCTTACATAAATTATGTTTCTCCAACACTTGGGTGTGTCCGGTCCACGGCGTCATTCTTTACATGTGGGATATATTCTCTTCCCCAACAGGAAATGGCAAAGAGGTCCCAGCAAGCTGGTCACATGATCACCTCCTAGGCTCCGCCCACCCCCAGTAATCTCTCTTTGCCGTTGCACAGGCAACATCTCCACGGAGATGGTTAAGAGTTTTTTCTATTTTATTCTTCTATCAAGTGTTTGTTATTTTAAAATAGTGCTGGTATGTACTATTTACTCTGAAACAGAAAAGGATGAAGATTTCTGTTTGTAAGAGGAAGATGATTTTTAGCAGACAGTAACTAAAATCGATTGCTGTTTCCACACAGGACTGTTGAGATGAAGTAACTTCAGTTGGGGGAAACAGTTAGCAGTCTTTTCTGCTTAAGGTATGACTAGCCATATTTCTAACAAGACCATGTAATGCTGGAAGGCTGTCATTTCCCCTCATGGGGACCGGGTAAGCCATTTTCTTAGTTAAACATAAAAGAATAAAGGGCTTCAAAAAGGGCTTAAAAACTGGTAGACATTTTCTCTGGGCTTAAAACAATTGCTTTACTAGGCATATTATGCAGATTCTAACTAATTATTGGTATTATAATCTTGGGGAACGTTTAGAAAAACGGCAGGCACTGTGTTGGACACCTTTTTCAGATGGGGGCCTTTCTAGTTATAGACAGAGCCTCATTCTGGGACTGTATAGGGGTTAAATGTAAAAACGGCTCCGGTTCCGTTAATTTAAGGGTTAAAGCTCTGAAATTTGGCTGTGCAATACTTTTAATGCTTTAAGACACTTCCTTCATACTTTTTTCACATATTCAGTAATAAAGTGTTTTCAGTTTGAAATTTAAAGTGACAGTAACGGTTTTATTTTAAAACGTTTTTTTGTGCTTTGTTGACAAGTTTAAGCCTGTTTAACATGTCTGTACCATCAGATAAGCTGTGTTCTATATGTATGAAAGCCAATGTGTCTCCCCATTTAAATTTATGTGATAATTGTGCCATAGTGTCCCAAACAAACTAAGGACAGTAATGCAACAGATTTTCAGTCAGACAACATGACGACCGTTGCATATATCAATCATCAGGGGGGAACAAGGACTTCCCCTGGCGATGAAAGAAGAGACAAGATAATTCAATGGGCGGAGGATCACTCCTGCCACTTGTCTGCGATCCACATCCCAGGAGTGGAAAATTGGGAAGCGGATTTTCTGAGTCGTCAGACATTCCATCCGGGGGAGTGGGAACTCCATCCGGAAATCTTTGCCCAAATAACTCAATTATGGGGCATTCCAGACATGGATCTGATGGCGTCTCGTCAGAACTTCAAGGTTCCTTGCTACGGGTCCAGATCCAGGGATCCCAAGGCGACCCTAGTAGATGCACTAGTAGCACCTTGGACCTTCAACCTAGCTTATGTATTCCCACCGTTTCCTCTCATCCCCAGGCTGGTAGCCAGGATCAATCAGGAGAGGGCCTCGGTGATCTTGATAGCTCCTGCATGGCCACGCAGGACTTGGTATGCAGACCTGGTGAATATGTCATCGGCTCCACCATGGAAGCTACCTTTGAGACAGGACCTTCTTGTTCAGGGTCCATTCGAACATCCGAATCTGGTTTCCCTCCAACTGACGGCTTGGAGATTGAACGCTTGATTTTATCAAAGCGTGGGTTTTCAAATTCTGTAATAGATACTCTGATTTCAGGCTAGAAAGCCTGTAACTAGAAAAATTTACCATAAAATATGGAAAAAATATATCTGTTGGTGTGAATCTAAAGGATTCCCATGGAAACAAGATAAAAATTCCTAAGATTCTATCCTTTCTACAAGAAGGTTTGGAGAAAGGATTATCTGCAAGTTCTCTGAAGGGACAGATCTCTGCTTTATCTGTTTTACTTCACAAAAGACTGGCAGCTGTGCCAGATGTTCAAGCATTTGTTCAGGCTCTGGTTAGGATCAAGCCTGTTTACAGACCTTTGACTCCTCTCTGGAGTCTAAATCTAGTTCTTTCAGTTCTTCAAGGGGTTCCGTTTGAACCCTTACATTCCGTAGATATTAAGTTATTATCTTGGAAAGTTTTGTTTTTGGTTGCCAATTTCTTCTGCTAGAAGAGTTTCAGAGTTATCTGCTCTGCAGTGTTCTCCGCCCTATCTGGTGTTCCATGCAGATAAGGTGGTTTTGCGTACTAAGCCTGGTTTTCTTCAGAAAGTTGTTTCCAACAAAAATATTAACCAGGAGATAGTTGTACCTTCTTTGTGTCCGAATCCAGTTTCAAAGAAGGAACGTTTGTTACACAATTTGGACGTAGTCCGTGCTCTAAAATTCTATTTAGAGGCTACTAAAGATTTCAGACAAACATCTTCCTTGTTTGTTGTTTATTCTGGTAAAAGGAGAGGTCAAAAAAGCGACTTCTACCTCTCTTTCCTTTTGGCTTAAAAGCATTATCCGATTGGCTTATGAGACTGCCGGACGGCAGCCTCCTGAAAGAATCACAGCTCACTCCACTAGGGCTGTGGCTTCCACATGGGCCTTCAAGAACGAGGCTTCTGTTGACCAGATATGTAAGGCAGCGACTTGGTCTTCACTGCACACTTTTGCCAAATTTTACAAATTTGATACTTTTGCTTCTTCGGAGGCTATTTTTGGAGAGAAAGGTTTTGCAAGCCGTGGTGCCTTCCATTTAGGTGACCTGATTTGCTCCCCTCCCTTCATCCGTGTCCTAAAGCTTTGGTATTGGTTCCCACAAGTAAGGATGACGCCGTGGACCGGACACACCAATGTTGGAGAAAACAGAATTTATGCTTACCTGATAAATTGCTTTTCTCCAACGGGTGTGCCGGGCCCACGGCCCGCCCTGGTTTTTTAATCAGGTCTGATTAATTATTTTCTCTAACTACAGTCACCACGGTATCATATGGTTTCTCCTATATATATTTCCTCCTGTCCGTCGGTCGAATGACTGGGGTGGGCGGAGCCTAGGAGGGATCATGTGACCAGCTTTGCTGGGACTCTTTGCCATTTCCTGTTGGGGAAGAGAATATCCCACAAGTAAGGATGACGCCGTGGACCGGACACACCGTTGGAGAAAGCAATTTATCAGGTAAGCATAAATTCTGTTTTTTTTATTGAAAAGTTAAAGGGACACTGTACCCAAAGTTTTTCTTTTGTGATTTAGATAGAGCATGCCATTTTAAGCAACTTTCTAATTTACTCCTATTATCAAATTTTCTTCATTCTCATGGTAACTTTATTTGAAATGCAAGAATGTAGGTTTAGATGCCAGCCCATTTTTTGTGAACAACCTGGGTTGTCCTTGCTGATTGGTGGATAAATTCATCCACCAATAAAAAAAGTGCTGCCCAGAGTATTGAACCCAAAAAAAGCTTAGATGCCTTCTTTTTCAAGTAAAGATAGCAATGGAACGAAGAAAAATTGATAATAGGAGTAAATTAGAAAGTTGCTTAAAATTGCATGCTCTTTCTGAATTACAAAAGAAAAAAATTTGGGTTCAGTGTCCCTTTAACGTTTTTTGAAGGACTTTAAGGGGTCATTGTGGCTGATTTAAGGGTTATTAACCCACATGGCTAGTCTAGAAACACTTTGATGTGTTTCTTTTAGGCCCCACTAACATCAAGTGAGGTGGGAGGGGGCCTATTTTTGCGCCTCAGTTGCGCAGTTTCTTTTACTCTGAAGACATCCAGCTGCTTCTCCAGGGGGTCCTGCTGTGTTTGATGGCCTAAAAGAAGGTTTTTCCCACAAATCTATCCTAAAGGGCAGGTAGGCGCCACAGCAGAGCTGTGGCAAGGTGCTGAACTTTTTTATAAAGTTTTTTTTTTTACGTTTTGTCAACCCGGTTTTTACATTAAGGGGTTAATCGTTTATTTGGGCTGGCTGTGCAAACTTACTAAGACTTTATGATTCTACTGTAAAAATTTCATAAAGTTTACTGCTTTTTTACACTGTTTTTGCAGAGTTTGTGCATCTTTTTTTCTCTTAAAGGCACAGTACCGTTTTTTTTCTAAGTATTATTTACTTTGAATAAAGTGTTTTCCTAGCTTGCTTGTTTCATTACTAGCCTGTTTAACATGTCTGACACCAAGGAAAATCCTTGTTCAATGTGTTTAGAAGCCATTGTGGAACCCCCTCTTAGAATGTGTCCCACTTGCACTGATATGTCTATAAATTATAAAGAACACATTATAGCACTTAAAAATATAGCAATAGATGATTCTCAGACAGAAGGAATTGAGGGTTTGCCATCTAGCTCTCCCCAAGTGTCACAACCAGTAACGCCCGCAGAAGTGACGCCAAGTACCTCTAGTGTGTCGACTTCATTTACTTTACAAGACATGGCCACAGTTATGAATACAACCCTCACAGCGGTTTTATCTAAACTGCCTGATTTACAAGGAAGCGTGACAACTCTGGGTTAAGAACAACTACTGAGCCTTCTGACGCTTTAGTAGCCGTATCCGATATACCCTCACAATGTTCTGAAGTAGGGGTAAGGGATTTGCTATCTGAGGGAGAGATTTCTGATTCAGGAAAGACGCTCCCTTAGACAGATTCTGATATGACGGCATTTAAATTTAAGCTTGAACACCTCCGCTTGTTGCTCAGGGAGGTATTAGCGACTCTGGATGATTGTGACCCTATTGTGGTCCCAGAGAAATTGTGTAAAATGGATAAATACTTAGAGGGTTCCTGTTTACACTGATGTTTTTCCAGTCCCTAAGAGGATTGTGAATATTGTTACTAAGGAGTGGGATAGACCAGGTATACCGTTCGCTAACCCTCCTGTTTTTAAGAAAATGTTTCCCATATCTGACACCAAGCGAGACTCGTGGCAGACGGTTCCTAAGGTGGAGGGAGCTGTTTCTACTCTCGCTAAGCGTACAACTATACCTATTGAAGACAGTTGTGCTTTCAAAGATCCTATGGATAAAAAATTAGAGGGTCTAAAGAAAATTTTTGTTCATCAAGGTTTTCTTCTCCAACCTATTGCGTGCATTGTTCCTGTAACTACTGCAGCTGCTTTCTGATTCGAGGCTCTAGAAGAGGCTCTTCAGATGGAGACTCCATTAGAGGATATTATGGATAGAATTAAGGCCCTTAAATTGGCTAATTTATGCCGCTTTCCAATTGGCTAAATTAGCGGCAAAGAATTCAGGTTTTGCCATTGTAGCACGCAGGGCGTTATGGCTTAAGTCCTGGTCTGCTGATGTGTCATCAAAATCTAAATTTTTGAACATCCCTTTCAAAGGAAAGACCCTATTCAGGCCTGAACTGAAAGAGATTATTTCAGACATCACTGGAGGGAAAGGCCACGCCCTCCCTCAGGATAAAACAAATAAAAATGAGGACCAAACAAAATAATTTTCATTCCTTTCGGAACTTCAAGGGTGGTCCCGCTTCAGCTTCCCCTGCTGCAAAGCAAGAGGGGAACTTTGCCCAATCCAAGTCAGTCTGGAGACCTAACCAGGCTTGGAACAAAGGTAAACAGGCCAAGAAGCCTGCTGCTGCCTCCAAGACAGCATGAAGGGGTAGCCCCCGATCCGGGACCGGATCTAGTAGGGGGCAGACTCTCTTCACTCGGGCTTGGGCAAGAGATGTTCACGATTTCTGGGCTTTAGAAATTGTGTCCCAGGGATATCTTCTGGACTTCAAAGACTCCCCCCCCCCCCCAAGGGGGGGATTTCATGTTTCTCAATTGTCTGCAAACCAGACAAAGAGAGAGGCGTTCTTACGCTGTGTAGAAGACCTACATGCCTTGGGAGTGATCCGCCCAGTTCCAAAAGCGGAACAAGGGCTAGGTTTTTACTCAAACCTGTTTGTGGTTCCCAAAAAAGAGGGACCTTTCAGACCAATCTTGGATCTCAAAATTCTAAACAAGTTCCTCAGAGTACCATCATTCAAGATGGAGACTATTCAGACTATTCTACCTCTGATCCAGGAGGGTCAATATATGACTACCATGGACTTAAAGGATGCGTATCTACACATCCCTATTCACAGAGATCATCATCAATTCCTCAGATTCGCCATTCTGGACAGGCATTACCAGTTTGTGGCCCTTCCCTTTGGGTTGGCCCACAGCTCCCAGGATTTTCACAAATGTGCTAGGGTCCCTTTTGGCGGTTTTTAAGACAGCAGGGCATAGCAGTGGCGCCTTATCTAGACGACATCTTAATTAAGGCGTCGACTTTCCAGTTAACCAAGTCTCACACGGACATCATGTTGGCTTTTCTGAGATCTTTCGGGTGGAAGGTGAACATAAAAAAGAGTTCTCTCTTCCCGCTCTCAAGAGTTTCCTTCCTAGGGACTCTGATAGACTCGGTAGAAATGAAAATATTTCTGACGGAGATCAGAAAATCAAAATTCTTAACCACTTGCCAAGCTCTTCATTCCATTCCTCGGCCATCAGTGGCTCAGTGTATGGAGGTAATCGGACTCATGGTAGCGGCAATGGACATAGTTCCTTTTGCCTGCCTACACCTCAGACCACTGCAACTATGCATGCTCAAACAGTGGAATGGGGATTATGCAGATTTATCTCTGCAAATACATCTGGATAAGGAGACCAGAGATTCTCTTCTCTGGTGGTTGTCTCAGGACCACCTGGCTCAGGGAATGTGTTTCCGCAGGCCAGAGTGGATCATTGTAACGACAGATGCCAGCCTGCTAGGCTGGGGTGTAGTCTGGAACTCCCTGAAAGCACAGGGCTTATGGTCTCGAGAGGAAACTCTCCTCCTGATAAACGTTCTAGAACTGAGAGCGATATTCAATGTGCTTCAGGCGTGGCCTCAACTAGCTGCGGCCAAATTCATCAGATTTCAGTCGGACAACAATACGACTGTAGCTTATATCAATCACCAAGGAGGAACACGGAGTACTCTAGCGATGATGGAAGTAAACAAAATAATCCGATGGGTGGAGACTCACTCTTGCCATCTTTCAGCAATCCATATCCCAGGGGTAGAGAACTGGGAGGTGGATTTCCTAAGTCGTCAAACTTTTCATCCGGGTTAGTGGGAGCTCCATCCAGAAGTACTTGCCCAGCTGACTCAGCTATGGGGCACACCAGAATTGGATCTGATGGTGTCCCGTCAGAATGCCAAACTTCCTTGTTACGGGTCCAGGTCCCGGGATCCCCAGGCGGTACTGATAGATGCTCTAGCAGTGCCCTGGTCCTTCAATCTGGCCTATGTATTTCCACCGTTTCCTCTCCTCCCTCGTCTGGTTGCCAGAATCAAGCAGGAGAGAGCTTTGGTGATTCTGATAGCACCTGCGTGGCCACGCAGGACTTGGTATGCAGACCTAGTGGACATGTCACCTGTTCCACCGTGGACTCTGCCGATGAGGCAGGACCTTCTAATCCAAGGTGCTTTCAAGCATCCAAATCTAATTTCTCTGCGTCTGACTGCTTGCAGATTGAACGCCTGATTTTATCAAAGCGTGGTTTCTCTGAGCCGGTCATTGATACCCTGATTCAAGCTAGAAAGCCTGTCACCAGGAAAATCTATCATAAGATTTGGCGCAAATATCTTTATTGGTGTGAATCCAAGGGTTACTCATGGAGTAAGATTAAGATTCCTAGAATATTGTCGTTTCTCCAAGAAGGATTGGAGAAGGGGTTATCCGCTAGCTCCTTAAAAGGACAGATTTCTGCTTTATCTATTCTTTTTTCACAAGTGTCTTGCAGATGTCCCAGACGTTCAAGCGTTTGGTCAGGCTTTAGTCAGAATCAAGCCTGTATTCAAACCTGTTGCTCCGCCATGGAGCCTAAACTTAGTTCTTAAAGTTCTTCAAGGGGTTCCGTTTGAACCTATGCATTCCATAGATATTAAGCTTCTATCTTGGAAAGTTCTGTTTTTAGTAGCTATCTCTTTGGCTCGAAGAGTTTCTGAGTTATCTGCTTTACAGTGTGACTCACCTTATCTTGTTTTCCATGCAGATAAGGTGGTTTTGCGTACCAAACCTGGATTCCTTCCTAAGGTTGTTTCTAATAGGAATATCAATTAGGACATTGTTGTTCCTTCGCTGTGTCCTAATCCTTCTTCAAAGAAGGAACGTCTGTTGCACAATCTTGATGTGGTTCGTGCTTTAAAGTTCTACTTACAAGCAACCAAAGTTTTCCGGCAAACATCTTCATTGTTTGTGGTTTATTCGGGTAAGCGGAGAGGCTTAAAGGCTATGGCTACCTCTCTTTCTTTTTGGCTGAAAAGCATCATCCGTTTGGCTTATGAGACTGCTGGCCCTCAGCCTCCTGAAAGGATTACTGCACATTCTACTAGAGCAGTGGCTTCCGCATGGGCTTTTAAAAATGAGGCTTCTGTTGAACAGATTTGATTCGCTTCATACTTTTTCCCAATTTTACAAATTCAATACTTTTGCTTCTTCTGAGGCTATTTTTGGGAGAAAGGTTCTACAAGCAGTGGTGCCCTTCCGTTTAAGGTACCTGTCTTGTCCCTCCCTTCATCCGTGTCTTAAAGCTTTGGTATTGGTATCCCACAAGTATGGATGAATCCGTGGACTCGATACATCTTACAAGAGAAAACAGAATTTATGCTTACCTGATAAATTTCTTTCTCTTGTGATGTATCAAGTCCACGGCCCGCCCTCTCTGTTTAAGACAGGTAGTATATTTTTATTTTAAAAACTTCAGTCACCTCTGCACCCTATAGTTTCTCCTTTTTCTTCCTAGCCTTCGGTCGAATGACTGGGGGGGGGTGGAGCTAAGGGAGGAGCTATATAGACAGCTCTGCTGTGGGTGTTCTCTTTGCCACTTCCTGTTAGGAAGGAGAATATCCCACAAGTATGGATGAATCCGTGGACTCGATACATCACAAGAGAGAGAAATTTATCAGGTAAGCATAAATTCTGTTTTTTCTGTAATTTAGTGGGTTTTTTTCGTAATTTATTTTATTTAATTGTAATTAATTGTAGGTAGTTTAGGTAATTAGTTTAATTATAGTGTAGTGTTAGGTGTAATTGTAACTTAGGTTAGGGTTTATTTTACAGGTACTTTTGTACTTATTTTAACTAGAAAGTTATTAAATAGTTAATAACTATTTAATAACTATTCTACCTAGTTAAAATAAATCCAAAGTTGCCTGTAAAATAAATATAAATCCTAAGCTAGCTACAATGTAACTATTAGTTATATTGTAGCTATCTTAGGGTTTATTTTATCGGTAAGTATTTAGTTTTAAATAGGATTCATTTATTTAATTATGGTAAATTTATTTTGTTTAATTTAAATTATATTTAAGTTAGGGGGTGTTAGGGTTAGGGTTAGACTTAGGTTTAGGGGTTAGTAAATTTATAATAGTGGCAGCGACGTTGGCTGCGGCAGATTAGGGGTTAACAAATTTAATATAGTTGCGGCGACGTTGGGGGGGCAGATTAGGGGTTAATAATATAATGTAGGTGTCAGCGATAGCGGGGGCGGCAGATTAGGGGTTAATAAGTGTAATATTAGGGGTGTTTAGACTCGGGTTCATGTTAGGGTGTTAGGTGCAGACATAAAATTAATTTCCCCATAGGAAATCATGGGGCTGCGTTAGGAGCTGAACGCTGCTTTTTTGCAGGTGTTAGTTTTTTTGGGCCAGCTCAGCCCCATTGTTTCCTATGGGGAAATCGTGCACAAGCACGTTTAGTCAGCTCACCGCTGACTTAAGCAGCACTGGTATTGAGGTGAGATGTGGAGCTAAATTTTGCTCTACGCTCACCTTTTTGCAGCTAACGCCAGGTTTAAAAAACCTGTAATACCAGCGTTGTCTTAAGGGAGCGGTGGGAAAAAAAGGCTTGTTAGCAACGCACCCCTGTTACCGCAAAACTCGCAATCTAGGCGAAATAATTTTTTTAAAATATAAATAAAATAGTTATTTCTTCTTGCAATTAAAGCATTAAGTGCATCTCTAATATGTCTCATTATAGGAACTTGAAAGTCAGAATTCAACTTTCATAACTCAGATTGTGCAGTTTAAAAAATAAATCTCAAAATAATTTAAATCTTGGTTTTCTTTCTAGAAGAGCGTACGTAAGTAGGCTTAGGAGCATGCACATGTATTGAGCACTGTATGACAGCAGTGTTTGCAACATTATTTAGAACAATATTAGTGTCCAAAAAAACATTCACACTACTGAGCCTACTTAGGTATGCTCTTCAACAAAGGTTACCAAATGAACAACATAAATGTGATTATATTATTTAAAATGTTATGCTTTATCAGAATCATAAAAGTTTTTAATTTTGAGTTGTGTGTCCCTTTAAGGATTTCTAGAACCAAAGTTCAGTATTGCTGTATACAGAACTCCTATAAAATCTATTTTGTTTGAACACTTTGTAATATTTGTTATAAACTAGCAGTGTGCACATATGAAGTGTAACATGAATTAAGTAAAAAAAATCTGATCTACTCATGTATAGCTCTCATTTAATTCTCTTGAATTAGATGCCTGAAAAAGGAGTTTGTTTACTGGTATTTTTCCAACCTATTATGTACAGTGGATTATTTTTATTAGTGCGATCATCTACCCCTTGTCTTGGCAACTCACAAATGTAAAAGAAAGTGCATCTAGTATTGCCTTTCCAAATACAGGGAAATCCACAGACGCTTCTTACTGTATTTTGTGGGGGAGGGACAGAAACAAAAAGTTGTTAGTATTTTTAATAATTAAGGGACAGTAAAGTAAAAACACTCTTCTGATTTACCGCTGATATTATGAGTTTAAAGCAAACGGCATCGCTTAACAATCGTGAATTACATTAAAATGATTACCGCATCTTTAGAGCTCTGGTTAACGGTTTTACACAAAACAAATGAAAAATACATTACAGTTCCACTCATAATAACACAATCTAATAAAAATTATTTTACAAAAAATTGCACACAAAATGTATATGGGCTCAAAAATATGAGATCTCAGGTTTTAGGGAAAAAAGCCATGTAAAGGTGTAAACATAGAGATACATACATATACACGTCTAAAGATGTGCGTGTGTGTATGTATATATATATATATATATATATATATAAATATATGGATTTACAGATATATATATATATATACACGTATAAACACAAAATACTTATGTATAGAAAAGTGCATTGGAGCTTTTTGCAGTCAAGTAAAAAAAACATATTTATGCAATATTCATGTTTAATAAAAGTTTTAACTATTTGTTAAACCAAAATACCAGGGATCAAGTCCAACAAATAAATTGTGGGAACTCACCAAGACTTCCACCCTCCCTTGCAATTAATATTGTTTTATATAAATACTCACACACTTACACACACTGTATTTATATGTATATAATCTATACACTTTGGTTAATGAAAGCAAATTAAATCCAATGAAGGGTTGAATGGTTGCCTGTGAATCCTCCTCTGTCACAGTCTCACCCACTTAAGGTGCAATAGTACAATTTTTGCTGAGGGGAGCTAAATAACTCCAGGGCAAGCCACGCATAAATGTAAGCACCATGTTCTACAAACACCGTAGGATGCTGACAGGCTTACATTTACTGTATTGTAGAAAGTGTTACTGCCCATTACTAGAGGATCTCACTATCCCTCTAAACAGACTAAGTGCTCTAGCTCCTTCCACCACCAGCAACAGTGTTTACTGAAGCATTTCTGCTCTCTGTCCAGAGGGAATTTAGTTCCTTCTGAAAAATACTGCAGGAACTCTGTTCCATGTGTTCCCCGCTCGACTTGACCCTGCAAAATACTATCAGATATATGTGTAATATGTATTTATGAATAAATAGAACATCTTCTATGTGAAGAACATTGGAATGTGAAATATTAGGTTAGCGCATATGAGAATATGTGATCAGGTTTTTGTGTGAGTAGGGTGTTAGGTTTTTCCACTATTTCTCTATTGACTTCAACACGTGAATGCGCACACAATATCCCTATTTCGGCTTTTTGCGCTCGTGCACTAACTGTACGAGTGCAAAAAGCGTGCTCGTCCAGGTTTACTTTAGACTCATAATATGAGCACAACCTGACGCACAAAGCGCTTACCTCTTGCACAGCGTACGCTCGAGCGGGAAAGTTACTTGTAATCTGGTCCATAGAATGCTATAGACACACACATATTTCTGAGCTCATATGAGCCAGTTTACCATTTAACAAAGGATACCAAAAGAACAGAGTAGATACAATAATATAAATTAATTGGAAAGTGTGTGTGTGGGGGTTACTTTACTGTCCTTTTAAGCATACAAAAAGCCTACTTTCTTACTTTTACTTGTCTTTGACTAGTAGAATTTCAAGAGTACTAAAGAGACAGTCTAATTGAAAATTATTATTGTAAAAAAAAGATAGATAATCCCTTTATTACCCATTTCCCAGTTTTGCATAACCAACAATGTTATATTAATACACTTTTTACCTCTGTTATTACCTTGTATCTAAGAATCTGCAGACTGCCCCCTTATCTCCCTTCAAGGGCTTAGGAAATAGCATATGCGCCTACCTAGGTTTAGCCTTCAACAAAGAATACCAAAGGAACAAAGAAAATTTGATGATAAAAGTAAATTGGAAAGTTTTTTTAAAATTGCATGCCCTATCTGAATCATGAAAGTTTAATTTTGACTAGACTGTCCCTTTAAGTCATGTTATGGGCTGCTGATTCTGTTTTAGATTATTATCACTGTTGTTAATAAAGTGTTACAGACAAGCCAATCAAAAAACATAGTGCTCAATCCACAAATCTTACCAATACCTGGTAAAAGTGCTAGGTGATTCTTCTGCTTTAAGCATTCCAAATAGGAAAGTAAAAATAAACTAAGACCTGTTTTTAGAAGCATCAAAAAGGGATTCAAATACGTTTAAAAAAAGTTTTAAACTTTTTAATCATATTCTGTTTCTTTTCTAAGATGTGGTGAGTCCACGGCTTGAGTTATTACTGTTGGGAATATCTCTCCTGGCCAGCAGGTGGAGGCAAAGAGCACTACAGTTAAACTGCTAAGTATCATTCCCTTACCCACAACCCCCAGTCATTCTCTTTGCCTTTGGTGCATGGAGGAGGTGAAGTTTAGGTGTCTGAAGAAAAATTTTGATTTCATCTACAAGCAAGTTTTGGGGTATAGCCGTATTCCATGTCATTCCTTGCAGTCAGGTAGTGGTGGCTCTAAAGCAGTTAGGAACTTGTAAAGAGGTACTTACTGCGTTTTCCTAACAATTGCTGCCCTAGTTTAGAAAGCCAGAGTTGGCTACTCTGTTCTTTCTTTTTCAAAGGTCTCTGTGAGGAACTGTGTCTTCTTATTGTAATGCTCGTGGGATACTTCTCTATCAGACCGAACTCGGCCAGTAGTCTTGTTATCCCGGCGTCGAGCCGAAATGGTAGGGAATATCCCAGAGCAGAGAAAGTCAATGAGATGAGGAAGATGGCACTCACCACAGGCAGGACAGTTCCCAGTGGCAACAGCAGAGCAGTCCAGGGATAAAGCACTAGAATGGTCAGGCAGGCAGGGATTGGCAACAGTAAATAATCCAGAAGATTAAGGGTTATGACAGGTAGAGTAGTCAGCAGACAGGCAGGTTCAGCAACAGTAAATAATCCAGCAGTTTAAGGGTTAAGGCAGGTAGAGTAGTCAGCAAACAGGCAGGTTAAGCAACAATGATCAGTCCATCAGTTTAAGGGTTAAGGCAGGTAGAGTAGTCAGTAAACAGGTAGGTTCAGCAACAATGGTATTTAGGTAGTGGAGTTTATTTAAAAACAGAAATTGCTGCCCAGGTATCTTCAGTGGTATCTGCAGCATTAGCTGTCATTCCCAGATTACAGGGAAAACACAAGAGGAAATCTAGAAATTCAGAAATTAAGGTGCCTGTCCTCAGTTCTGCTTCCCAAGTTGCCCTTTCTCATAAGTCTTATGAGGAAGATACATCGGGACTTTCTGAGGGTAAAATCTCAGATTCGGACAGTATAATTCCTTCTTCTGAGACTGAGGTGGTATCCTTCAGATTTAAGCTTAAACGCATTTGTGTATTTTTAAATGAGGTTTTAGCTACTTTAGATGACTTTGATACCCCTGTCGTTATCACTCCTAAGAAATCTAGTAAACTTAATGGTTTATTTGATGAACCTTCCCACTTCTGAGGTTTTTCCTGTGCTGGACCGTGCTAGGGAAATTATCTCACAGGAATGGGAGAAACCAGGAGTGTCTTTTTCCTCATCTCCCATTTTTAAGAAAATTGTTTTCTGTCGAGGACTCCATTAAAGACCCTTGGTATACTGTACCCAAAGTTGAAGGGGCCATTTCCACTCTGGCTAAGAGAACCACTTTTCCTATTGAGGATAACTTCTCTTTTAAGGATCCAATGAACAAGAAGCTAGAGGCTTCTTTGAAAAAGATTTATGTTCATCAAGGTCTCCAATGGCAACCTGCTGTGTGTATTGCCACTGTGACTAGTGCGGCATCTTATTGGATCAATTTCTTGTCTTACTCTCTTCAAGTATAGACTTCCTTGGATGAAATTCAATATAGGATTAAAGCTCTTAAATTGGCCAATTTCTTTATTGCAGATGCCATTTTACAGGTTGTTAGACTAGGAGCTAAAACTTCTAGTTTCGCTGTCCTAGCCTGCAGGGCGTTATGGTTGAAATCCTGGTCTGCTGATGTTTCCTCTAAAGTCAAGCTTATGGCGATTCCTTACAAGGGCAAGACCTTGTTTGGACCCGGTTTGGCAGAAATTATCTCTAATATTATGGGTGGAAAATGTTTTTTTCTACCTCAAAATAAGAAGAATAGGCCTAAAGGACACCAGAGTAATTTTCGTTCCTTTCATAACTTCAGAGGAAAGCCTTCCCCTTCTTCTTCTTTGAAAGTCTTTATGGAAACCCAATCAGTCTTGGAACAAGGGGAAACAATCAATGAAACCCACAGCTGATTCCAAATCAGCATGAAGGGTTTGCCCCTGATCCGGGATCGGGGGCAAACCCTTCAGTTCTCTCAAGCCTGGATACGAGATGTCCCAGATCCCTGGACTGTGGACATAGTATCCCAGGGTTACAAATTGGAATTCAAGACTTTTCCTCCCCAGAGGCAGATTCCATCTCTCAAGATTATCTGCAGACCAGATAAAGAGAGAAGCATTCTTGAAATGTATTCAACATCTTTCCTCCCTGGGAGTGATAGTTCCAGTTCCAGTGCAGGGTCTCGGGTTCTACTCCAACCTTTTTGTGGTTCCCAAAAATGAGGGAACTTTCCATCCCATTCTAGACTTGAAGTGTCTAAACAAGTTTCTCAAAGTTCCATCCTTCAAGATGGAGACTATATGCTCCATTCTTCCTTTAATACAAGAGGGTCAGTTCATGACAACCATAGATCTAAAGGATGCGTATCTTCATGTTCCTATTCACAGGGACCATCATAGATTCCTGAGATTTGCCTTTCTGGACAAACATTTCCAGTTCATGGCTCTTTCATTTGGTCTAACCACGGCTCCCAGAAATATTTAAAAGGTTTTGGGGGCTCTTTTAGCAGTGATCTATTCTTGTGGAATTGCTGTTGCACCCTACCTGGTCGACATATTGGTTCAGGCGCCATCTTTTCAAAAAGCAAAATCTCACACAGAAATATTGTTTTCTTTTCTTCGTTCCCACGGATGCAATGTGAATCTGGAAAAAAGTTCCCTTTCCCCTGCTACAAGAGTAGTGTTCTTAGGGACCATAATATATTCTCTATTGATAAACAATATAATTTCCTCTTGCCTCTGTCTTCAGGCTACTGCTCATCCTTAAGTGGCTCAATGTATGAAGGTAATCGGTCTGATGGTGGCTTCCATGGACATCATTCCTTTTGCTCGATTCCATTTCAGAGCTCTCCAGTTGTACATGCTAAGACAATGGAATGGCGACCATGCAGATCTATCTCGAGAATAGAGTTAGATCAGTCGTCAAGGGATTCTCTCCCATGGTGGATTTTCAGGAACATCTGTCTCAGGGCACATGCTTTCGGAGACCTTTCTGATTGAACGTGACCAAGGACGCCAGTCTGCTGGGCTGAGGAGCAGTCTGGAACTCATTAAAAGCTCAGGGCCTTAGGACTCGGGAGGAGTCTGCTCTTCCCATCAACATCTTGGAGTTGAGGGCGGTTTACAATGCTCTATTGGCTTGGCCTCAGTTGTCCTCAGCCCAGTTTATCAGTTTCCAGTCAGACAATATAACCTCTGTGGCTTACATCAATCACCAGGGAGGAACTATGAGTTTCTTAGCCATGAAGGAGGTTACTCAGATTCTTCAGTGGGCAGAGATCAACAACTGCTGTCTATCGGCTATTCACATTCCAGGAGTAGACAACTGGGAAGCGGATTTTCTGAGCAGACAGACTTTTTATCCCAGGGAGTGGGAACTCCATCCGGAGGTGTTTACCAGCTTAGTCCTCAAATGGGGAGTGCCGGAGTTAGAGCTGATGGTGTCCCATCAGAACGCCAAGCTTCCAAGGTATGGTTCAAGGGCAAGAGATCCGCAGGCTGTTCTGATAGATGCTCTGGCAGTTCCTTGGGTTTTCAGGTTGGCATACCTGTTTCCTCCGTTTGCTCTTCTTCCACAAGTCATTGCTCGTATCAAACAGGAGAGGGGGTCAGTGATTCTAATAACCCCTGCGTGGCCTTGCAGGATCTGGTTTGCAGACCTAGTGGAGATGTCATCTTTCCCACCTTGGAGACTACCTCTGAGAAAGGACCTCCTGATTCAGGGTCCCTTCCTTCATCCAAATCTCCAAGCTGACTGCTTGGAGGTTGAACGCTTAATTATGTCTAAGCATGGTTTTTCTGAGTCGGTCATTAAGACCATGATTCAGGATTGCAAGCCAGTTACTAGAAAGATTTACCATAAGATATGGCGTAAATATCTTTATTGGTGTGAATCCAAGGGCTACTCTTGGAGTAGAATTAGAATTCCTAGAATTTTATCTTTCCTTCAGGATGGCCTTGAGAAGGGATTTTCAGTCAGTACCCTGAATGGTCAGATTTCTGCTTTATCAGTTTTACTACATAAACGTTTGGCGAATGTGCCCGATGTGCAATCATTTTGTCAGGCCTTGGTCAAAATCAGGCCTGTCTTTAAGTCTGTTGCTACTTGGAGCTTTAACCTTGTTCATAAAGTTTTACAGCTGGCTCCGTTTGAGCCGTTTCATTCCATAGACATTAAAGTTGTTATCTTGGAAGGTTTTGGTTTTTTTTGCTATCCTCTTCTGCTCGAAGAGTCTCAGAACTCTCAGCTCTGCAGTGTGATTCCCCTTATCTTATTTTTCATGCCGATGATGCGGTTCTTGGTACTAAGTTAGGTTTCCTTCCTAAAATTGTTTCTAATTGAAATATCAATCAGGAAATTGTTGTTCCCTCTCTGTGTCCTAATCCTTCTTCTTCCAAAGAACGTTTGTTACACAATTTGGATGTTGTACATGCTCTTAAATTCTACTTACAGGCGACTAAGGATTTTCACCAGTCCTCTGCCCTCTTTGTCTGTTTCTCTGGGAAACTTAAAGGTCAGAAAGCTACTGCTACTACTCTTTCCTTTTGGTTACAAAGTATAATTTGTTTGACTTATGAGACTGCTGGACAGCAGCCTCCTGAGAGAATTACGGCTGTTTCCTCTTCTTGGGCTTTCAAAAATGAAGCTTCTGTGGAACAAATTTGCTAGGCTGCAGCTTGGTCTTCTCTATATACTTTTTCCAAATTTTTCAAATTTGATACTTTTGCCTCGGCTGAGGCTTCTTTTGGAAGAATGGTTCTTCAAGCGGTGGTGCCTTCTGTTTAGGACTGCCTGTCTTTTCCCTCCCTATTTTTCTGTGTACTCTAGCTTATGTATTGGTTCCCAACTCAAGCCGTGGACTCACCATATCTTAGGAAAGAGAAACAAAATTTATGCTTACCTGATAAATGTATTTATTTCCGGATATGGTGAGTCCTTGGCCCCACCCTTTATTTTAAAACAGTTGTTCTTTTGAATATAACCTCAGGCACCTCCACACCTTGTGTTACTCCTTTTTCTCCATTTCCCTTCGGTCGAATGACTGGGGGTTGTGGGTAAGGGAGTGATACTTAGCAGTTTAACTGTGGTGCTCTTTGCTTCCTCCTGCTGGCCAGAAGTAATATTCCCAACATTAATTACTCAAGCTGTTGACTCACCATATTCAGAAATAAATAAATTTATCAGATAAGCATACATTTTGTTTTTTACAGATACAGTTTGGACCACGCCACTTAAAAAAAAAAAAAATCACATTTCATTTGTTTAGTTTGTTGGTTACTATAATATTTTTGACGCACAATGTGATCAGTTTTGTCTATTTGTGCAGGGAAAAAGAGCCTTGAGAGTGAAGGAGAGCAAGCAATGAGCGGCCGATGTCTAGTTCAGAATTTCCACCAGCTGGTGGAAGCGTGGAGCGCATGAACACCTCTGCATTAAACTTAGCAGGGGTTAAACCCAGTTATATGCAAACATCAGTGAAATAATAAAATACTTTAACACTTTAGAGCATTTTCTTTTTTTGCACTTTTAAGTCACTTTAACTATATTAATATGTAGCGTATAACTGCTTCGGTGTATATGCAGGTTGATTGAGGGGTTTTACCTAGTGCCAGGATGGTTTATATGTGTCATACCCAAAGGCAGAACTTTTTTTCTTTCATATAGGTGGCAAGAGTCCATGTGCTAGTGACGTATGGAATATACATTCCTACCAGGAGGGGGGCAAAGTTTCCCAAACCTCAATTGCCTATAAATACACCTCCCACCTCACTAATACCTCAATTTAAAAAACTTTGCTTCCTTAGGAGGTGATGAAGCAAGTAGTGCTTGATTTCTTTAGTGAAAGACGCTTATTGAAGCCCTGTTCCTCTCTAACAGGTAGATTTCAAGTTTTGCGCTATAGAGGGTATTTAACGAACGCAACAAAAGTTGCGTTATTTCACCTTCAATAGCGCTGCCATTATGAGTTTTAGAAAAGCCGGCTTGTGCGTGCGATATAGTTGCGTTGAGCTCCAAACCCCACAAAATACAAGCGCTGCTTTGACGTGCTCGTGCATGCTTTCTCCATAAACATCAATGGGGAGAGCGTATTAGAAAAAAAACACCTGCGATTGCGGAATGAAAAGCTCCATAACGCAACCCCATTGATGTCTATGGGGGGAAAAAGTTATGTTTAAACCTAACACCCCACGTCTAAATACCCCTAAATCTGCTGCCCCCCAACATCGCTGACACCTAAATAAAGTTTGTGTAAATGTGGGAGGGCCTAGGTTTAGGGGACTGACGTTGCCTTACAGGCTAAAAGGCTTGCGGTACAGCTATACCGACAAGACTCGTAATGGCTGTGTTGCTGTTTTAATGCTGAAATTACCATTTTTTCAGCGTTAAAACACAAACGCACAACTCGTAATCTACCTGTAAGTGCACTGTTTGTCTTGAGGATGTGAAGAGAGTATTGCCTGATGATACCATGTTTTTGCCTAAGGGAAAACTTTTCATAAGGCTCTCTGTAAATCTGTTGCAGTGATTCATCTGCTGCCTCCCTTTTATAAATTGACAATATACTTTTTGTACCATTACCTCTGCTGATATGTTTCAGTACTGGTTTGGCTGTCTGCTATATGTGGATGGGTGGATGGATGTCTTAAAGGTAAGTATGAAAATGTATCTTTTTTAACAAAGATACTCTCAGCTATGGATTAGGCACTCTTTAAGTGCTTGAGTTTGAAACATATCTTTGTATGTCTTAGCATGTCTTGATATGTTTGGGGATAAAACTCTACCCCCATATCGCCCTGTGTTTTTAATTTGTTTGTTAGAAAGCTATATGCAGCACTTGTTAAATCAATGCTTATTTTAATGCTTACTTTTTTATATATTAGCTCTTTTTCTCTCGCTCAAGCCTGCTATATATAGAAGCATCGATATAAAATTGCAAACTATTTATAATTTTTTTTTTTGTTTGTTTTTTTGCAACTATGTCTCAAACTGAACCTACCTCTGAAGTTACCATAGAAACTAAGTTGCTTGAACATTTCTTCCCCAAGACCAGAATCTAAAGGTAAATTTAAAGCTCCCAGTCATGTTTAGAGACAACCACTCCATCCCCTAAGGCCTTTGGCTCTAATTGGAGACCATCTACAAATTGGAATAAATCCAAGTCGTATAGGAAACCAAATCCTGCCCCTAAACCTCCACAAACTTGCGGGCCTCAAGACAGTTATTCTGGTAGGGGGCAGACTAAAGCTATTTCAAGGAGTTTTGACAGACTCTGTCCAAAATCAGTGGATTCAGAATATTTTTTCTCAAAGTTATCAAATAGGTTTTAGAATAAGACCTTCAATGGGAAGATTCTTTCTTACTCATGTTCCAACAAACCCTGTAAAGGCTCAGGCTTTTCTGAAGTGTGTTTCAGACCTTGAGCTTTCAGGGGAGTTTGTACCAGTTCCTCAGCTTCCACTCAAATTTATTAATTGTCCCAAAGAAGGAAGATTCAATCAATACTGGATCTAAAAACTTTAAATCGTTTTGTAAGAGTCCTAACTTTCAAGATGGTGACTATAAGGACTATTCTGCCTTTTGTTCAGCAAGGTCATTTCATGTCCACAATAGACTTTCAAGACACTTATCTTCACATTCTGACCACTATTGTTTTCTGAGATTCTCTTTTCTAGACAAGCATTACCAATTTATTGCTCTTCCATTTTGTCTAGCAACAGCACCAAGAATTTTCTTGAAGGTTGTCAGTGCCCTTCTATCTGTAATCAGAGAGCAGGGTATTGCAGTGTTTTCTTATTTGGACGATATCTTCGTACTAGCTCAATCTTTTCATTTAGCATAATATCACACAAAACAACTAATGTTGTTTCTTCAAAGACATGGTTGGAGGATCAATTTACCAAAGAGTTTCTTGATTCCTCAGACAAAGGTTATATTCTTAGGTTTCCAGATAGCTTTAGATTCCATGACTTTTTCTCTAACAGACAAGAGACGAATTAACTTGGTCTTAGCTTGTCTAAATGTTCAGTTTCTATCATTCCCTTCAGTGGCTATGTGCATGGAAGTTTTAGGTCTCATGATTGCAGCATCGGATGCAATCCCCTTTGCTCTTTTTCATATGAGACCTCTACAGCTTTGCATGTTGCACCAGTGGTGCAGGGATTATACTCAGATATCACAACTAATATACTTAAATCCCAACACTCAACTCTCTCTGACTTGGTGGTTAAACCATCACCTTATTGTTCAAGGGGCCTCCTTTGTTTGTCCTTCCTGGACTGTGATCACAACAGATGCAAGTCTTACAGGTTGGGGAGCCCTTTGGGGGTCTCTGACAGCACAATGGGTTTGGAATCCTCAAGAGGCGAGGTTACCAATCAATATTTTAGAACTCTTTGCTATTTTCAGAGCTTATCAGGCTTGACCTCTATTGAAGAGAGAACTTTACCATTCATTTTCAAACAGACAATTTTTACAACAGTGGCATATGTCAGTCCTTTAGCAATGAAAGAAGTTTCTCTGATTCTTTCTTGGGCGGAATCTATCTCTTGTCAAATCTCTGCAATTCATATCCCAAGTGTAGATAATTGGGAAGTGGATTATCTCAGCCGTCATTCTCTACATCCAGGGGAGTGGTCTCTCCATCCAAATGTGTTTTTTCAACTTGTACAGATGTGGGGTCTTCAAGAAATAGATCTGATGGCCTCTTGTCTGAAAAAGAAACTTCCCAGATACCTCTCCAGGTCCAGGGATCCTCAGGCAGAAATTATGGATGCTCTAGAAGTTCCCTGGTTTTTCCAACATGCTTACATTTTTCTGCCTCTGGTTCTTCTTCCAAAGTTGATCTCCAACATCATAATGGAATAATCTTGTTTGTTTCTAATAGCACCAGCATGGCCTCACAAGTTTTAGTATGCGGACCTTGTCCGAATGTCAAGCCTTGGTCGGAACAGCCAATAGAATGCGAGCTCAATCTGATTGGCTCAGCCAATCGGATTGAACTTGAATCTGATTGGCTGATTCAATTAGGGGTTAATAAGTGTAAGGTTAGGGGTGTTTAGACTCGGGGTTCATGTTAGGGTGTTAGGTGCAGACTTAGGAAGTGTTTCCCCATAGGAAACAATGGGGCTGCGTTAGGAGCTGAACACTGCTTTTTTGCAGGTGTTAGGTTTTTTTTTCAGCTCAAACTGCCCCATTGTTTCCTATGGGGATATCGTGCACGAGCACGTTTTTGAAGCTGGCCGCGTCCGTAAGCAACGCTGGTATTTAGAGTTGCAGTGGTGGTAAATTATGCTCTACGCTCCCTTTTTGGAGCCTAACGCAGCCCTTCAGAGAACACTAAATACCAGCGTTATTTAAAAGGTGCGGGGGAAAAAAAGACACGCGTAGCTAACGCACCCCTTCTAACGTAAAACTCTAAATCTAGGTGTAAGTGTCTACAAAATAGGATAACCCTTCTGAGCCATATATCTCTCAGGATAATGTTTCTGGCGAGCCTGCAGGCTCGCCAGAAACAGCAGTTATGAAGCAGCGGTCACAAGCAGCTCGCCGTATTCAGCGATGTCTGTCGGACCTGATCCGCACTGTCAGATCAGGTCCGACAGACATTGATAACTAGAGGCCCATGTCTCAACTTTCTCCTCAAACATCCCATGCTTTTACCGTTTTCACATGCAGTGCCCTGCAGTTCCTCTAAACAGATTCCTGGGGGTGTTTATTTTCCAGGAGAGTTTGCTGCACATATGTCCTCTAAAAGTTCCTGCAGCCATAGCAGTTTTCCAGAAAACTGCTGCAGGTAAAAGGAAGAGAAATTCTAAGAACATTTCTCACAATAGCATTCTGACGCCGCCAAATCTGCGCTAGTCAGTCTTGTTCAGTTATCTTATGAGGATCATTCCTCAGAATTTCTCTCTCTGATTCTGAGACTGCGGTGGCTAGTACAGCAGATCCAGAGGAAGTGAAATTTAGATTTAAGCTGGAGTACCTCCATTTGCTTTTGATGAAGGTCTTAGCTACCTTGGAGGATTCTGACGCTTCTACGGCTGGCCTAAAATCCTAAAAAATCTAACAAGCTTAATAGAGTTTGATGGAAGAGACTACTATAGTCATCCCTCTTCTTTAGAGAATAGCTCAGGAATGGGAAAAGCCAGGGATTCCTTTTTCCCCATCCCCTGTATTCAAGAAAATGTTTCCTGTTGCTAACTTTGTTCGTGACTAGTGGCGTACTGTCCCCAAGGAAGGGGGAGCTATCTCTACTCTAGGCTGGAGAACTTTGATCCCTATTGAGGATAGTGCTTCTTTCTAGGATGATGTATATTCATCTGGGGTTACAATGTCAACTGGTTGTGAGTATTGCTACGATTGTGACTGCAGCATCTTACTGGTGTGATACCTTGTCTGATCAGATTTCAGAAAAGACTACTATAGAGGAGATCCAGGATAGGATCAATGCTCTAAAGCCGGCTAATTCTTTTATCTGCAATGCCAGCATGCAAGTGATTAGACTGGGAGCCAAGATTTATAGCCTTGCTGTTCTAGTCCGCATAGCTCTGTGTTTCAAATCTTGGTCTGCAGATGTAACATCCAAATCCAATCTTCTGCTTTACCTTAAAGACTTTATTTGGTCCTGTTCTGGCTGAGATAGTTTCTGAAATTATGGGTGGAAAGGGATCTTTCCTACCATCAGTACAAGATAAATAGACCTAAGGGTCGCCAGAATTCTAATTTTCGTTCCTTTCATACCTTCAAAGGACAGTAGCCACCTCATGGAGGTCCAGTCCAAGCCAAGAAGCCATCCACTGATTCTAAAATCAGCATGAAGGGTCCGTCCCTAATCCAGTCATGGATCTAGTGGGGGGCAGGCTTCCTTTTTTTCGTCAGGCTTTGATACGCAATGTCCCAGATCCTTGTGGGCCATGGACATAGTATCCCAGGGGTACAGAATAGGATTTAAGTCTTGTCTCCACAGGGGCAGATTTATCCTGTCAAGGTTATTTGAAACCCAGGTAAAGAGAGAGACCTTCTTGAAATGCATAAAGGACCTATCTTCCCTAGTACTGATTCTTCCAGTTCCCGTAGAGGAACAGGGTCAAGGATTATATTCAAACCTTTTTGGGGTTCCCAAGAAAGAGGGAACTTTCTGACCCATACTGGACCTCAAGTGTCTCAACAAATTCCTCAATTCATGACTACCATGGATCTGAAGGATGCATATCTTCATGTTTCCTTTCACAGGGAACATCACTAATTCCTTCGGTTGACCTTTCTGGACAAACATTGCCAGTTTGTTAACAGACAAAAAACCAATGGCACTACTAGTTGTATAGGTTTTTTAGAAAAAGCTCTTAATAACTTCAGTATTTAAATAAATATTAATTATAAACTCTGTAAATACAGAGTAAATTAGTTAATGGTGCTGTGTATTGTTTAAACTTGAAGCAAATTAATGGTGGGTTGGGGAAAACCCTCCAAAAAAGAATATACTTATAGCACTCAAGAGCTGTTTGTACATGTATATGACAACAAAATTGTGATGAGATAACAATCAGTTAGTCACAACACATGGTTGAATAATAATAGCAGGGGAGAGGAAAGGGAGATGATAAAATATAACTTTTATTAACACAATTACTTTTAAAATGGGGGGATGCAAACAATTTAAAAACACTCACAATATATATAGACTAATATGTAAGACGACCATATATATCTATCTATGTAATTACCCTCTGTTACTGGAGGATGAAGTTAGGATCATTATAAGGATCTAAACTGAGAATGATATTGGGAAATATTGGTATCCAGATGTAGTCTACAAATTGGATTGGTATGTTAGTATGAATGTTGGAGCACGTATTGTGATTAGTCTTGATCATCTGTCAAATGACTCATATAAGTGTGGTTAATATCCCAACCTTAAAAAGTATACATCCTTTATTCATATTGTGCACCCAAAAAGTCAACAACCTGACTAGGATATTACCTATGTTTATTGAACATATATACTGATATTATGTTTGGTGCTAAATAATAGCAAAAGTATTTCAGTTATTTATGTTAGTTGGTAACACCACTAGTGTGGTAGTGCACATTTTACATACATAATCTATTTGTATTTGATTTTTTAAAAATATGTAAAGTTGTTGGATATAACACCACTGATATAATGGTGAACTTAATTATTTGGATGATGAAAGTGTATATTAGAATTGCAATTCGAGCTTCACTAATGTCTATGTAGTACACATGTTTATTTTTTTTTTGCCAGTTTGTTGCTCTACCCTCTGGCCTTGCCACGGCTCCTCAAATTTTTACAAAGGTCCTAGGGGCCCTTTTTGTGGTGGTCAGATCTCAGGGAATAGCGGTGGCGCCTTATCTGGACAAAATCTTGGTTCAAGGGTCATCTTTTCAGCTAGCAAAATCTCATACAGAGATGTTGTTGTCTTTTCTACATTCCCACAGGTAGAAAGTGAATCTGGAGAAGAGTTCCCTGGTGCCAGACACCAGGGTGTGTTTCTTAGGAACGATTATAGATTTTCTGTCTATGAAGAAAATCCAAGCTTCTGACTTCCTGCCTGTCACTTCAGTCCTCAACTTGTCCATCTGTGGCTCAGTGTATGGAAGTAATTGGTCTGATGGTTGCTTCCATGGGCATCATTCTGTTTGCTTGGTTCTATCGGAGACCCCTACAGTGATGTTTGCTCAAACAATGGAATGGAGTCCACTCTGACCTATCGCAGAGGATAGTTCTGGAACCCCTAACATCTCTCTATCTTGGTGGATTTCGCAAGACCATCTGTCTCAAGGTACATGCTTCCTAAGACCATCCTGATGATTGTGACCATGGACGCCAGCCTTTCAGGCTGGGGAGCAGTTTGGGGTTCGTTAAATGCTCAAGGTCTTTAGACTCAAGAGGATTCTTTTCTTCCCATAAACATCTTGGAGTTGAGAGCAATTTACAATGCTTTGACAGCCTGGCATCAACTAGCTTTAGTCAGGTTTATCAGATTTCAATCAAACAATATCTCCTTGGTGGCTTACATTATGGAGGTGACATCAGGTGGGGGTTCCAGAGTTGGAACTGATGGAGTCACATCTAAACATCAAGCTTCCAAATAGGGTTCGAGTTGAAGAGATCCACTGGCTGCTCTGATAGACTCTTTATCAGTGCCTTGGAAATTCAGTATGGCTTTCCTGTTTTCCCTGTTTGTTCTCCTTCCTCGAGTCATTGTTTGTATCTAGCAGGTGAAGGCGTTTGTGATTCTGATAGTTCCTGCCTGGCCTTGCAGGATCTGGTTCACGAATCTGGTGAAGATTGCTTTACCTCGCCCTGCTAAGTGCAAGCAAAAGGTCAAATATTGCTATCCTTCTCAGGGGTCATCTACTAGCTTATTGGATTTATCTGATACTAGATTATCCGCTGATGAAGACACCTCTTATACTTCAGTGGATGCTCTTTCTGGGTTTGAATCTGCTGACTTTAAGCCTCCAGCTGTGGAGGAACCAGACTTTAGATTTAGGATTGAACACTTATGCTTTCTTTTAAAGGAAGTTTTGGCTACTGTGGAGGTTCCAGAACCTATATTACCTGAGGAACCTTGTATTCCTAAGTTAGATAAGGTCTACGAGGACAGGGTTGTACCACAGACGTTCCCATTAAGATGGCGAACATTATTAAGAATGAAATGGGTAAGACCTTGGCTCTTTTTTTTCCCTTTCTTATTCTTTTAAGAAATTGTTCCCAGTTTCTGGATTCTCAAATAGAGTTGTGGGGTTCCGTCCCTAGGGTGGATGGTGCTATCTTCACTCTGGCTGAACGCACTACTATCCCGCTTGAGGATAGTTCATCGTTTAAGGAGCCCATGGATAAGAACCTGAAAACTCTATTAAGAAAAATGTTTCAGCATACAGGATATTTGTTTCAACCAGCAGCGGCTGTCGCTGTGGTCGCTGGAGCAGCTACCAACTGGTGCCACTCCTTATCTGAGTTGATTGAGTTGGAGGGTCCCCTCAGTGATATCCAGGAAACAATTTTAAGGGTAGCTAATTCTTTTATTTGTGACGCAAATATGCAGATTATTCGCTTGAATGCCAAGGCTTCAGGTTTTTCTGTCCTAGCCCATAGGGCACTTTGGCTGAAGTCTTGGTCTGCGGACATGACTTCAAAATCTAGACTTCTTTCCCTCCCATTTAAGGAAAATATTATTTTTGAAACAAACGGATAGTGGATATAGAGGAATCCACTGAAAGAATGCAAGCAGCACTCTATGCCTAGACTAGAAGGCGTGCGGTCCGGGTATAATTAAAACATAGCTTTTGTTAATAAACATTAAAAACACACACAAACACACAAACACTTGTTAAAATCCAGACTCTGTTAAGTGTTATTTCTATATTAGGGTGATAGCTATTGTATTCCCGAAATTGGCCTCTAGTAAATAATGCTATCACCTATAGAGATTATGATATCCTCAGTCAAGTTGAGTGGAGACTCCCAATGACCACCTGGGATCAGGTAACTGAGATAAGAGTTGACTGGGCTGTCTGGCTTAATATTGAGAATAACGAATATGTATTGCTGCTCAGTCTCAGCCCAACTTACTTCAGTATATAGATATATTCGAGTTATAATTGTACATACATCGTGTCAGTCACAGTTTGTCTCTCAGAGTAACTATCAAATGAGTTTCTCAGTAGGTAAGGTGTCTCCAAATATAAAATCACTTGGATTTCTAATACCCTGATATCTGACACCTTCTGTAGGTTGATGTGTGTAATTTACATCAATACCATCTGAAATTATATGAGCTGTCAACACCTAGTTGGAACTATCATAAACACTGGGACTGTGTCTAATTACCGGAATTTAATTCAACGAATGGGTCACCAATTTTTCCACTCCTGATAATTGTATAATAAAAATATCTGTCCTGAATGCTGATAATTATATTAGTTTTTATTAATTGAGCACCTATATATATGTGTATATAAAGGTCTTGAGAAACTGTGTTTTCGTTATACCTGTGTGGTAAACGTTACTTTGTTCTGCATATTACCTTAACATTCAGAAAAATAAATGGTATTCTCCTGTGTACAAGAACAGTTTATTATTTTTATTACTGATAGTGTTCACCCAAACTCTCTATTAAATGGTGTCTTCCTGTTTATATCCACAGGTTATAGATTGTTTGTAAATTAATGATTCATATATTTCTCTTTAATAGCGTAGATTTACAAACAGATCTCAGTGGTATCTGGTTTCACCAATGTGTATATCAGAGAAACTTCTGTTACATTATTTGTGCTCAGCTCACTAAATTCGTGATAATATTGTGTCTGTAATCGTGTGTCTCTAATATCTTGTTCTAGTCTACTTTACTCCCTCATATTAGTCTAAAATTCAGATACAGACACAACACTATGATTCTCTATAGTGATTAATCCACTAAGTAGATCTGGGATTCAAATTGGACTTGGCATAAGTAGTCAAATTAGACTGGATTACCTAATTCACTTATTCTCAAGATTCAGATCTCGCTACTGTATTTATAATTTAATACTTAATTTCGAAATTAATTACTCTGTTAATTACAGTCAAGTTGTTGATGATAGAATTTAAACATCTTACTAATTATAACATTAAATGTGAGGGATACTCGCTAAGCCACTTTGGCACTCATAGCCTGTTAATTTGAAACGCTGAACCAAGATCAGCTGCAACACTGTGTCTAGTTTGTAGGGAGACGTGATGGTTTCTAAGTTATCTATTGCCTAGAAGATATAGTGGTAGATTACACAATATTATATAGAAATAATACTATTAGTCGCCTTATCATTCTCAGATTACCAATTTAAAACGCCGAACCTTGTACTAAGTTAGCAGTAAAGACGTTCTCCTAAGCCACTTCACCTTGTAACACTGTTTAGCTAGAAATAATAAAAGCTGTAACCGAATCTATTGTAATATTGTTACTGAGAGATATTTGCTAAGCGTTTTTCGGAACTCCCGATCGGCAATACAGAATGCTGAACGTGGATCAGCTGTTACACTATGCCGAGCTAGTAGGGAGACGAGACTGCCACTGAGGTATTATATCTACCTAGAAGCCGTAGTACTATAACAAGCACATTACTATTTAGAAACTAAACTGTCAAGCCATTCTAAATGATATACTAGACTGAGATATAATAAATTATAAAGGTTATTGAACTACTGTGTATATACTTAAATCATACTGTCATATGCTATTGAGCCAGCTCCTTGTTGCTTAGAAGCTACATATCAGTAGGTATTTATCCACTTTGTTGATGAATAGACAGAGATGAGGAGTTAGCAACGCATATTATCATGAATTTAGTGCGCTGAGCACAAATAATGTAACAGAAGTTTCTCTGATATACACATTGGTGAAACCAGATACCACTGAGATTTGTTTGTAAATCTACGCTATTAAAGAGAAATATATGAATCATTAAATTACAAACAATCTATAACCTGTGGATATAAAAAGTAAGGCACCATATAATAGAGAGTTTGGGTGAACACTATCAGTAATAAAAATAATAAACTGTTCTTGTACACAGGAGAATACCATTTATTTTTTCTGAATTTTATGGTAATATGCAGAACAAAGTACCGTTTACCCCACAGGTACAACAAAAACACAGTTTCTCAAGACCTTTATATACACATATATATAGGTGCTCAATTAATAAAAACTAATATAATTATCAGCATTCAGGACAGATATTTTTATTATACAATTATCAGGAGTGGAAAAATTGGTCACCCATTCGTTGAATTAAATTCCGGTAATAAGACACAGTCCCAGTGTTTATGATAGTTCCAACTAGGTGTTGACAGCTCATATAATTTCAGATGGTATTGATGTAAATTACACACGTCAACCTACAGAAGGTGTCAGATATCAGGGTATTAGAAATCCAAGTGATTTTATATTTGGAGACACCTTACCTACTGAGAAACTCATTTGATAGTTACTCTGAGAGACAAACTGTGACTGACACGATGTATGTACAATTATAACTCGAATATATCTATATACTGAAGTAAGTTGGGCTGAGACTGAGCAGCAATACATATTCGTTATTCTCAATATTAAGCCAGACAGCCCAGTCAACTCTTATCTCAGTTACCTGATCCCAGGTGGTCATTGGGAGTCCCCCACTCAACTTGACTGAGGATATCATAATCTCTATAGGTGATAGCATTATTTACTAGAGGCCAATTTCGGGAATACAATAGCTATCACCCTAATATAGAAATAACACTTAACAGAGTGTGGATTTTAACAAGTGCTTGTGTGTTTGTGTGTGTTTTTAATGTTTATTAATAAAAGCTATGTTTTAATTATACCCGGACCGCACGCCTTCTAGTCTAGGCATAGAGTGCTGCTTGCATTCTTTCAGTGGATTCCTCTCTATCCACTATCCGTTTGTTTTAGTTCAAGTTAATGCATAGCACCAACCCACATTTTTACAATTGAGTTTACTCTACTTCTGGCACAATTGAAAGGCTATAAGTAGGACCAAATTAATCAGATACACATTTGTGGGGATTGCCATAGTAGTGCCATTGTAAACCCCTGTTGTTTAGAAATATTATTTTTGGTCCAGTGCTGGACTCAATCATCTCCACAGTTACTGGAGGCAAAGGTGCCTTTTTACAGCAGAATAAGAAGAACAAGCCTAAGGGACAAGGTCCTAATTTTGTTCCTTTCGTTTGGATAAATCCCAACATCAGCAAACCTCTGCAAAACCTGAGCAGTCCAAGGGAACTTGGAAGCCGACTCAGTCCTGGAATAAATCCAAGCAGAGCAAGAAGCCCGCTGAGTCAAATCGGCATGAAGGGGTGGCCCCTCAATCTGGCTCTGGATCTGGTAGGGGCAGACTGTCACTCTTTTCAGAAGCTTGGTTTGGGGATGTTCAAGACCCGTGGGTCCTGGAAGTCATCTCCCAGGGATACAGAATAGGTTTTAAGTCTCATCCTCCCAGGGGCAGATTCCTCTTATCAAACCTATCTTCAAGACCAGAAAAGAGGGAGGCTTTTCTAGGGTGCATGAGGGATCTCTCCTCCATGGTGGTCATTGTACCGGTACCGCCAGCAGAGAGAGGTCTGGGTTACTACTCAAACCTCTTTGTGGTCCCAAAGAAGGAGGGTACTTTTCACCCGATTCTGGACCTAAAGTGTTTAAACAAATTCCTATCTGTCTCCTCGTTCAAGATGAAGACAATAAGGTCCATTCTTCCCTTAGTTAAGGAAGGACCATTCATGACCACGATAGACCTGAAGGATGCCTACCTTCACGTCCCTATTTACAGGGAACATGTCACGTTCCTAAGATTTACATTCCTTGACCAACACTTCCAGTTTATTGCACTTCCGTTTGGTCTAGCTACTGCCCCAAGAGTCTTTACAAAGGTTCTGGGGGCTCTGCTCGCAGTGGCCAGAACCAGAACTATACCAGTGGCGCATTACATAGACGATATTCTGGTTCAGGCACCATCCTGTTGTCTGGCAGAAAGCCCTTCTTTCTCTTCTTCAATCTCATGGATGGAAGATAAACTTAGAAAACAGTTCTCTTATTCCCAGTACCAGGGTGGAATTCCTGGGTACGATAATAGACTCCATATCCATGAGGATATTCCTTACAGACCAGAGACATTACAAGCTAACTTCCAATTGTCTTGCCCTCCAGACCTCCTTATGGCCCTCTGTGGCTTGGTGCATGGACATCATTCCTTTTGCCAGATTCCATCTCAGACCTCTTCAGCTGTGCATGCTGAGACAGTGGAATGGCAACCATTCAGATCTGTCTCAACAGATTTCTCTGGACAACCGGTCAAGAGAATCGATCTCCTGGTGGCTCTGTCCAGATCACCTGTTCCAAGGAACATCCTTCTTGAGACCATCCTGGGAGATTGAGACTACGGACATGAGTCTCACAGGATGGGGATCTGTTTGGGGTGCCAAGAAGGCACAGGGTCTGTTGACTCAAGAGGAATCCCTCCTCCTGATCAACATTTTGGAACTTCAAGCAATCTTAAATGCTCTGAAGGCTTGGCCTCTTCTGGGTTTGGCCCAGTTTATCAGATTCTAATCAGACAACAATACCTTGGTGGCTTACCTCAACCATCAGGAGGGAACAAGGAGCTCCCTAGCAATGAGGGAAGTATCTTGGATTCTGGAATGGGCAGAAGCCCACAACTGCTTGCTGTCAGTGATCCACATTTCGGGTGTGGACAACTGGGAAGCCGATTTCCTCAGCAGACAATCCTTTAATCCGGGGGGAATGGTTTCTCCATCCCGAGCTGTTTGCGGAGATTTGCAACAGGTGGGGGATGCTGGAGATAGCTCTCATTGCGTCCCGACTCAATTCCAAGCTACCCAGATATGGGTTGCAGTCCAGGGATCCTCAGACAGAGCTAATAGATGCATTAGCAGTGCCTTGGAGGTTCAGTCTGATTTTTCCACCATTACCACTTCTCCCTCGTGTAGTGGCTTGCATCAAGCTTTAGCAAGCATCAGTGATTCTAATTGCTCCTTCATGGCCGTGGAGGATGTGGTTCGCAGACCTGGTGGGGAAGTCATCATATCTCCTCCATGGAGGTTACCTTGTCGCAGGGATCTGCTGGAGCAAGGCCCTTTTGTTCATCAAAATCTAGATTCTTTAAGGCTGACTGGGTAGAGATTGAATGCTTAGTCCTAGCCAAAAGAGGATTCTCTGAGAGTTATTGATACTCTCATTCAGGCCCGTAAGCCGGTCACTCGTTGCATCTATCCAAAGGTGTGGAGGACCTACTTATTCTGGTGTGAAGAGCGTGGATTTCCCTGGCATTAGTCAGGGTTTCCATAATTCTTTCCTTTCTAAAGGATGGTCTGGAGAAGGGCCTTTCTGCTAGCTCTCTTAAGGGACAGATTTCGGCCCTATCTGTTTTATTGCACAAGAGACTTTCTGAGCTTCCAGATGTCCAGTCTTTTGTTCAGGCTCTTATTAGAATCAGGCCTTTGTTTAGATCTAGCACTCCTCATTGGAGTTTAAATCTTGTTCTTAAAGTTTTGCAGAAGGCTCCATTTGAGCCTATGCATGTAGTTGACATTAAATTACCATTTTGGAAGGTTCTTTTTCTTCTGGCTATTGCTTTGGCACGCAGAGTATCTGAGATGGCTGCCTTGCAATGTGACCCCCGTTACCTAGTATTCCATGCTGATAAGGCTGTTCTTAGTACTGGGGTAGGTTTTCTTCCTAAGGCTGTTTCTGATCAAAACATCAATCAGGAGATTGTTGTTCCTTCCTTGTGTCCTAAACCTTTTTCCTCGAAGGAGCGGTTACTTCATAATTTCAATGTGGTTCGGGCCTTGAAGTTTCTATCTCCAGGCTACAAAAGAGTTTAGAAAGACTTCTTTGTTTGTTGTCTATTCTGGGAAGCGTAGGGGCAGAAGGCCTCATACACTTCCTTATCTTTTTTATTGAGGAGCATTAATCGCTTAGCTTATGAGACGGTGGGACATATGCCTCCTTAGAGGATTAAGGCTCATTCAACTAGAGCCGTGACTTCCTCTTGGACCTTCAAGAATGAGGCCTCTATGGATCAGATTTGTAGGGCGGCTACCTGGTCCTACTTACATTCCTTTTCAAAATTTTACAAGTTTGATGTTTTTGCTTTGGCTAAAGCAGCTTTTGGGAGAAAGGTTCTGCAGGCTGTGGTGCTCTCAGAATAGGGTCTGCCTCTTTTTACTCTCCCGTTTCATTCAGTGTCCTCTAGAACTTGGGTATATGTTTCCCACAAGTAAGGAATGAAGCCGTGGATTCTCCTCATATTACGAAGGAAAACATTAGTTAGATAATTTCCTTTCCTTCTGTATGAGGAGAGTCCTCAGCCCCCACCCATATTCTCCGTTGGACGGACCTACATTTTTGTTTTGTTCTTCTGGCACCATTTATACCCTGATATTTCTCCTACTGTTCCTTGTGCCCTCTGCAGAATAACTGGGGGATGAGGGAAGTGGGGGAGGTATTTAAGCCTTTGGCTGGGGTGTCTTTGCCTCCTCCTGGTGGCCAGGTTCAGTATTTCCCACAAGTAAGGAATGAAGCCATGGACTCTCCTCATACAGAAGGAAAGGAAATTATCTGGTAAGCATAATTTATTCTTTTTCCATTTTCCTCGGCCCGAATGACTGGGGATTCTGGGTAAGGGAAGTGACACTTAACAGCTCTGCTGGGGTGATCTTTGCCTCCTCCATCTTGCCAGGAGTTTATTTCCCACTAGTAATTGGAATGAATTTGTGGACTCTCCATGCCCGGAAAGAAAGAAATTTATCAGGTAAGCATAAATTTTGTTGTTAAATTATGCAGTTACAATAAAGCATTGACTGTCCTCAATGCACTGCTGCTTTGCAGTGCTGCTCTGTATTTGACTGTTCTCTTCAAAGTGAAGGGTTCACTTATGCTGCACCAGTGATGTGCAGTCACTAGAGGCAGGTGAGGCAGTGCTTCACCTCTCATATGGGCAAAAATATATATTTTTTTATTGGCTTTAAAAAAAAAATGTAATTTTTTTTTCCCCAGCATTTTTTTTTCTCACAGCTATATGTTGTGCAATGGAGAGGCACAAGCAGGTCTGCCCACCATTACACAACATGCTGCACCACCTACTGGATGCAAGTGGTTAAGTAAGTGGAACATAGGGTTGGGGCTGGATGCTAAATCATATATAAAAAAAAAATGAAAAAAAACAACTTTCATATATTTTGTTGCTGTCCTGTGAACCTGCTAGCTTTGCTAAAGTGAAAAAGAGAGTTCTGTTCTTCCCCTCTAAGTGCATTGGAATGTGCCACTGTCACTTCCTGAATCCTTACAGAGCAGGAAGAGAGGCACAGGGAGCAGTGTTTCAGCCACATCTTATTAAAGTAAGATTTTACTGAAAGGGATTCTGTTAGTGAAAATGATAATTTAATGAATGTGGTTTAGTGTTTTTTTTACTCTTTTACAGCAGGGTCATTTTTGTATTTTGTTTACTCAAACTTTACACCAACTAGCTTAGCAGCTTGCCTCTGTACTTCACACTAAATTATAGACTCATTTTCTGAACTCTCTGTAGCTCTGCTGTTTTATTACTTAAAAATGCAGTGGTCCCTCCCCCCTTGTGTGTGTGTGTCTCTCTCTCTCTCTCTCTATCTATCCATCTCTCTCCTTATGTGTTGTTCTCCCCCATGGTCTCTTTCTCTCTCTGTCTCTCTTCCTCCCCCTCTGACTCTCATCCCTTATGTGTCTCTCTAACCCTCTGTGTGTGATTGTGTCTCTCTCTCTCTAACCCTCTGTGTGTGATTGTGTCTCTCTCTTCAACCCTCTCTGTGTGATTTTGTCTCTCTTTCTCTCTCTCTAACCTTCTGTGTATGATTGTGTCTCTCTCTCTTTATCTCTCTAACCCTCTGTGTGTGTTTGTGTCTCTCTCTTTCTCTCTCACCCTCTGTGTGTGATTGTGTCTCTCTCTCTTACCCTCTGTGTGTGATTGTGTCTCTCTCTTTCTCTCTCACCCTCTGTGTGTGATTGTGTCTCTCTCTCTAACCCTCTGTGTATGATTGTGTCTCTCTTTCTAACCCTCTGTGTGTGATTGTGTCTCTCTCTCTAACCCTCTGTGTGTGATTGTGTCTCTCTCTCTCTAACCCTCTGTGTGTGATTGTGTCTCTCTCTCTTTCTCTCTCTCTCTAACCCTCTGTGTGTGATTGTGTGTCTCTCTCTCTTTCTCTCTAACCCTCTGTGTGTGATTGTGTCTCTCTTTCTCTCTCTCTCTAACCCTCTGTGTGTGATTGTGTTTCTTTCTTTCTCTCTCTCTCTCTCTGTCTCTCTCTCTCTCTCTCTCTCTCACCCTCTGTGTGTGATTATGTCTCTCTCTCTCTAACCCTCTGTGTATGATTGTCTCCCTCTCTCTTTTTCTCTCTAACCCTCTGTGTGAGATTGTGTGTCTCTCTCTTTCTCTCTCTCTCTCTAACCCTCTGTGTATGATTGTGTCTCTCTCTATTTCTCTCTCTCTCTAACCCTCTGTGTGTGATTGTGTCTCTCTTTCGCTCTCTCTAACCCTCTGTGTGTGATTGTGTCTCTCTTTCTCTAACCCTCTGTATGTGATTGTGTCTCTCTTTCTCTCTAACCCTCTGTGTGTGATTGTGTCTCCCACTCTCTCTTTATTTCTCTCTCTCTAACCCTCTGTGTGTGATTGTCTCTCTCTTTCTCTCTAACCCTCTGTGTGTGATTGTGTCTCTCTTTCTCTCTAACCCTCTGTGTGTGATTGTGTGTCTCTCTCTCTAACCCTCTGTGTGTGATTGTGTGTCTCTCTCTCTAACTCTCTGTGTGTGATTGTGTGTCTCTCTCTCTTTCTCTTTAACCCTCTGTGTCTCTCTCCCCCTGTCTCTCTCTCCCTTCCCCCCCCCCCCCCCCCCACCGAGTGCTTTTCTGTGTTTCTGTCTACCTTTTATTTATTTAATTAATGAATTGGTAGTGCCATCTGATGGTGTGGCTTTATTTAAAGGGGTGGGGTCAAGCACCCCACCATCTTTTAATTTCACCAGCCGCCACTGGATCAAGACATTTTTATATTTACTGAATAATGAAAGAATCTATAAGCATAATTTGCAGCATTAAAGTAAAAAGTATGTTTTAAACATATTTTTATGGGCATGGATTTCTAGATCTCATAATCAGAGCAAGCATTGTGTTATCTGGCAAGAGTTTCTGTTACAATCCTTTTAGACTAAAATCAGATGTTTACTAAGTTGACCAGTTTTCCAAGACACCATTTAAAGGGACATGAAACCCATATGAAACCCATATTCAAATTTAAATAACTTTCCAATTTACATCTAATATCTAATTTTCTTCATTCTTTTGATATCCTTTGTTGAAAATCATATCTAAATATGCTCAGTAGCTGCTGATTGGTGGCTGCACATAGATACCTCATGTGATTGGCTCACCCATGTGCATTGCTATTTCTTCAACAAAGGATATCTAAAGAATGAAGGCGTATCCTAGCCACTGCCTCACCAGCCTCTGACGTCACTGCACGTCACTGTGCTGCACTATGTTAAGGAAAACTTACACAGTATAGCCATAGCACAGAGCTATTTAAAAAGAACAGTCTGATGTGAATCAGTACTGCAAAGGGAAAGCTCCAACAGTTTCTGCTTGTGTCCTGTTCTTTCTGCAGACATGCTACATTTTCTGCGATAACATCTCAGATCACAACATGTTCTGCCTTGGGCGTGTCACACAGGATAAGATAGTGATGTCTTCTTTGTTGGGTGTGTAGGATTCATGTTCTATGTAAGTATGATATAAAACCATTGTCATTCCTTATTGATGACTTTCATTCCCCCTTTCTCTTCGCCTCCAACCCCGCCCCATCTCTGCCTCCAACCCCACCCCATCTCAGCCTCCAACCCAGTCCCATCTCAGCCTCCAACCCCGTCCCATCTCCCGTCCCATCTCCGCCTCCAACCCCACCCCATCTCCATTCTCCAACCCTGCCCCCACCTTTTTTTAAATGAAAAAAATGGGAGAAAAATAATTTAAGGTAATGCACAACGTTTTATAAAAAAAAACAAAAAAACATACAAATCCACTAATGTGGAGCACTACAACATTGTATATATTGCAATATACAATTTGTACTATTGGAACAACTTTTTTATGTATATAATGAAGAATTATGCTGACAATAGAACATTACAGAGACCCCAGGGCCGGCCCTAGCAAGTGCAGAATGACAGCGCGGTGGCCTCTACTTAGAACAAAAAATACTTAAAGAAATTTGGCAATGCACTGTACCACACAGATATAATTCACACACAGAGATACATATATACACACACTGCCCACACACACACAGACAGCCCACACAGTCAGCCCACACGCAAACACAGCCAGCCCACACGCACACACAGCCAGCCCACACACACACACAGCCAGCCCACACAGACATACACACACAGCCAGCCCACACAGACACACACATATATCTAGCCCCACACACACACAAAACCAGCCCGCACACACACACACACAGTCAGCCAGCCCCCCCACACACACAGCCAACCAGCTCACACACACACACACACACACAAACACACAGCCCACACACACACACACAGCCAGCCCACACACACACACAGCCAGCCCACACACACACACAGCCAGTCCACACACACACAGCCAGCCCACACACACAGCCAACACACACACACAGCCAGCCCCCCATACACACAGCCAGCCCACACATATGCACACAGCCAGCCCACACATATGCACATAGTCAGCCCCCCACACACACACAGCCAGCCCACACACACAAACACAGCAAGCCCCCCCACACACACACACAGCCCCCCCACACACACAGCCAGCCCACACCACACACACACACAGACAGACAGCCCCCACGCACACACAGCCAGCCCCCACGCACACACAGCAAGCCCAAATGCACACACAGCCAGCCCCCACACACACACAGCCAGCCCACACGCAGACAGACAGCCCACACACACACACAGCCAGCCCACACACACACAGCCCACATAGACACACACACACAGCCAGCCCCCACACACACACAGCCAGCCCACACACACAAACACATCCAGTCAGCCAGCCCACCTCTGTAAATGTGGTAAAAAAATCTGCCACACATTTAGTTAATAACCCTCCCCCCCACACACACACACACACACACAGCCCACACACCCAGACTACACACACACAGCACACACAGACTACACACACACTACACACTACAAATAGAAAAGAAGTGGAGGGGAGCGCCAATAAAGGCTGAGGATGGGGGCTGAGGAATAGTACCCGCAATGCAGGTTAGATCTAATAGATAAAGAAGTGTTTAAAATACTGAAATTTATTCCACAAAAATGTTAAAAATATCACAATAAACTTCTCATAAAACATATACAATATTAAAAAAGTATACAATATTAAAAAAGTTATACAATATTAAAAAAGTTCATGGATCCATGTTACAATAATCAAGGTTAAAAAGATTAACAAATACACTTGAAAAATGTTCTGTGGCAGAGTGTGCACTTAGGTTTATTCAAACTACATAGTAAATACTCCTGGGGTTGTTTACAGTTAGTTCTTGTCCAAAAAACAGGTGGCAAAAAACTGTGTCTTATTTAGTGTCCAATTATAATGGTAAAAAATGAAGAATGTGATCACTTGATATAAAAAATGAAAAAATTCAAAAGTGAAAAAAGGTATATATGTGAAAAAAGGTAAAATTAGTGATTTTGCAAAAAATCCACAAAAATATAATCCACAAAAGTAAAAATAAAAAATTAGGAAATTGATGAAATCCTCCAAAAAAGTGTGAAAAACAAACAATAATACTCAAAAAAAACATTTTGAAATGCTGAGTGTCTGTAAATTCAATGTATCCAAAGTGATAAAGTGATTTCAGTGCAATGGAAAAGTGGCTGAGTGTTGATGTAATACAAACAAACGAATTGAGTTGTATATAAAAAACCTGTAAAAGAAAACAAACAATACTATAACATATACCAACTGTTAAGTTCATATATCAGTATTAAGTTTACCAGGGGCGTATTAAGGCATAGGCCAACAAGGCCGGTGCCTAGGGCAGCAGATTTTTATGGGGCAGCAGAATTTTGAGTCCCTAGGGCCACTCTACTGAACTCAGGGCCGGGTGACTAAATCAAACAATTACTAATGACTTAAATGACTGGCCCGGCTATTGCTATCCTATGGGATTGTATGTTGGTGCGCATGACGTGGTGACAGTGGAGGCGGAGCTCACTTGCGCAGCCTGGCCTGGACTGAGAGGGAATGCGGTATTCTTCCTGGCTCCACCGCGTGATTGAGACTCACACAGACTACACAGTGCAGTGTGCACTACAACGTGACCACTGTGAAACAGCATATGACTTTCTCCCTTCAATACATCTTCATTAGGCATTAAAATACTTAATCGGATTAGTCACTAAATACTTGTACATTTACTGTTTTTCTATCTGTCATACATGCAAAGAATAAGTATTTATTGCTGAATCTCTACAACTGTGTGACTTAAAACACAACTGAAAATATGTTGTATGCATTTAATACATTCAGAAGCAATACAAGTATATACTTTATTATGATTGTATCATGTGACTTTATCCCCTAGGATACAATTCCTAAACCTATCATAACTACTGTTGAATTTTTTAAGTACTTTTAAAGGCCAGTTTTTATATTCATTACATATTTATCCAAGCAGATATTTTGCTTAAATAATCACCAAAGAAGATGTTTAAGGTTAAACAACTACCTACTGACAAACTATCATACAGTGAAGGATATTTTTTTTTCTGATATAAACACTTTAATCATCTGACTTGCAAAATAATGTCTTTATATATATATATATATATATATATGTGTGTGTGTGTGTGTGTGACAAGAGTGAATGCAAGTCCTGGTGAACATCTACTTAAAAAGACATTTTTTTTATTTTTTACACCCTGCCCCAAAAATATTATGTCTAAAAAAAAGGCCTTAAACCTGGGGTGTGGGGGGGGGGGGGGCAGCAGAATTTTGAGTGCCTAGGGCAGCACAAAATCTAAATACGCCCCTGAAGCTTACTCAAATCAGTCGGCGCGTTTCGGCCATATACTCCTGGCCTTTATCAAGACTGGTGTTGTGAGCAAGCTTCCAGAATTTATGAGAAATGTAGCTGGTGTTTGGGCGCCAAAAACATATAGGCCACGCCCCCTTCCTGTTGGATGCATTGTGGGTATGGGCAAGAGTTTCGCTTATCTTATATCATTAAAAACTATATATTTAACCACTGATATGTCTATATTCTCAGGGCCATTTATATTTAAGATACCTCCTTTACATAAGTAGTTTTGGTTAATCTTCTAACTATGTTTATTTTAATTTAATTTGGTTGGGGTATCAGTATTTTCCTGCACTTCCGGTTTCGCTAGTTTACTTCCGGTTTCGCTTTTCACATGCGCTTCCGGTAAAAACAGTGGCTTCTACATTATAAGGGGGTAGAAGTGCTCAAACTCAATGACTGTCGTTTATCCGCATTTTCCTTGGTTCCTTTGATAAATAAACTTACTTTATTTACATGTTTTCGGCTTCCGGTATCGCTATTTACTAGCACTTCCGGTTCCGGTTATTTCTTGCTTCTGATTTCACTAAGCGCAAATTAATTCTGTTTACTTTTTTTCACTTCCGGTATCGCTATTTACTAGCACTTCCGGTTCCAATAATTTCTTGCTTCTTATTTCGCTAAGCACAAATGTTTCTATATATCAGGGGGTCTTAGTAAATTCTGTAATTTTGGGTGCAGCAGTGGGAGGCTTCTTCTGCTTACATAAAACCAATGGATTCATACGAATAAATAGTTGCCAAGGTGTAGACAGATAGTATAGTACCAGAGAATGAGATCAAAATTGTCAAACTGGTCCGATAAAGTGCTACGTGTAAGACCAAATTGGCTGGGAGCTGAAACTAGAAGTACCTTAGTAGTGCGATCTGATCATAGTCTACAGCTGCAACAAATGTAAGAATTATAAGGGTCTATGTTTCAGAGTATATCCTGACTGAATCTAGGCCTATGCTCATATTAGGCTTGGACGTTTAGATGAATGCCTAAAAATCAGGCTAAGGAGAGAAAAAAGGAAAGTTCGAGACTATAGGAGATGAAGGCTTATGTATCCCTACTAGCCACTATGTGAATCTTATTTCGTAAGATTGAACAGATGGGAAAGATCTTCTTTATTATTTAAGCCCTTAGGGTAAAGGCAATTAAGGGAAAATATCCATTTAGATTCATGTAGGAGTAGTTTGTGCTCATGGTTCCCTCCTCTCCAATTTTTTCTCACTATTTCTATTCCACAGAATTTCATATCTCTAACATTTCCTCCTTGTTTTGTAGTGAAATGTTTGTATAGTGCTGTATCTATACTTTTTCTCTCTATACATAGTATGTGCTCCCTCATTCTATCTTTCAATTGTCTAGAGGTTTGTCCTATGTATTGTAATTTACATGGACATTCAATGAGGTATATGACATTCTGGTCACCACATCTTATCAAATTATTAATCATACATTTTTCTTTAGTATGTGCAGATGAGAATGAGGTTGTTTTCCAACCATTTTTGCACACCTTACAATTCGGGCATGGGAAGAAGCCTTTTATCCTCTTGTTGCATTGGTCTACCAAAGCCCCTATTTTTTGTTTAGGAACACTCGGGGCCAACCTGTACACTCGGGGCCAACCTGTTCTTTAAATTGTTTGTCTTCCTATAAATGAATTTCGGATGTGGCATTAACATTTCTCCCAAGACGTCATCGTCCTTTAAAAGTGGCCAGTGCTTTCTATAGATTTTCTCTATAATATGTTTATTATCACAGTATTCTGTGATAAAGGGGACATTAATAATGTCATCCGATGTCACTGTCCTCTCTTTAGTTTTGTATTTTAGGAGGGTTTTTCTATCAATATCCTTAATTTCTTTGATTTTTTCTTCTAATAATGTCTCTTTATATCCTCTATCAATAAATCTTTGTTTTAGCACCTGTGTTTGTTCTTCCCACTTTTACGGATCCGAACAGTTCTTTTTAATCCTCAATAGTTGCCCCTTGGGAATATTTTCCTTCCAAATTTTATGATGGCAGCTTTTAAAAAAAGGTCGAAGTTTCAAATTTTCCATTCGCTATTTCTATCTTAAGGTCCAGGAAGTGTATGGATTGTTTATTACATTCATAGGTGAATCTCAAATTCTTTGTGTTCTTATTCATAACTTCAAACAGAAGTACTGACTACAGTACGAATAGGAAAGGAGGACATTATGAAAATGCTGATTAAAGAGACCAATACCATGATAAAGAAAGAAGGAAATCAAGAATGCAGGATCCAATACCACAAGAGAAACACAACAAAGGTTCAATATTACAAGAAAGACATGACAAAGTGACATACACTACAGAAGTAATGAGTATGCCAGCCTCTACCTCAGAGTCATCTTTTTTAGAGGGAAACCCCTTACCACCAAGAGTAAAAGGAAAAACACAGAGAAAGAGGAAAAATACAGACTCGGAAGACCAGGAAACTGTCACACAACAAAAAAGAAGACACACAGAGGAAAGAGAAGCAGTATAAAACTAAGGATAACAAAGACAACAAAGTCACTGAATGAAGAGTGCACACAAAAAGAGACTCCTCACACATCGCAGACTGACCCAATAGTCACAAAAAAGGTGACCAATGGTATATATAATTTGAGTTCGAGAGAACTAACCACACAAGAAGAAATAATCTTATCTCATGGTCTAAGCTTTGCGCCCACTAAGTGCCTGAATAAATTCCAGGCGTTTATCAGTACGAAAGAATTTGTGAGGAAGCTAACACTTAAACGCTATTTCCTCAAATCCCCAATTGAACGCAATTACATGGCCCCAGTTGACAACAACCAATTCTTACACACAGATCTGAGACCGAAATCCACCTTTTACCCGGTAGGAAGCAAAGGGTGTGCGATTGAAACCTTTGAGACGAATGTCTGCAATGACATTAGGAAATTGAGCCAGAATAAACTTAAGAAGGTACATTTTAATCTATCCAGATCTCAGATGAACACTATTAAAAGACTTGAGAAAGACCACAATTTAACCATCAAAACCGCCGATAAAGGCGGAGCTATCGTGGTGATGGACAAGTGCAAATATGAGGAAGAGTGCAATAGAATCTTGAGTGATTCCAAGACATACAAGAGGTTACTCAGTGACCCAATAGTTAAATTTACAAAAGACTTGGAAGATCTGACCTCAAAAGCTAAAACACTGGGGATACTTAATCAGAAAGAATATAATTATATAATGGATAAATACCCTATTACCCCAGTGTTTTACCAACTCCCTAAGATACATAAATCGGTGGTCAACCCCCCAGGGAGACCAATTATATCGGGGATTGGGTCGATATCAAGTAACCTGTCAGAATATGTAGACAAAATCCTTCAAAAACAGGTTATTAACCTTCCATCTTATCTGAGGGATTCAACACAAATTTTGACAATATTGGAAAATCTTAAATGGGAAGAGTCATTCATTATGGCAACTTGCGATGTAGTTTCGCTATACACAAGTATACCACATGAAGGAGGCATCGAAGCTATAAAGTTCTTTCTCTCTAAAGACCCATGTATTCCTGAAGCACAATGCACTTTTGTTTTAGACGGTATACACTACATTTTAACCCATAATTATTTTAATAATGGCAATAAGTTTTATCACCAACAGTGTGGGACAGCGATGGGGACCAGGTTCGCGCCTAGCTACGCTAATCTCTATATGGGACAGTGGGAGCAAATTTTCTGGGAATCCTGCCCAGCTAGCGCGGACCTGGTCTACGTAAGATACATTGATGATATTTTCCTTATTTGGAAAGGCTCTATGGAAGATTTACATTACACCATAGAAGTTATGAATAAGAATACAAAGAATTTGAGATTCACCTATGAATGTAATAAACAATCCATACACTTCCTGGACCTTAAGATAGAAATAGTGAATGGAAAATTTGAAACTTCGACCTTCTTTAAGGAGGTCGATTGCAACAATTACATTCATAACGAAAGCTGCCATCATAAAATTTGGAAGGAAAATATTCCCAAGGGGCAACTATTGAGGATTAAAAAGAACTGTTCGGATCCGAAAAAGTGGGAAGAACAAACACAGGTGCTAAAACAAAGATTTATCGATAGAGGATATAAAGAGACATTATTAGAAGAAAAAATTTAAGAAATTAAGGCTATTGATAGAAAAACCCTCCTAAAATACAAAACTAAAGAGAGGACAGTGACATCGGATGACATTATTAATGTCCCCTTTATCACAGAATACTGTGAGAATAAACATATTATAGAGAAAATCTATAGAAAGGACTGGCCACTTTTAAAGGACAATGACGTCTTGGGAGAAATGTTAATGCCACATCCGAAATTCATTTATAGGAAGACAAACAATTTAAAGAACAGGTTGGCCCTGAGTGTTCCTAAACAAAAAATAGGGGCTGTGGTAGACCAATGCAACAAGAGGATAAAAGGCTTCTTCCCATGCCCGAATTGTAAGGCGTGCAAAAATGGTTGGAAAACAACCTCATTCTCATCTGCACATACTAAAGAAAAATTTATGATTAATAATTTGATAAGATGTGGTGACCAGAATGTCATATACCTCATTGAATGTCCATGTAAATTACAATGCATAGGACAAACCTCTAGACAACTGAAAGATAGAATGAGCGAGTACATACTATGTATAGAGAGAAAAAGTATAGATACAGCACTATACAAACATTTCACTACAAAACATGGAGGAAATGTTAGAGATATAAAATTCTGTGGAATAGAAATAGTGAGAAAAAATTGGAGAGGAGGGAACCATGAGCACTAACTACTCCTATATGAATCTAAATGGATATTTTCCCTTAATTGCCTTTACCCTAAGGGCTTAAATAATAAAGAAGATCTTTCCCATCTGTTCAATCTTACAAAATAAGATTCACCTAGTGGCTAGTAGGGATACATAAGCCTTCATCTCCTATAGTCTCTAACTTTCCTTTTTTCTCTCCTTAGCCTGATTTTTAGGCATTCATCTAAACGTCCAAGCCTAATATGAGTGTAGGCCTAGATTCAGTCAGGATATACTCTGAAACATAGACCCTTATAATTCTTACATTTGTTACAGCTGTAGACTATGATCAGATCGCACCACTAAGGTACTTCTAGTTTCAACTCCCAGCCAATTTGGTCTTACACGTAGCACTTTATCGGACAAGTTTGACAATTTTGATCTCATTCTCTGGTACTATACTATCTGTCTACACCTTTGTAACTATTTATTCATATGAATCCATTGGTTTTATGTAAGCAGAAGAAGCCTCCCACTGCTATTTAGATGTTCCCCACCGTCTTCTGAATATTCTTTATATCCATATGCTCTCAATTGTTTTTATACTATCGCACTTTTATATTGTGTTTTTTATTGTGATATACTTGTTATATTTTGTATGCTCCCCCAAGGTTATATCTATGTAAAGTAAGTTCCCCACTTTTATTGACATAGTATCTCTTATCAACATGCATTTTATCGATTAAGCATTTTATTTGTAAAGGGGATTTTTTATCCCGTCTTTTACTTAATTCGGAATTTTATGTAGATTACTTTGCTATTAAGCTCTTTTAGTCATAATTTATCCATGACTTTTCCGAACAGTTATTCAACATGTCTTTTTATGTATTTTGATGTGTTTTTTTATGTATTTTCATGTATTTATATGGTTCTTACAGAATAATAACCAAAAGTGCAATATTTGGTAAATATAGAGCAAATTAGAACAAGTCATGCACAATAGAGAGATTTTAAGATAACCCGAAGTAAACAGGAGTCACTGAAACCGAAAATTAAACTCTGAGTGATAGAACTAACAACTCTAATAATCTAAATACCTTATCATCATTTAAAGACAGCTCAATTTACCCAAATATTGCACCCAAAATTACAGAATTTACTAAGACCCCCTGATATATAGAAACATTTGTGCTTAGCGAAATCAGAAGCAAGACATTATTGGAACTGGAAGTGCTAGTAAATAGCGATACCGGAAGTGAAAAAAAGTAAACAGAATTAATTTGCGCTTAGTGAAATCAGAAGCAAGAAATAACCGGAACCCGAAGTGCTAGTAAATAGCGATACCGGAAGCCGAAAACATGTAAATAAAGTAAGTTTATTTATCAAAGGAACCAAGGAAAGTGCGGATAAAAGACAGTCATTGAGTTTGAGCACTTCTACCCCCTTATAATGTAGAAGCCACTGTTTTTACCGGAAGCGCACGTGAAAAGCGAAACCGGAAGTAAACTAGGGAAACCGGAAGTGCAGGAAAATACTGATACCCCAACCAAATTAAATTAAAATAAACATAGAAGATTAACCAAAAGTACTTATGTAAAGGAGGTATCTTAAATATAAATGGCTAGACATATCAGTGGTTAAATATATAGTTTTTAATGATATAAGATAAGGGAAACTCTTGCCCATACCCACAATGCATCCAACAGGAAGGGGGCATGGCCTATATGTTTTTGGCGCCCAAACACCAGCTACATTTCTCATAAATTCTGGAAGCTTGCTTACAACACCAGTCTTGATAAAGGCGAGGAGTATATGGCCGAAATGCGTCGACTGATTTGAGTAAGCTTAATACTGATATATGAACTTAAGAGTTGGTATATGTTATAGTATTGTTTGTTTTCTTTTACAGGTTTTTTATATACAACTCAATTCGTTTGTTTGTATTACATCAACACTCAGCCACTTTTCCATTGCACTGGAATCACTTTATCACTTTGGATACATTGGATTTACAGACACTTAGCATTTCAAAATGTTTTTTTGAGTATTTTTGTTTGTTTTTCACACTTTTTTGGAGAATTTCATCAATTTCCTATTTTTTATTTTTATTTTTGTGGATTATATTTTTGTGGATTTTTTGCAAAATCACTAATTTTACCTTTTTTCACATATATACCTTTTTTCACTTTTGAATTTTTTCATTTTTTATATCAAGTGATCACATTCTTCATTTTTTACCATTATAATTGGACACTAAATAAGATACTGTTTTTTGCCACCTGTTTTTTGGACAAGAACTAACTGTAAACAACCCCAGGAGTATTTACTATGTAGTTTGAATAAACCTAAGTGCACACTCTGCCACAGAACACTCGGTACATCAGGCTATTCCTTTATCATCCATTTTTCAAGTATATTTGTTAATCTTTTTAACCTTGATTATTGTAACATGGATCCATGAACCTTTTTAATATTGTATAACTTTTTTAATATTGTATACTTTTTTAATATTGTATATGTTTTATGAGAAGTTTATTGTGATATTTTTAACATTTTTGTGGAATAAATTTCAGTATTTTAAACACTTCTTTATCTATTAGATCTAACCTGCATTGCGGGTACTATTCCTCAGCCCCCATCCTCAGCCTTTATTGGCGCTCCCCTCCACTTCTTTTCTATTCGTCTTACACGTTGGGTCCACTAGGGTACCCGCCGAGGAGAGCTAGAGGTTTCCCCCTTCCCGTTCCCTTTTTGTTTTTGTGCAGGATATACATCCCTTCACACACTACACACTACACAAGGGTAATGGAAATACTTGTAAACAATTATTATTTTTTTAAGATGTTAAAGGGACACTGAACCCAATTTTTTTCTTTTGTTATTCAGATAGAGCATGCAATTTTAAGCAACTTTCTAATTTAATCATATTATCAATTTTTCTTCATTCTCTTGCTATCTTTATTTGAAAAAGAAGGCATCTAAGCTTTTATTTGGTTTAGAACTCTGGACAGCACTTTTTTATTGGTGGATGAATTTATCCACTAATCAGCAAAAAACAAACAAACAGGTTGTTCACCAAAAATGGGCCAGCATCTAAAATTACATTCTTTTCTTATCAAATAAAGATACCAAGAGAATGAAGAAAATTTGATAGGAGTAAATTAGAAAGTTGCTTAAAGTTTTATGCTCTATCTGAATCGTTAAAGAAAAAAATTAGTTTCAGTGTCCCTTTAATACTTTATTTAGAATACCAAGGTACGACAGCTATCTGTTGTAGTAAGGTGTGCATTTTATATGTAACTGAAAACAAATCTGGCATTACATTTAAACAAACAGTAACTAAGTTACACCAAGTTTCAATGAAAGTAAAGTTTAACTTTGCAGTTACATTCTTTGCTGTAGACATTAGACATTGATGTCCAATATTCATATAATCTTACAGATGGTTGGTAATACCATGAAAACCAAAAGCAAAAATGTATAGAAATGGAAAGCAACTGAAATGATGCCAATTGCTTAAGCTTAGTTGCAGGTACTTACTGTAAATAAGGCAAGCTGGTTAGCTACAACTTAAAGTTGTGTATTTACTTTATACAATTTTAAATCCATACTTAACTTGAGGTATTGTGACACATGATGGTATGCCAAGCTTTGTTATTGAGCTTTTATTAGTGACACCTCATGTAACATGCACCACACCAATAGGAGTCAGCGGCCAAGGAAGACAGTCAAATCATATTTTATGATAAACAACTAAGAAGCATTTAATGGCTGATGTAACCACACTGAAAACAGGCAACTCAAAGTTGGTTTTTATTTCAAAAGCTAGGATAGCTTCAATATCCATGTTATGGTGAATCAGAACACATGTAAAATACCTTACAATACAGTAATAGCACCGTGTTGGCTCCAAACCATCCTATACTGCAGGAATGCCAACATTCTCTATCACTGACACTCCATTATTAATATCACTAGTCACGACTTTCACTACGCCCTTGACTTACAGGGAAAAACGCCCCCACACTTGGCACTACGTGCGCACTCTCAGCTCTATATACCGCTCTGCCCATACTGCTCTCCTCAGAGGCATAAGTAGAAACCACAGGGCCCAGGTGCAAGAATCAAAGAAGGGACCACTGTCCAAAAAATTTAATTTGCATAATAACCAACAAATGCACAAAAACACCACAATGCAATAGCACTTAGTCTAAACTCCAACTGAGTAATAGATTTATTTCTGACAAGTTTTAAAGTTATTTCTAAATAGTTTCAACTCCCCTTCTATCATGTGACAGCCATCAGTCAATTACAAAAGGGTGCTTATACGTATATGATATCAGTTCTTACACATGCTCAGTAGAAGTTAGTGACACAAAAAATGTACATATAAAAAGACTGTGAACATGTTAATGGATGTAAATTGTAAAGTTGTTTACAATTGCATGTGACTGAGAGTGACTGATTTATCATTTTAAAATATTATATTAGCCTAAAGCCTTTTATCTGCTGAACTAGGGAAGCAGTGGTCTTATAAATAAATACAAGTCTGACTGTGTGACAAGCAGTTTCTAAACTGCTTGCCACAGTCACATACTTGTATTTATTTATAAGACCACTGCTTCCTAGTTCAGCAGATAAAAGGCTTTAGGCTAATATAATATTTTAAAATCATTAACCAGTCCAATACACTCCAATACAGTATATATCAGCACTTAAGCACCTCATTACAAAAGCTCTGCACACGCAATACATTTTTATATATGCACAGTATATATCAGCATTTAAGCACCTCATTACAAAAGGTCTGCACACACAATACATGTTTATATATGCTCAGTATATGTCCCCAGCCCCCCAGCAATAAATGATTCGCCCAGCCCTCCTGCAATTAAATGATGCCCCAGCCCCACTGCAATAAAATGATGCCCCCAGCACCCCTGCAATAAAATTATGCCCCCAACCCCTGCAATAAAATTAGGCCTTAGCCCCCTGCAATAAAATGATGCCCCCTGCAATAAAATGATGCCCTCAGCCCCCCTGCAATAAATGATGCCCCCAGCTGATTGCCCCAGTCCTCTGCAATAAAATGATACCCCAGCAATAAAATGATGCCCTCAGCCCCCCTGCAATAAATGATGCCCCCAGCTTCCCTGCAATAAAATGATGCCCCCTGCAATAAATGATGCCCCCAGCAATAAAATGATTCCCTCAGCCCCCCTGCAATAAAATGATTCCCCCAGCCCCCCTGCAATTAAATGATGCCCCAGTCCCCCTGCAATAAATGATGCCCCCAGCAATAAAATTATGCCCTCCGCTCCCCTGCAAAAAATAATGCCCCCTGCAATAAATGATGCCACCAGCAATAAAATGATGCCCCCAGACCCCTGTAATAAAATGATGTCCCAGCCCCCTGCAATAAAATGATGCCCCAGCAATAAAAGTATGCCCTCAGCCCCCCTGCAATAAATGATGCCCCCAGCAATAAAATTATGCCCACAGCAATAAAAGTATGCCCTAAGCCCCCCTGCAATAAATGATTCCCCCAGCAATAAAATTCTGCCCCCAGCTCCCTTGCAATAAAATGATGCCCTCAGCCCCCCTGCAATAAATTATGCCCCAGCAATAAAATTATGCCCACAGTTCCCTGCAATAAAATTATGCCCTCAGCCCCCCTGCAATAAATGATGCCACCAGCAATAAAGTGATGCACCAACTCCCCTGCAATAAAATGATGCCCTCAGCCCCCCTGCAATAAATTATGCCCCAGCAATAAAATTATGCCCACAGTTCCCTGCAATAAAATTATGCCCTCAGCCCCCCTGCAATAAATGATGCCACCAGCAATAAAGTGATGCACCAACTCCCCTGCAATAAAATGATGCCCTCAGCCCCCCTGCAATAAATGATGCCACCAGCAATAAAGTGATGCACCAACTCCCCTGCAATAAAATGATGCCCCCAGCCCCCCTGAAATAAATGATGCCCTTGCAATAAAATTATACCTTCAGCTTCCCTGCAATAAAATTATGCCTCCAGTCCCCCTGCAATAAATGATGCCCCCAGCCCCTGCAATAAAATGAGGCCCCATTTAAAATAATGCCCCCACTAGACCCTCTGTGGGCAACATTTTAGGATTTTAAATACCTACTGTAAATTAATGCATCCAGTTAGGGATCACACAGCATGTGCATTGAGCTGAGCATCTCTCCACTCCAGCCAGAGCCAAAATGGCTGTCCCCCCCTATTTAGCATTAAACTCATATTTTAATTTTCCATAACAATTAATTATGCTCTTTAGTATTTTGTCTGCATTTGAGTCTAAAAACTGTAGTTTTCCCACTGCCAAAAATGTTGGGTTACATACAGTGGATTTTAGGAAAGATGCTGCACAGTGATTGTTTATTATGTGCTCAGTTATACCTGTCCATATTTGCCCACATCAAAAGAGAAAACTATTCACAAGGGGTGTGTTTCAGAGTTGCAAAACAATGCCAAATTTACTAACACAATTTATATTTTGTTGTCTTTAAAACATGTATAAGTAGTAAAAATTGACCAGGAGCGCTAAAAAGCTAAAGGTGGTAGAGTAATCGTAGCCTAACAGTTATTTAAAGTGCAAAGTGTCAGTGCAAAATATTAGTGCAAAATATTCCATAAAGTGCAAAGAATTCTGAAAGGTGCTAAACTAATAAATAAAACTAAACCTAACCAGGTATATATATCCTAATATAAACCTAAGTATTATATAAATCTTGAGAAAGCCCTGTATAGGGAGAAACGCGTTGATGTTATGTACTATTGTTGCTCAATTTATATTTGAAGCTGTGAACCTATTCCTGTTATACCAGTACCTTGACAGGCAAATAATCACAGACCTATTGGGACTTGTTCTTATGCACTGATACAGTGTGTTTCGGAGTCCAAGGTGAGACAGAGGGTTCTATCACCTATTCAACTACTTGCCCTTCTAAACGCATATTTTAGAAAGTATCCTGCGTGCCATTCAGCACTGAAGAGCGGATACTACACTTCACGGAATACGGTGGGTTAGGAACTCGAGCGGGGATCTAAGGACCAATCGGATCACAGATTGAGGACAACGCCTATAAGAGTGACGTCACTCCGCCACGGCGGTAATTCCAACTGATGGACTGGTTTGACTGAGCTGTTGGGGGTAAGCTAAAAGGATTTCCCCTTCATAAAAGAAACTGTTTATCAGAATATGTGGCTTCTATACTAAAACAGAAAGCCTTTTAATTGACTATTACGCATCTGGATAATTTGTGTGGTGGCAACCTAATTTATACACAGAGACGTCCGTTTTTTATATATATCATTCTCTTGCATATTAGTAATTGTGCATTTGGCCATGTATTAATAAACTTTTATGTAAATTTTGCATTGCATTATTTTAGATAAACTATTTTTTGGTTTCTATATACCCATTGGTCAGAGGACCATTTTATATTTTGTATTTGTCTATCACTTGTGCATTTTGTGAAAGCATACCGAGACTTATGCCATACTATTTATATAATACTTAGGTTTATATTAGGATATATATACCTGGTTAGGTTTAGTTTTATTTATTAGTTTAGCACCTTTCAGAATTCTTTGCACTTTATGGAATATTTTGCGCTAATATATTGCACTGACACTTTGCACTTTAAATAACTGTTAGGCTACGATTACGCTACCAACTTTAGCTTTTTAGCACTCCTGGTCAATTTTTACTACTTGTGCTAATTCTCTACACCTTTGAGAGGGACCCTTAGGTGATTCAGGAGTTTGGTGACTACACTCTGCGCTCATTAGTCTTTTTTGTTTAAAACATGTATGTCAGATACAGATCTTGTGTGAGAAATAAAAAAATTCTATTGCATAAAATAAGGACTTGTAAGTCTCAGGTGTAAAATGTTTGCAAGCGGATGTTTGTTTCAAATTGCAATACATCGCTCATTACAATCATTTGTTGAGGAGCATTCTCCTGTCTCTCTCTTTTTATGAATAGTGGCACTTTTTTATGTGACAAACATTGAACTGACTTTGCATTGTGTGACATACAAAAGCAACAAAACAGCAAAAAGTAAACAACCAATCAGATTCACATTTGAATGACTCACTTGACTGATTTAAAAAAAGAAGAAGACAAGTCTTTAGAATGACTTAAAAACTTCAACTTAGTATTCAAATTTGACCCCACAATAGATTGTCAACCCTACAGTCAGGGAGGGTGTGCTGTTCAGAATGCTAATAGGAGTCAGATGTTAGGAAAAAATGTATATGATAGACTTTAAGTATTTTACAGTTACATATTATAGAAAAAAGTAGCTGGCCTTTATGTAATTCACAAAAACAAAAGCAGCTATTTCAAATGAGAACATGTAAATTAGCTATTTATAACAATTGAATACATCTTTCAGCAGATTAAATTGATCATTGGGAAAAAGGGAAGACAATTTTACAATACAATGTAAGTTTTCAGTAACGGCCCCCCTGCCCCCGCAAAAAAAAAAAAAAATAATTTTAAAAACAACACAACCTGTCTGAAGTTGGGCTCCCTGACTGGGAGGGACCTGCTGTCCCCTGTTGCAATCACGACAGCTGTCGGTGCAAAATTGGTACAGTAGTTCTTCCCCTGGCTCTACTAAAGCTCATGCTGCTTGACACAGTGACACACCACACCATCATGTGACTCCTCACCACCAGTCACCACCCTCTCCTGTGTTCCTGGGCAAAATTGGCGCCAAAAATAAAATTAAAAAAATATGGAAGCAACATTTTTTTTTTAAAATAAATCAAATTGGCACATGCGCGGGGCCCTAGGCAGTCACCTCGCTTGCCTTGCCCTAAGGCTGGATGTTAGTCAACTCAGGCTCTGTAGGTTGTTGTTTGTTGAATTTAAAAACATCTGGCTAGTGCATCAGAGTAAACTGGGTATTCAGGCCATTTGTTGTGTACACTCAAGACTCAATTTCAATTTTTTTAAAACTCATATTAATGATTCTATATTCTTAAATACACTGCACTTTGGTTCACTGTATTAATGTGTAGTATATATAGTTTATTTAAGTTTATGTTTAGACTGTTCAAGTGTTTAAAACATAATGTTAATGTCTCTCATTGCTTACATTAAATTACATAATGAATACTTGTGGATTTTTTGTTCATTATTTCATATGTTTAGTAGCAACTTAAAGGGAAGGTAAACATCCCTTTAAACAAGGTAAACATCCCTTCAAAAGCTCACAATCATCTATTATACTGTCCTCCCACCTCACTACCGTCCCCTCGACCCCCTCCCCTCACAACTACTCCCCTCTCTACCTTCTACCCTTAACCCTATAGTCACACACATCTTCAACCTCTTCCTCAGCACTGGTTTATTTCCCTCATCTCCAATACATGCACTGGTCACACCTATTTTTAAAAAACCTTCTCTCGATCCAACCTTCCCATCCAACTACCGTCCTATTTCCCGACTCCCTCTTGCCTCAAAGCTCCTTGAAAAGCTAGTATATGAACGTCTATCCCATTTCCTTACACTAATCTCTCTTCTTGACCCACTGCAATCTGGATTTTGTCCCCATCACTCCACAGAGACCGCAATTGTCAAGGTTACCAATGACTTACTTACAGCAAAATCCAAAGGCAACTTCTCTCTGCTTATCCTACTTGATCTGTCTGCAGCCTTTGATACTGTTTTGCTCCAAACGCTCTAATCCTTCGGCATCTGCGACACAGCTCTCTCGTTGTTCTCTTCCTATATATCTAACTGTACCTTTAGAGGCCCATTTATCAAGCTCCGTATGGAGCTTGAGGGCCTGTGTTTCTGGTGAGTCTTCAGACTCGCCAGAAACACAAGTTATGGAGCAGCGATCTAAAGACCGCTGCTCCATTACCCTGTCCGCCTGCTCTGATGAGGCAGACAGGAATCGCCACAATACAACCTGATCGAGTACGATCGGGTTGATTGACACCCCCCTGCTGGCGGCCCATTGGCTGCGAGTCTGCAGGGGGCGGCATTGCACCAGCAGCTCTTGTGAGCTGCTGGTGCAATGCTGTATACGGAGAGCGTATAGCTCTCCGCATTCAGCGATGTCTGTCTGACCTGATCCGCACTGTCGGATCAGGTCCGACAGACATTTGATAATTCGGCCTCTTAGTGTAGCCTTATCTGGAGCATCCTCCGCCCCGTTACCACTTTCTGTTGGGGTACCTCAAGGCTCAGTCCTCTTCTTTTTTCAATCTACACGTCATCATTAGGTTCCTTTATAAAGTCCCACGGGTTTCAATACCATTTGTATGCCAATGACACCCAAATCTATCTCTCTGCACCAGACCTACCTCCTTCTTTACTAACCCGTGTCACTAACTGTCCTTCTCATATCTCATCTTGGATGTCCTCTCACTACCTTAAGCTAAATCTCTACAAAACTGAACTCCTTATTTTCCCCCCTTCCTCCAAAATCTCCACACCCCCAATTTTCTATAACTGTTGATAGTTCCATCATTACCCCTATCCCGCATGCCAGATGTCTTGGGGTCACATTTGACTTTCTTTCACTCCTCACATTCAGTCCTTGGCTAAAGCCTGCTGCTTCCACCTTAAAACATCTCTAAAATTAGCCATTTCCTTACACAAGACACAACTAAGATTTTAATCCACTCTCTCATCCGTTCCCGCCTTGACTATTGCAACTTCGTCCTCTCTGGTCTCCCTAGCTGCCGCATAGCTACTTTACAATCCATAATGAATGCCTCTGCCAGGATCATCTTCCTTACACGTCGCTCTTCATCTGCTGCACCTTTCTGCCAATTCCTTCACTGGCTTCCTCTTGCCTGCAGCATTAAACACAAAATCCTCACTCTGACATACAAAGCCCTCAACTGCACTGCTCCCCCCTACATTTCAGACCTTGTTTCCAGATACTCTCCCTTCCGTCCCCTTCACTCTGCTCATGATCTTCTACTCTCCTCCTCTCTTGTTACTTTCCGTTTACAGGACTTCTCCAGACTGGCTCCCATCTTGTATAACTCCCTGCCTCGCTCTACTAGTTTTAACAGCTTCAAGCGCTCCCTAAAGACTCTACTATTCAGAGATGCATACAACCTACACTAACCTTTCTTAACTCCATTGCTTTCCCCTTGAACCCCTTAGAATTTAGAATATAAGCCTATGAGCCCAGCTGTTTGTAGAGCGCCTTCCTAAGAGCCGAAAAACAACAGTGCAACTCTCGGCAGGGCCTTTTACCCATTTGATCCCTATAAATGTTATCTTGTATACCGCCTATGCTTATAGTGCTGCGGAATCTGTTGGCACTCTTCAAATACCTGATAATAATAATAACAAAAAATAAATGCCAGATCTATTAAAAAAAAAGCTTATCCTGAAAATTATGTTAAGATGCATTTTCAAAAAAAATATTTTTGATGTTTAAATATTGAAGAAATATGTCTTCAAGTTTTAGTTTTTGCAAAGTACATCAGCTGCTATAAAGTAATGGACGCCACCATGTTGAAATCAAGTTTTCCCTTATTTCATGTCTTCTGAGGATAATTAGGGACATATAAAATGTGCGAACAGTAGCTGTGTGTGGACTATAGCTATGTTAAAGTAATAGTTTGAAGTACCTTTAACATTGCAAGTTAACAGACAGCCATTGTTTGCACACCTGTCCACCAGACCCTCTTCCTTCACAACTTCTTCCCTCTCTGTCTCTGTTTCATTAACACCTGTCCTAACTTATCTCTTTAACCAGTCTTTCACCACTGGCATATTTCCTGATATGTTCAAGCATGCATCAATCACACCAATCCTAAAAAATCCCTTGTTCGACCCTTAAACCCCTTCTATAGCCCGGTCTCCTTACTTTCCTTTGCCTTTAAATTGTAGGAATGACTGGTCTATAATCGCCTAACTCAATATTCCTCAACTAACTCCTTACTTGATCCCCTACAATCTGGTTTTCATTCTAAACACTCAACAGAAACTACTCTTACTAAACTAACAAATGATCTACAATCAGCTAAACCAAAGGTATTCCTTACTAATTCTTCTGAATCTATCTGCTGCTTTTAACCCAGTTGACAATCCTATCATCTTACAAATCCTACATTCTTTTGGCATCCGAGCACAGCCCCCTCCAGGTTTGCTTCTCAAACCACTTGTTTACAGTTTCCTTTATCAACATATCCTCTAAACCTTTGCCTCTCTCACTAGGAGTAACGCAAATCTCTGTCTGGGGTCCCTTGCTTTTTTCTATCTACACGTCCTCCCTTGTAAAACTATATCCTCCTTTGGGTTCCAGTACCACTTATATGCTAATGATACCCAAATGTATATTTCCTCTCATGGTATCTCTCTTTACTCCAACAGATTAATAACTGTCTCTCTGCAATTTCCTTTTGGATGTCTTCACACTACCTCCAACTCAATCTATCTGAAACTGAATTGCTTAGTTTTCCTCCCTCACCAAGACATCCTACACCTGACATTTCTCTTACAATTTGAGATTCTATTCTCAGCACCCCACCCCAGGTTCACTGTCTTGCTGTGACACTTGATTCTGAACTCACATTCACTCCACATATTCAAGCTCTTACATAATCTGGTCATGCACACATACACAACATTTCCAGAATTCATTCTTTCCTTACTGAAAAAATACTAATTAATTCCCTCATTTTGTCACACAATCTACTTTTACATGCCAAACACCGCCTCTCCCCCTCCAGTCTTTCAAGAATGCTTCAGCTAGACTCATCCACCTAATTTGCCAATCTACATCAGTTACTCTGCTCTGCCAGTCTCTACACTGGCTGCCCATACACTCTAGAATACAATTCAAATAATTAACCTTAACCTATAAAGCACTCAACAACTGCACTACCAACTATTGGCCAGATTGGAGCGAAAATATATGCGAGCGATAAGGGTTTTTTATCGTGGGTGTAGGCGACCATTGGGTTTATCACTGGTAATACAAGTTGATAGTAAACTCGATCGCTTGAGTGCAACGCAAGTTAACACTTGTTGGGTTAGCATGTCCTCCGCTCTGGTTAACTGTTTTGGAAACAAAAAACCTATCACAAAACACATCAAAAATACATTTCAACGTACACCTACACTCATAATAACACCATCTAATAAAAATTATTCATAAAAATATTGCACAAAAAAGTTTAGTGATATGAGGTCTCATGTGTTAGGGGGAAAAAAGCAGGCAAGAGGCTTTAACATAGAGATAAAGACGTAAATGTAGGTATATATGTCTATTTATGTGTACATACTGTATGTATTTATATGTGTATATACACTGTGTGCAGAATTATTAGGCAAATGAGTATTTTGACCACATCATCCTCTTTATGCATGTTGTCTTACTCCAAGCTGTATCGGCTCGAAAGCCTGCTACCAATTAAGCATATTAGGTGATGTGCATCTCTGTAATGAGAAGGGGTGTGGTCTAATGACATCAACACCCTATATCAGGTGTGCATAATTATTAGGCAACTTCCTTTCCTTTGGCAAAATGGGTCAAAAGAAGGACTTGACAGGCTCAGAAAAGTCAAAAATAGTGAGATATCTTGCAGAGGGATGCAGCACTCTTAAAATTGCAAAGCTTCTGAAGCGTGATCATCGAACAATCAAGCGTTTCATTCAAAATAGTCAACAGGGTCGCAAGAAGCGTGTGGAAAAACCAAGGCGCATGAACTGAGAAAAGTCAAGCGTGCAGCTGCCAAGATGCCACTTGCCACCAGTTTGGCCATATTTCAGAGCTGCAACATCACTGGAGTGCCCAAAAGCACAAGGTGTGCAATACTCAGAGACATGGCCAAGGTAAGAAAGGCTGAAAGACGACCACCACTGAACAAGACACACAAGCTGAAACGTCAAGACTGGGCCAAGAAATATCTCAAGACTGATTTTTCTAAGGTTTTATGGACTGATGAAATGAGAGTGAGTCTTGATGGGCCAGATGGATGGGCCCGTGGCTGGATTGGTAAAGGGCAGAGAGCTCCAGTCCGACTCAGACGCCAGCAAGGTGGAGGTGGAGTACTGGTTTGGGCTGGTATCATCAAAGATGAGCTTGTGGGGCCTTTTCGGGTTGAGGATGGAGTCAAGCTCAACTCCCAGTCCTACTGCCAGTTTCTGGAAGACACCTTCTTCAAGCAGTGGTACAGGAAGAAGTCTACATCCTTCAAGAAAAACATGATTTTCATGCAGGACAATGCTCCATCACACGCGTCCAAGTACTCCACAGCGTGGCTGGCAAGAAAGGGTATAAAAGAAGAAAATCTAATGACATGGCCTTCTTGTTCACCTGATCTGAACCCCATTGAGAACCTGTGGTCCATCATCAAATGTGATATTTACAAGGAGGGAAAACAGTACACCTCTCTGAACAGTGTCTGGGAGGCTGTGGTTGCTGCTGCACGCAATGTTGATGGTGAACAGATCAAAACACTGACAGAATCCATGGATGGCAGGCTTTTGAGTGTCCTTGCAAAGAAAGGTGGCTATATTGTCACTGATTTGTTTTTGTTTTGTTTTTGAATGTCAGAAATGTATATTTGTGAATGTTGAGATGTTATATTGGTTTCACTGGTAAAAATAAATAATTGAAATGGGTAAATATTTGTTTTTTGTTAAGTTGCCTAATAATTATGCACAGTAATAGTCACCTGCACACACAGATATCCCCCTAAAATAGCTATAACTAAAAACAAACTAAAAACTACTTCCAAAACTATTCAGCTTTGATATTAATGAGTTTTTTGGGTTCATTGAGAACATGGTTGTTGTTCAATAATAAAATTAATCCTCAAAAATACAACTTGCCTAATAATTCTGCACTCCCTGTATGTATTTACAGACATATATACACATATAAATGCATACATATGTAGACATAAGTGCATTGGAGCCTTTTGCAGTTAAGTAGATGAAAATATGTAAAAGCATATTTCTTTCCTAAAATATGGTGAGTCCATGGCTTGAGTAATTATTGTTGGGAATATCAGTCCTGGCCAGCAGGAGGAGGCAAAGGGCACCACAGTTAAACTACTAAGTATCACTCCCTTACCCACAACCCCCAGTCATTCTCTTTGCCTTTGTTGTATGGAGGAGGTGAAGTTTAGGTGTCTGAAGAAAATTTTTGATTTAATCTACAAGCAAGTTTTGGGGTATAGCCGTATTCCACATCATTCCTTGCAGTCGGGTAGTGGTGGCTTTAAAGCAGTTAGGAACTTGTAAGTAGGTACTTACTGCGTTTTCCTAACAATTTCTGCCCTAGTTTAGAAAGTCAGAGTTGGCTACTCTGTTCTTTCTTTTTCAAAGGTCTCTGTGAAGAACTGTGTATTCTCATACCTTGTAACTGTCTACATCCCGGACAGCGGATCAGTTAAGTGCTTTTTCTTCCAGTTGGGAAGATTTATTCAATATTCATTTTTAATAAAGTGTTATACTGTGTATTTACTGTCAATATTTCACATTCCAATGTTCTGCATGTAGCTGAATGTGGTCTAAGTATTTTACTAAACATATTCCTATATATATATATAAATATATATATATCTGTATATATATCTATACGTAAATATAATCATGTATATAGATATATATTGTACCAAAAAGTCATCAGATATATGTAGAAATATGTATTTATGAATAAATCGAACATATTCTTGTGTGTGAATAACATTGAAATGTGAAATATTCATACTTTCATACCTGGTTAGAGCACATGAGGATATGCGATTGGGTTTGTGCGCAATTATGGTGTCGACTTCTATGAGGGAATAGGTTCGGCTTTTTTGCTCCTGTCGGGTTAGCGCACAATCGAAAACAGTTTACTTTCAACTCATAATGAAAGAGCAACCCGATGCATGCAAAAGGCTTACTTCTAGCGTAGTTAACGCGCATTTAAGGGAAAGATTCTTTTTGGTCCAGGGCTGGACTCAATCATCTCCATGGTTACTGGAGGCAAAGGTGCCTTTTTACCGCAGGATAAGAAGAATAAGCCTAAGGGACAAGGTCCTAATTTGCATTCCTTTCGTTCGGATAAATCCTGACGGATAAAATGTCAGCAGTCGTCTGCAAAGCCTGAGCACTCCAAGGGAACTTGGAAGCCAACTCAGTCCTGGAATAAATCCAAGCAGAACAAGAAGCCTGCCAAGTTAAAGTTGGCATGAAGGGGTGGCCCCTGATCCAGCTCTGGATCTGGTAGGGGCAGACTTTCACTCTTTTCAGAAGCTTGGTATGGGGACATGCAAGACCAGTGGGTCCTGGAGGTTATCGCTCAGGGATACAGGATAGGATTCAAGTCTCATCCTCCCAGTGGCAGATTCCTCTTATCAAACCTGTCTTCAAGGCAAGAAAAGAGAGAGGCTTTTCTAGGGTGCGTGAGGGATCTCTCCTTTCTGGTGGTCTTAGTTACTACTCAAACCTCTTTGTGTCCCAAAGAAGGAGGGTACTTTCACCCGATTCACCAAATTCCTATCCGTCACCTCATTCAAGATTGAGACAATAAGGACCATTCTTCCCTTAGTTTAGGAAGGACAGTTCATGACCATGATAGACCTGAAGGATGCAAACCTTCACGTCCCTATACACAAGGAACATGTCAAGTTCCTAAGATTTGCGTTCCTGGACCAGCACTTCCAGTTTATTGCACTTCTGTTTGGTCTAGCTACTGCCCCAAGTGTATTTACGAAGGTTCTGGGGGCTCTGCTCGCAGTTACCAGAGCCAGAGGTATAGCACAACAAAACCACAGATTTAAAGAAGCGCTTCACTCTAAAAAATAAGAGATGCTATCTCAAATCCAGTTAGCACAATATAACACTTAAATTTACACACTATAACAATTTAAGATTGAAACAATCTTACTTGTAACAGTAATGTCAGTTTAGATTTAGTCCAATGTCCATATATAGGATATTTTCTTCCTTATTGCTGTCAGAATCTGTACTTAGACTTATAGCAAGCTTATAGCAGTGGCACCTTACCTAGACGATGTTCTGGTTCAAGCACTATCCTGTCGTCTGGCAGAGGACCATTCAAAAGCCCTTCTTTCTCTTCTTTGATCTCATGGATGGAAGATAAACTAAAAGAGTACTCTTATTCCCAGTACCAAGGTGGAATTCCTAGGTACGATAAATAGACTCCATATCCATGAGGATATTTCTTACAGACCAGAGACGTTTCAAGCTAATTTCTAATTGTCTTGCCCTCCAGACCTCCTTAAGGTCCTCTGTGGCTCGGTGTATCGAGGTAATTTGTCTCATGGTGTCCTGCATGGACATCATGCCTTTTGCCAGATTTCATCTCAGACTTCTTCAGCTGTGCATGCTGAGACAGTGGAACGGTGATCATTCAGATCTGTCTCAAAAGATTTCTCTGGACAACCGGTCGAGAGAATCGCTCTCCTGGTGGCTCTGTCCAAATCACCTATCCCAAGGGACATCCTTCTTGAGACCATCCTGGGAGATTGTGACTACGGACACAAGACTCTCAGGATGGGGAGCTGTTTGGGGTCAAAAGACATAGTTGTGTCCAGCACACGCAGACCCAGTGAGCAGAACAACCCAGAGCAACTGCCAAGCTCTCAATAACATATACAAGAACAAATGGGAATTCTCCTCAGTTTGTGCAAAATCTCATCAAATTTTATTCCATATCAGGAGCAGAAAAGAACACAACGTTTCGGGGCCAATGCCCCTTAATCATGTGATAAAATAGACCATACAACACACCTGGTTAAATAGGCATTTCGTTGGGAATTTAACTCTTACAATCTAAATAACACCTTAATAGGAAGCCTCCTAGATAAAATGTATCTAAACATCAAGTATTGTACATCTTACAGATAGCATTTATATATATATATATATATATATATATATATATATATATATATATATATATATATATATATATATCTCAATTATATATTCTACAAACAGGCAAAAAAAAGGCAAAAATTATGATTATTGCAACATATTGTAGCCAAAAAACAAATATATATAATATGTGGAAACACATAGATAATCTTAAGCAAAACATTCAAAAAATCATTTACAGAAATGAAATACTTAGCAAAAAGATGACTTCAGGATCAAAGTAATTCACACATCATATCGAAAAAAACATGCTGGGATGCAATATGGCAGAAAAATCTTCTCCAGGATAGTCTGGAGAAGGGCCTTTCTGCTAGCTCCCTTAAGGGACAAATGTTGGCCCTATCTGTTTTACTGCACAAGAGGCTCACTGAGCTTCTAGATATCCAGTCTTTTGTTCAGGCTCTGACTAGAATAAGGCCTGTGTTTAGATCTAGCGCTCCTCCTTGGAGTTTAAATTTGGTTCTTAAGGTTTTGCAGAAGGCTCCATTTGAGCCTATGCATGTAGTTGACATTAAATTACTGACTTGGAATGTTCTATTTCTACTGGCTTTTGCCTCGGCGCACAGAGTATCTCAGATGGCTGCCTTGCAATGTGAGCCCCCTTACCTAGTATTCCAAAGCTTTTATTTTATTTTTATTCCAAGCTGATAAGGCTGTTCTTTGTACTGGGTTGGGGTTTCTTCATAAGGTTTTTTCAGATCATAACATCAATCAGGAGATTGTGGTTCCTTCCATGTGTCCTAATGCTTTTTCTTCGAAGGAACGGCTACTTCATAATTTGGATGTGGTTTGGGCCTTAAAGTTCTATCTCCAGGCTACGAGGGAGTTTAGATAGACTTCTACTTTGTTTGTTGTCTATTCTGGGAAGCCTCCACTTCCTTGTCCTTTTGGTTGAGGAGCATTATTCGCTTAGCTTATGAGACAGCGGGACATAAGCCTCCTCAGAGGATTAAGGCTCATTCAACTAGAGCTGTGGCTTCCTCTTGGGCCATCAAGAATGAGGCCTCTATTGATCAGATTTGTAGGGCTGTTACCTGGTCCTCCTTACATACTTGTTTAAATTTTTACAAGTTTGACATTTTTGCTTCGGCTAAAGCAGCTTTTGGGAGAAAGGTTTAGCAGGCTGTGGTGCCCTGAGAATAGGGTCCGCCTCTCTTTTTTTTTTACCCTCCCTTTTCATTCAGTGTCCTCCAGAGCTTGGGTATATGTTTCCCACAAGTAAGGAATGAAGCCGTGGACTCTCCTCATATTAAGAAGGAAAACATAAATTATGCTTACCAGATAATTTCCTTTCCTTCTGTATGAGGAGAGTCCACGGCCCCTGCCTGTAGTCTCTAATAGACAGACCTGAATTTTTGTTTTGTTCTTCTGGCACCATTTATACCCTGATATTTCTCCTACTGTTCCTTATTAACTTCGGCAGAATGACTGGGGGATGAGGGAAGTGGGGAGGTATTTAAGCCATTGACTGGGGTGTCTTTGCCTCCTCCTGGTGGCCAGGTTCAGTATTTCCCACAAGTAAGGAATAAAGCCGTGGCTCTCCTCATACAGAAGAAAAGGAAATTATCTGGTAAGCATAATCTATGGGGTTTATGTTTGTTTGTTTTTTTATTTGATTTTTCAGTATTGTTTTAAAGCAATTATTTGATGCCAATATCCTTGTAAGTAGGAGTGGTTCTATGCAGTATTTTGCAATATAGAAACAAACATGATTTTGGTGGAACTCCTTCTTTAAAGGGACATGAAAACCAATTTTTCCAGTTTTTCTTTCATAATTTAGAGAGAGCATGCAATTTTAAGCATTCTTATTTACTTAACTTATCAAATTATCTTTGTTCTCTTGGTAACTTTTGTTGAAAAAAGGGATGTAAGCTTAGAAGTGTGCAGTGTGTCTGGAGCACTATCTCTTCAACAAAGAATACTATTGGAGCTAAGAAAATTTGATAATAAAAATAAATTGGAAACTTTTTTAACAGTGTATGCTCTGTCTGTATCACAGAATAAATGTTTTGGTTTCATACCCCTTTAATAGAACTTTGGATCTTTATTGGTAGCCTTTGAAAAGAAAGTCTTTCAAGGCCTAAAGATCTTTTTAACCTAACCTAGTCTTCATCTTTGAGTATGGAGAAACAGATTAATCTGTATGTGGAAACTAGTTTCCTTTTTTTCGTGTATAGAAACTCCCAAAACATATAAAAGAGTGAATAATGCAAGCCAGCAATTCTATAGCAAGTGCAAATAAACCTTATCAAGTACAAATTAACTAGGAGTCACAGAAGTTCCTTTACCATACTAAAGACAACCTACAATACAACCAACAAGAATTGATGCAATAGTCTAATGCAGGGGTCAGTACTTCTATAAAAAGAGAAAAAACACATTTCCTCAAATTATTATTGATTAAATTTAAAATGTATGTTAATCAAATGAGCTACATAGGGGTCAATTTATCAAGCTCCATAACCTGTCCGCCTGCTCTGAGGCGGCTGACAGAAATCAACCTGATCGAATACGATCGGGTTGATTGACACTCCCTGCTAGCGGCTCTGCAGGGGACGGTAATTGCACCAGCAGTTTATCGATGTGCAGTGGACATGATACGCTACATTGTATTATGTCCGCTCGCACATTAATAAGTTGACCCCTAAGACTTAGAAACTTAATTTGGCTGCAATTCCATATTTATATTACATATAGTTGTGAATATTGTGTGAACAAAATTTATAACGCCCCAAGCAGCAGTTCAAGACAATGAGAGCGCTCCGTCACAACTACTCAACTTTGACATTGTAGTGCGAAAGCAGCCATAGACAATAGATGCATGAATGGGAGCAGTTGTGTATTCATAACATTTTATATATGGATGTTTCATGTTATTTTCACGTCTTATGAAATCTTATTCTATATTTAATTTTTTCTTTCAAGCATTTACAAACAAACAAAGAAAAAACAGAGAAAAACAGGAGACTGGCCTGATCTGCCCCATGGCTATTGTTTGGCTACCCCTGGTTTAACCAATACCAAGAGTTTAGGGTACAAAAACAAAGAACTTTGCTCGCACATATGGCCACTTCACTGCATCAAATAAAATAAAAAGCCTCATTATTTTTTTTTTTGTGGTATTAATCTATTAAATGTTTTGTTAATAAGATTCCGTCTGTCCTGAATGGATTACAGAATAAATAACAATATTCAATTATAATCCTCTTGAAGCAACAAGTTAGGGCTATCAGATCCATAGAACATGTGATCCTTAGCCTGTTTGGGAAGAACCACAAAAATGACTTCACTCAAAGATGACTGTCAGGAACCTGAATGTAATATTTCAATTTAGAATTCTAAAGGACAGGGCGCAGAATGCTAAGCCCTGTACAACTTAGCCAATGTCACTGACAAGTGATGTTAAGGAGGGCAAACTATAGCAGAATTGATTTACTGAACGGTTATATCTATCTTTTACATAGTAAATGTTTTGTCAGATTATTGTAGATTATTTTCAAGTAAAATGTGTTTTGGGTTGTCTCATTAAACTTACAAGTATATGATGTCTTTGAAAAGCATGGCCAGCAACTGAACCAACAGGGCACATATCTAGTAAGCAATAGCTAAAATTCAAGACATCTTACATTGCTGCACTTTTTATGCATCAAAAAGCAATGTCATCAGTGTCAGACTCCCACAACCAGTAGTTAATAATTGGTACCTGTGTTGCAGCACTTTAACCTATAGTTTATAGTGAGCAGGGAAGACTGCAGATATTGGGGCCGATTTATCAAGCTCCGTACGGAGCTTGATGCCCCTTGTTTCCGGCGAGCCTGGAAGCAGAAGTTATGAAGCAGCGGTCTAAAGACTGCTGCTCCATAACTTATCCACCTGCTCTGAGGCTGCGGGCAGAAATCAACCCGATCAAATAAGATCGGGTTGATTGACACCCCCTGCTAGCGGCCGATTGGCTGCAAATCTGCAGGGGTAGGCATTGCACCAGCAGTTTACAAGAACTGCAGGTGCAATGATAAATGCTGAGAGCGTATGCTGTCGGCATTTATCGATGTGCAGCGGACATGATACACTACATCGTATCATGTCCGCTTGCACATTAATACATATAACCCATTATGGCTTGTGCCTATTGTTAGGTTTTCTAGCTCTGCTTCATCTAGCTTCTGAAATGATACATAGGGGTCGATTTATCAAGCCCTGTATGCATCACTATGCATCACTAGGCTCCCCAGAGCCCCCCTTAAGACCACTGCTCCTTAACTCGTCTGTCACTTCCGAGGCAGCGGACAGCAATCAGCCGATTGACCGCAAATCTGCAGGGGGGTGGTATTGAACAAGAAGAAATGATTGTACAATGATAAATGTGCGGCGGACATTGTTAAAATCGGCCCCATAAAGTCCTCTTCAGTAATCATTCAGTCTCTGAAGAAGACAGTTATGAGAAAGAACTCACAGCAAGCAGTCCTCCCTGCATTTAACTATCCTAAGGTTGCCTTGGATCTGCAGTGTTCATCATAAACACTAGGGCCTCTAGTTAACAATGTCTGTCGGACCTGATCCGACAGTGCGGATCAGGTCCGACAGACATCGCTGAATACGGCGAGCAATAAGCAATAAGCCATATTCAGCATTGCACCAGCAGCTCACAAGAGCTGCTGGTGCAACACCGCCCCCTGCAGACTCGCGGCCAATCGGCCGCCAGCAGGGGGTGTCAATCAACCCGATCATACTCGATCGGGTTGATTTGCGGCGATGTCTGTCCGCCTGCTCAGAGCAGGCGGACAGGTTATGGAGCAGCGGTCTTTGTGACCGCTGCTTCATAACTGCTGTTTCTGGCGAACCTGCAGGCTCGCCAGAAACACGGGGCATCAAGCTCCATTCGGAGCTTGATACATATGCCCCTAGATGTACATTAATTTTGCTACAAATACAAATTTGCAACACAAAATGGATATTCATTTCATTTTAATTAAACGGATATCCTAATAAATGCACCAACCAAATTTGTCAGTATTCATTCATTTTCATAAATACCTTTAGCGTTTTGGAGAGCCACGCTAAACTGCTCCTCTTCTTCACAGAGCCCCTAATAGGAGGCTTAGTGCGGCTGCTCCCAGGACCTGCATTAAAGGATCTTCTCCTTTAGCACAGGCCATGGGAGTCGCAGCGCTAAGCCTCCTATTAGCTTTGGAACATTTACATTTGTTTAACGAAAACTAATGTAAATGTTCTCTGACTATTCAGTATTTGTTTAGTTTAACATGAATATTCGTTATAAAAGATTTGGACTAACCAGATTTTTTAAATGATGCACATTTCTAATAAACACCACAGCTGTGTTATTTTTTTCATAGCAGCCACCATGTTGCGGTAACATAGTGGTCCCGTGTGTTCTATCATGTCCAGGACATGAGAAACAAAATATAAGTATTCTCTAGAGTGTTTTTTTTTGTAGCAACCATTATCTTGCTGTAAGTAACATTGTGGTCCCGTGTGTTCTATCAGGCCTGGGACATGAGAAACATAAGTCATTATCTATTTTGCTTCTAGTATATTTCTAGTAGAAGCACTACATTTTACTTAAAGGGACAGTCTACTTGAAAATTGTTATTGTTTAAAAATATAGGCAATACCTTTATTGCCCATTCCCCTGTTTTGAGTTTTGCATAACCAACACTTTTATATTAATACACTTTTTACCTCTGTGATTACCTTGTATCTAAGCCTCTGGAGACTGCCCCTTATCTCAGTGCTTTTACAAACTTGCATTTCAGCTAATTAGTGCTGACTCATGCATAACTCCACAGGAGTGAGCACAATGTTTATCTATATGGCACACATGAACTAGCACTCTCTGTCTGCGAAAAGCTAATAAAATGCACTGAGATAAGAGGCAGCGTTCAAGGGTTAAGAAATAAGCCTATGAGCCTACCTATGTTTAACTTTCAACAAAGAATACAGAGATTACAAAACAAATTTGATGTTAAAAAGTGGAAAGTTCTTCAAAATTGCATGCCCTATCTGAATCATGAAAGTTTAATTTTGACTTTAATGTTCCTTTAAACTCTGTATAATGTCACTAGAATTACTGCATGCTAACCCAATTAGTGTGATAAAACACATCATCCCTCATTCTCATTTTTAATTAGTAACATCAATTATCTTGAAAAGGAGCCCTTTTGGATGTGGGCCTTGCCAGTGAGGTGCAGCCATATCTCTTTAGGCACACTGAGCAACAGGGCAACAGGTCCACGTCTGGATTCCCGCATCATGCTTAGGGAGACTACCCTAAGAGTCATAATTTGCATAAATGAAAAGAGAGAAGTGCTCAACCTGGGAACGAACAATAGCATAATAGCTTGTTCTATGGCTAGTCACCACCCAAGAAGCAGCCTCTTTTTGCTCAACATGTGCCTTTCACAGAGAAGAACTTTCTTGTAGCATATCAGTCTGATCCTGACTTAACAGTAAAGTCCAGTCCCGAAATACCAGGCAATCCCTCTCTGAACAAGAGAAACAGCAGAACCCCAGACGTACGTTTTAGCCTATTGTGGGCCTCGTCAGTAAGGTGCAACCATATCCCTCTAGGCCCACTGAGCAACGGGTCCACACCTGGATTCCCGCAACAAGCATAGGGAGACTACCCTAAGAGTCATAATTTGCATAAATAAAAAGAGAGAAGCGCTTAACCTGGGAACGAACAATAGCATAATAGCTTGTTTTATGGCAAGTTACTACCTAAAAAGCAGCATCTTTTTGTTCAACATGTGCCTTTCACAGAGAAGAACTTTCCTGTAGCATACCAGTCTGATCCTGACTTAACAGTACATTCAATCCCCGAAATACCAGGCAATCCCTCTCTGAACGAGAGAAACAGCAAAACCCCAGACGTACGTTTCGGGCCTATTGTGGGCCTCGCCAGTGAGGTGCAGCCATATCCCTTTAGGCACACTGAGCAACGGGTCCACATCTGGATTCCCGCATCACGCTTAGGGAGACTACCCTAAGAGTCATAATTTGCATAAATGAAAAGAGAGAAATGCTCAACCTAGGAATGAACAATAGCATAATAGCTTGTTCTATGGCTAGTCACCACCCAAGAAGCAGCCTATTTTTGCTCAACATGTGCCTTTCACAGAGACAAACTTTCCTGTAGCATATCAGTCTAATACAGTCCAGCCCCAGGACACCTTGCCCAATGTACTTAGAGGGGTATGGCTGTACCTCACTGACGAGGCCCAAAGGAGGCCGAAACGATTGTCTGAGTTTGCAGTTTTCCTTGTTCAGAGGAGTATTGCCTGGTATTTCAGGACTGGACTGACCATGTTGGCGGGATCAGACTGATATACTATAGGAAAGTTTTCCTCTGTGAAAAACACAATTGGGCAGAAAGAAGCTACTCCCAGGTGGCAACCAGGCCATAGAACAAGCTATTGATGCTGCTGTTTCTTCCAGGCAGACTGCTTCTCTTTCAGTTTTTCCATATGTAATATGACTCGGGGGATAGTCTCCCTAACGGTGGTGGGGGAAACCAGACTTGGACTCCTTGCCCAATGTGCTTAGCGGGATATGGCTGCACCTCACTGACGAGGCCCAAAGGAAGCCAAAACAATCGCCTGGGGTTTTGGTCTTCTTTTTCAGAGGAGAATTGCCTGGTATTTTGGGGCTGGACCGACCATGTTGGCAGGATCAGAATGATTTAGTACAGGGAAATTTTCCTCTGTGAAAAGCACAATTGGGCAGAAAGAAGCTACTCCCAGGTGGCAACCGGGCCATAGAACAAGCTTATGTATGTCTTCAAAACCAAAACTATTACTTACAAAACTGGTAAAAAAACATGAATTAAAAGCACACTTCTCATGTAGAACTGTAGGAGTCATATATTCACTATTTTGCTCTTGCAAAATGACCTATGTTGGGATGACCATACGTGAAGTACGGGTACGCATCCTGGAACATGTAAATAATATTAAGAATGCCAACAGAGACGAAGCCAGAGGTAAAAAATTAACATCTGTAGCAAAACATTTTAAATAATATCATAAGAGCATACCTACAGAACAAAGATACACAGCAATTCAATGGCCTCTATTTATCAAGGTCTGTCGGACCTGATCCGACAGTGCGGATCAGGTCCGACAGACCTCGACCTCGATGAATACGGCGAGCAATACGCTCGCCATATTCAGCATTGCACCAGCAGCTCACAAGAGCTGCTGGTGCAACGCCGCCCCCTGCAGACTCGCAGCCAATGGGGGGTGTCAATCAACCCGATCGTACTCGATCGGGTTGATTTCCGGCGATGTCTGTCCGCCTGCTCAGAGCAGGCGGACAGGTTATGGAGCAGCGGTCTTTGTGACTGCTGCTTCATAACAGCAGCCTGCAGGCTTGCCAGAAACACGGGGCATCAAGCTCCATTCGGAGCTTGATAAATATGCCCCAATGGGTTAATTTAGGAATAAGAGGTGGTGATGCTGAAAAAGCACTTCTAAAAATGGAATGCAAATGGATCTATTTATTAGATTCTGTTAAACCCAAAGGCATGAATGATTTTAATAATTATTATGTATATTTATAATTCACTAATACAACTACACAATATTTTATTATTATCAATGCACTTTTTATTTCAAAAATATCTTATTACTATTGCATAATTATATATAGTATCATATGAGTGTACTTTTATTATATGTGAGTCGCACTGTTATTATTTCATTATTATTTCCACTTCACCTTATTTCATCATTATTTTGGCATTTTCACTTTACTTTTCACATATCATGAATTTTTCCTTTATTTTTTATCACGTTTTTTTTAACTATTGACCATTCATTCCTTTTAAAATAAACTTCATTATCCATTAGAAATTTCCCACTAATATTGAAATATCTTTTTGGACATTATATATAAAAACATTAATGTAGGATGCTTTATGTGATATCGTCACTTTGTAGAATTTTTACTAAGGAATATTTTGTATTTCCGTTATGACTGATTCTATACTATGAGCTAGATCCGATGGGATATTTGGAGGTTAGGATAACATTAGCTTCCAACTTACTAACCTACTATTATTCTAGATGATATGTACAAATAATAAGAACTTCTGACCAATTTATTAAAGTATGGATGAAATCTAGCCTTTGGTGGCTCAATTAATATCCTTTGCAGCCGATATCAAAATTATTCTGCAAATCTGGTGATCAGGATACAATGTTTCCACCCAGTACCATAGAGTTATAGTGACTTCACATCTTACTTATCTGAATATGTTTAGACAGCACTGATCTGTTTGACAGTTGATTCATGTGACTTAGCGTACACTGCTGATCAGTAATCATAAATGACATTAGTACATCAAAAGATCACCAATAGCTTGAATGTAACTGATATCTTCATTTGTGACTAAGGACCTTCGCATACGCATATGATACTAAGTTGATCGTTAGAGGATAATATAACTTGAACTATAATGGCCTAACTTTTATATATAAAATGAATATATTATATGCATTTATTTTTCTGCCTATTTAAACTGTTATTTAAACTTAACTTTTTGCTGAGTGGTTGGGCAGATTATGCACTTATATTTGAGAGCAAGTTGGTTGTTATAATAAGTACGGATTTATCTGGATACTGAATGATAACATAAATATTATCGATCTGGCAATATTACAATATATGTTTATTTGCAATGTAATATACTGTTCATAATGTTCATTATTGTGTAAGATATCTCACAAACTCAATTTAAATTTTTTGTCTGCGGTTTAAGCTGTCATTTGTAGGTAAACATGATCATCCAATAGCATTTGCTATTTTGCACACAGCTGCTCTGAGGCACATCCCCCTATGATGCCGTTTGCATCATCATGGAGGCCGAAACGATTGTCTGGGGTTGCCTTTTTTTTGTTTAGGAGAATTGATTGGTATTTCGGGGCTGGACTGACCATGTTGGCGGGATCAGACTGATATACTACAGGAAAGTTTTTCCCTGTAAAATACACAATTGAGCAGAAAGAACCAACCGGGCCATAGAAAAAGCTATTCATGCTGCCGTTCATTCCTGGCAGACTGCTTCACTTTCTGCTTTGCTTATACTGATTTAAACCTGACCTGAGTGGATCCTACAGTTTTCTTGAATTTTTTCAGAAAGGTGGGGGGAGCCCATGAGTTATCACACTTGGGAATTAGAATTACATCCATGGGGATTTAGTCACAGGCTGTCTTTTAATAGGTGACAATGGGGTTTGTTTTTGTAGGCACTCACTTAGCCTATAGGCTATTAGTACTGTAGGTACACTTAGGATTGTACAGCATTGCCAGGGGGCTATTGTGACAGGCATTTAATATATTAAAATCAGCTTAAGGAAATTTTTCTAGACATTTACACACTATGGGCTAGATTACAGATAGAGCGTTAATTTATTGTGCGCCCGTAAATGGCCAGATTTGCCTGTTTACGGGCGCACAATAAATAACCAGCCATTACAAAGGGCTGGTTATTACTACTGCAAGCTCACTGTAGCAATTAGCTCCTTGTGCAGCTGTTGCTGGGTATTTCTAACTTTCAAACTTTGTCAGTTGGTCCACATCTCCCAAACTTTTCAAGTTAAAAAGGAGACTTTGAGGCAGCAGAAGGAGTCCGGTCATCAAAGGATTGACACGGCCAGAGCACTGAGAGATATCAGGTATTGATGTAACTGGAGTGAATAAGGGAAACTTCTTCCTGAGCACAGACATTGGACCCTGTTATCAACATGAACTCATATGTGTTAGATCTACATTGGAGAATTATACCAGTTCAAAGATTTAACGGAGCACACTATTCACGTGGATCACCACTCTGCTAGAGACTAATACGTGATCCAGAGACAAGACCAAGGTGGAGGTATTACTCAAGTCCCGGAAAGTAATATAGAGGACAGAAGAGGCCCTTCCCTCACCTTTACAGAGCTGACACCTTACCTCATAAGATTGAGGTTACATCTGGTAAGCATAGCTTTTCACTAGTGCTGATTTACCCAGATGGGAATCGTGATTTAAGTGACTTTCATTTCCAGTACAGAAGCTAAGATCAGCTTTATCTATGTTCACCCCCCCCCCCCCCCTATTTTACAGGGAGTGCAGAATTATTAGGCAAATTAGTATTTTGACCACATCATCCTCTTTATGCATGTTGTCTTACTCCAAGCTGTATAGGCTCGAAAGCCTACTACCAATTAAGCATATTAGGTGATGTGCATCTCTGTAATGAGAAGGGGTGTGGTCTAATGACATCAACACCCTATATCAGGTGTGCATAATTATTAGGCAACTTCCTTTCCTTTGGCAAAATGGGTCAAAAGAAGGACTTGACAGGCTCAGAAAAGTCAAAAATAGTGAGATATCTTGCAGAGGTATGCAGCACTCTTAAAATTGCAAAGCTTCTGAAGCGTGATCATCGAACAATCAAGCGTTTCATTCAAAATAGTCAACAGGGTCACAAGAAGCGTGTGGAAAAACCAAGGCGCAAAATAACTGCCCATGAACTGAGAAAAGTCAAGCGTGCAGCTGCCAAGATGCCACTTGCCACCAGTTTGGCCATATTTCAGAGCTGCAACATCACTGGAGTGTCCAAAAGCACAAGGTGTGCAATACTCAGAGACATGGCCAAGGTAAGAAAGGCTGAAAGACGACCACCACTGAACAAGACACACAAGCTGAAACGTCAAGACTGGGCCAAGAAATATCTCAAGACTGATTTTTCTAAGGTTTTATGGACTGATGAAATGAGAGTGAGTCTTGATGGGCCAGATGGATGGGCCCGTGGCTGGATTGGTAAAGGACAGAGAGCTCCAGTCCGACTCAGACGACAGCAAGGTGGAGGTGGGGTACTGGTTTGGGCTGGTATCATCAAAGATGAGCTTTTGGGGCCTTTTCGGGTTGAGGATGGAGTCAAGCTCAACTCCCAGTCCTACTGCCAGTTTCTGGAAGACACCTTCTTCAAGCAGTGGTACAGGAAGAAGTCTGCATCCTTCAAGAAAAACATGATTTTCATGCAGGACAATGCTCCATCACATGCGTCCAAGTACTCCACAGCATGGCTGGCAAGAAAGGGTATAAAAGAAGAAAATCTAATGACATGGCCTCCTTGTTCACCTGATCTGAACCCCATTGAGAACCTGTGGTCCATCATCAAATGTGAGATTTACAAGGAGGGAAAACAGTACACCTCTCTGAACAGTGTCTGGGAGGCTGTGGTTGCTGCTGCACGCAATGTTGATGGTGAACAGATCAAAACACTGACAGAATCCATGGATGGCAGGCTTTTGAGTGTCCTTGCAAAGAAAGGTGGCTATATTGGTCACTGATTTGTTTTTGTTTTGTTTTTGAATGTGAGAAATGTATATTTGTGAATGTTGAGATGTTATATTGGTTTCACTGGTAAAAATAAATAATTGAAATGGGTATATATTTGTTTTTTGTTAAGTTGCCTAATAATTATGCACAGTAATAGTCACCTGCACACACAGATATCCCCCTAAAATAGCTATAAATAAAAACAAACTAAAAACTACTTCCAAAACTATTCAGCTTTGATATTAATGAGTTTTTTGGGTTCATTGAGAACATGGTTGTTGTTCAATAATAAAATTAATCCTCAAAAATACAACTTGCCTAATAATTCTGCACTCCCTGTATAGATACACTGTGTCAGTGTGCTTATTTTATATTATTGATTTTCTCATTCTATTTGCATATATATATATATATATATATATATATATATATATATATATATATATATATATATATATATATATATATATATATATATATATATACAGTATATATATATATATATATATATATATATATATATGTGTGTTAATATGTGTATATACACATATTAACACATAATTATATATGTATATATTCATATACATATATATTTAAAGTTAATTTGTTTCTACATTATTATTTTTAATGTGATTCCTTAGGCCTGTTACTTCATTATGGAGCATACTGTTATTAATGTTATAGTTGTGGCAGCTTAGACTTGATGAGTAAAACACTGCTTTTTGTTGTGCCAGAATTTGTTTACAAAAAAGAAAACCTCATAGACCTCCGCAAAGAATTAGATCTTACTGCTAATTAAATCTTAAAATATATCACACTCATGTAATGTACCTCTCATGAGGTTAAAGTATCATTATATACTACTAATTTTATTTTTCTCTATAAATTCTGCAGCTTCTTGAGTTGTTCCCAATGAGATTATTTCATCCCTTATAATCACTTTCATTTTGGCAGGATAGACCATTGTAGCAGAGAATCCTGCATTAATCAATTTAGTACACAAGAGGGCCATTTATTTTCTCCTAGCAGATGTCTGTGCAGAGAAGTATTGAAACAATAAGATTTGTTATGATCAATGTCCAGGTTTTTAATTTTCCTATAGGCTCTCAGAATATTTATTTTATCCTGGATATTCAGGATCTTGAACATAACAGGTTTCTTCTGAGAGTTATTTTGATTTAAATTTTTCCCTAGGCCAATTCTGTGTGCCCTCTCTACAACTGTTACCTTTTCCTGTATATTTATGCCAAAAAGTTGAGGTAGATGCAAAGTACATTAGATCTTAAAGTGCAGAGCTTTCAGGTAGGCCAATAACCTTAAGTTTGTACTGCACCTGTGCGATCCATCTTCTAAATTTTTTAATTTTGTACACATTTCAAGTAATTTACTATCATGTTCCTGTATACTGCGTTCCTGTTTTATAAATGAGTCTTCTATGTCAGAAATTCTATTCTCAGCTTCAGATAGCCTAGACGTAAATTGTTTAATCTCTGAGAAGAGTAAGGCTAGTTTAATTCTCATTTGTTTAAATTGTGGAAGTAGTAAATTAATATCCTACTCAATGAAAATCGCTAGCTATGATTCAAACTCTGCCATAACACCTCAATTAATACAATAGCAACTTTAATATGCTTAAACATGATCCAGTGCTCATAAAATCCTTTATGTTAATTGTAACAGCAGTGTCCTTGGAAATATATATATAAAAAAATATCAAACCACCAAAACCCCAATTGCATGTTCTTCTGACACTCTGTAGTACCTGTCATCCAGTTTTTAGCATCTTTGTGTGTTACTCCCACCTATCATGACCCCCACAGGAACAATTTTTCAATGCTTTAACCATGAATCCCTGCATTATGTTACTTTTCCCCTAGGATCTCCCTCTCACTAAGACCTGCCCCATAGTCATTCCTCCCTATGGTCCCCTTCCTACTGCAACCCTGAAACCACAAGTATACCTACGTATGTGAACTCATCCCATCCAAAGATCTCCTTTCACAAGGAATGCCCTACCCAAGGAACCTCCTCCACATAATGGACTCTCTTACCCTAATTATCAGCTAAATGATGGCACTTAGAACCCATTTCTAGCAGTAGTTTCATACTTTTCACTCTAATTGAGACCTGCCCCATAGTCACCCCCTCATAGTTCTCTTCCTAATGAAACCATTGAACTACAAGTATACCTTCTGTGAAACTATCCCATCCAAAAATCTCCCTTAACAAGGAATGCCCTACCCAGGGAACCTCCTCCACCTAAAGGACCATCTTACCCTAACCACCAGCTAAAGCAAGACACTTGGAACACATACCTAGTAGTAGTTGTCTACCTCAATCCTGTTGATCTTCTGTTCTCTTCATCCTCAAAAACTGGACTGCAGAATAAGTTTTAAACTTTCATATCCTTAATATGTTATGCACTTTCCAAGAAAATAAGTGATGTTAATTATGAACTGTAGTATTAACCCATTCACTACCGGGAATTTCAGAGAAAATTTGCCCAAACTACCAAAGAATTTTGAGCATTTTTGTTATCACTCAGTTTAAAAAGAAATAGAGCCTTTTTTATTTACCTATGAAAACTATATATATTTTGGTATATGTGATGCCGACTATTTGGACTCCAAATACAATCATATAAAAAGAAAGTTGTTTACTTTTTTGCAAACTTTCGGGTTCTCACTGAAATTATCTACACTCAACTTCTGCAATCATAAGACAAATAATTGTAAAAGCTTATCTGGGATCCCTTATGTCCGGGGTCAGCAACCTTGGCTCTCCAGATGTTTTGGAACTACATTTCCAATGATACTAAGACATTCTTTAGGCTGTCTGAGCATCATGGGAAATGTAGTTCCAAAACATCAGGAGAGCCAAAGTTGCTGACCCCTGCCTTATCTTAATACATATCAGACATGCATGGCTTTGCCATTGTTTTCAGAAATTAGAAGGCCGCTAATTACAGCTGGGGACGAAGGGGTTTATCAGTTAGCTTAAAGGGTTAATATTTGCTCCCACCCCCTGATCCCTACCTGATCCCTCCTAATACCCTCTCCCTTACCTTCCCCCTCACACTGGTCACCACCATAGCAGACAGTCTGCCAGTATGCATTTTAGGGCTTTTATTTTTTATTTATTTAAATATTTATTTATTAATATCCCTCCTCATCTTCCCACCTCCCTGATCCCCCCAAACAGCTATCTAACCCTCCCACTGCCCCCGCCATATTTGTTACTGGCAGCCAGTCTGCCAGTAAAAAATTATTCTTTTTTTGTATAATTTTTATTTGATTTTTTCTGTAGTGTAGGCCACCTCCCTTCTCTAAGATAAACTTTTTATGTAGTATAGGGAATCCTTTTCTTCTCCAGCCAATATTGTTCTATATTGTAGGGCCCCATCCCTCACTCTCGCACATATTCTCCCTTACCATATGAAGGCAGATGCCTTCTGCCCCCAACTGCAGTCTCTACTGTTTAAGCAATCAAACAATGCTTTAATTTGTTAATCATTGTGTATAAATATATAAATATGACACCAGCAAATGGGTTAAACACATAGCTGAGCAATGAACTACTGGTCCATGACAACACAGCCAGTGAACCACTGACATGAAGCGTTTTCATAGAGTCACCAATCACCAGTCATGTTCAGCTCTGGAGAAAATGTGCACTGCTGCTCTGGAGCTCACTCCTCTGCAGGAGTTAAACACATAGCTTTATGCAAATCAACAGTGCAATAATAAAATATGTAACACATTAGAGCATTTTCTTTTTGCTACTTTATATCCCTTTTACACCAACCAAACAAGGATGAGTCAGCTGCACAGAAAAAGAAAATCATCTATGGTGCAAACAAGTAGAGGTCGAGGGGTAATTGGGGCTCAGTTAAAAGGCTATGAAGCCCCTCCCCCAGTCATTAAATTGGAAACCTGTTATAGCGAAAGTAGCCATGTAAACTGAGAATTTATATATTATTTTATCTTAAACCTGAGATCATCATGTAGAATGTAATTTAAAGGTAATTAGATTTTAAAAACTAGGTCAGCATTTATTAAAGTGAATGACTCAACTTTGAGAGTTGCGAGTATGTTTTTTTTTTATTTATTATGAGCTCATCTATAATTGCATTTTAAATAAAGAAGAATTGTGGTTTACATAACCCAAGCAGAATGATTCATAGTTTTAAATATTTACTTTCTAAACTCAACAATCTGTGGCATTAACCTGCCAAAAATGTTGTCTATGCATGTTTTATTTCTAGTCTGATTAAATATATTATCATTATATGCTGGATAATAGATGACAGTGTTTTGCACAGTAAAAATTAAATCTGTTCAATTACTATTTTATTTTATGCAGATTTTTGAAAGTAGAAATTTAGTTCTGTAGCTTTAGATAAGAATTTGAGAGCTGTAACATTATTAACACTTGTCATTTTTCTGAGTAAAATCTTGCAGAGAAGTAATATAGATTTGCTTAGGCCTGTGTCTAGGGCAGCAATATATTTATTAATTGTATTACTAATCAATGACCCCTTGTTGTTTTGGGGACAGTGCATGACCCCTTCTTGTGGGTGGGGGTTTAGAGTGTGGCAGATTTCCTAGTGCCTATGGTAGCACAAAAACTAAATGCACTACTGAGGAAGAGGGAAGTATTAAAAACATTTTACTGCCAAACTATTATTAAATATATTACATAATCCAATGTATGTAAATGAGATTAATGTCATTGAGCCATTCTGTGCCAAGCAAATAATTATTGATTGCTTTGACACTGTTTTTAAAGGGAGAAACAAGCTATGGGTCTGCCAACATAAAGGTTTATATCAGAGGCGTAACTAGAAACCACAGGGCCCAGGTGCAAGAATCTAAGAAGGGACCCCCCCACCACCCCTCCCCCCTCCAAAAAAAGGTGAATTTAATACATATTTTTTTTTTATTTATTTTTTTACATTTAACACAGAAAAAATGTGAATCAGATTACATGTCTGCAAAAGGAGGTACCCTGTGCCCACAGTCTGTGAGATGGTCTGACCCCCTATTACTGTATATATATATAGTGACACTATTTAACCCCCCAGTACTGTATATAGTAAGTTAGTGACACAGTCTGTAATCTGCCGGTGAGATGGCTGGCCTGACCCTACCCGCCCAGTACTTTATAAAGTGACCATAGTAGTCAGTGACATGTTCCACCCCCCCATACTGTATATAGTGGTACTGTATAGTGACACTGTTTACCCCCTGCCCCCCCCCCCATGCTGTAGTAACAAGGTCTGTAATTTGCTGGTTCCACAAACATACATAAACACACATACATGCATAAATACACACACAGTCACATACATACACACACACACACCATACACACACACATAAACACCAATGGGTATAACAGAAACACTAACCCCTGTAGTCATGTCACATTCACATGATATCAGTGCAGGCAGTGGTAGGTTAACGTTTTTTATTAAAAAAAAATGATAATTTTTTTTTTTTTAAGCTGGGCCCCCACCCTCAGGGGCCCAGTCGCACCTCCGACCTCTGCACCCCCTGAAGTTTCGCCCCTGGTTTATATGCTGCATATGTGACTTTTGGATTTAATTTCTACCCCATTCCAATCCAATTTAATGACAATGCCGCAGTTTTTGGGATGGTTTGGGATGTATGTAATTAACCAACTGAGGGGTGGATGAAAAGTGGAGGCCAAAATATTTGCACTCTTGTGTGTTAACATTGCTCAAACACAATAAATATCCCTTATATTTTTTCACTCATATTACAAGTCTAAGGTTATTTTTTAGCGCTCAAGCAATAGACTAGGGCATTTCTACATTTGCATGTCAGATATTACAGTTTCTCTGAATCCCTCACATAATAGACTTGGATATCACTCAAGCACTAAGCAGATGATGCCTTAAACTGACAGTGTGCAAAGCCAATGATGCACAAGTAGCGAAGTTCATCATGTTGTTCTGTGCTATATTATTAATAATAGTTTACTTCAGGTCTCAAAAAGTGCTTCATTTCACAAAAATAGTTTGGATTGTGCACTTGTGCTATCTATTAATAATATAGGTGTGCTAAAATAAAAGTTACCACTGTGTTAAGATACTTAAAATATTTACCATACACTTTTACAACCATATTATATATTGTTCTTTGCATAGGGTTACATAAAACATTGCCCCCTTGGCACTATCAATTGTGCTTCACTTCAAATCTAGCCCTAAATAACAAATTAATTATGCAGGGATTATGCTGCTTAAAGTGTTTGCGTACAGGCATTTTTCCTTCAACAAATAATGCACCTTCTACACATAGGGGCCTATCTATCAAGCTCCGAATGGAGCTTGATGCCCCGTGTTTCTGGCAAGCCTGCAGGCTCGCCATAAACAGCAGTTATGAAGCAGCGGTCACAAAGTCTGCTGCTCCATAACCTGTCCGCCTGCTCTGAGCAGGTGGACAGACATTGCCGCAAATAAACCCGATCGAGTACGATCGGGTTGATTGACACCTCCCTGCTGGCGGCCCATTGGCCGCGAGTCTGCAGGGGGCGGCGTTGCACACTCACTCACAAGAGCTGCTGGTGCAATGCTGAATATGGCGAGTGTATTGCTCGCCGTATTCAGCGAGGTCTGGCGGACCTGATCCGCACTGTCGGATCAGGTCCGACAGACCTTGATAAATAGGGGCCATAGAGTGATGGACGGATATGATTCAAACTTTTAAGGCTTGTGTGCAAACATAAAAATAGAAATAAATATGTAGTTCTCTGTTTACACCAGGGTTTCTTTACAGAACATTCATACCCGGAATCGCTGTCAGCATTTAACATTGCACAAGCAGTTCTGGTGAACTGCTTGTGCAATGCCGCCCCCTGCAGATTCACGGCCAATGGTCCATTAGCAGGGGGTGTCAATCAACTCGATCGTATGTGATCGGACTGATTGCTGTATGCCGCCTCAGAGGTGGCGTATGAGTTAAGGAACAGCAGTCTTAAGACCGCTGCTTTTTAACTCCTGTTTCCGACAAGCCTGAAGGCTTACGCAGAAACAGATAAATCACCCCCTTCTTATCTTATGTACCTCAATGGGGAGTCATTAGATTCATAGACATTTGTGAGGTTGCCGACGGGCCTCATTGTAAACGTACGATTACTTTGAAATTCATCTGTATTTTGACTATATCATTAATGGCAGTTTCTAGCTGTGTTAAGTGCCTCAAAACTTGACATCTTGCACATAAAATGAGAGCCTATTGCTAAGTAGCTACAACTTTACTACTGCAGAAACTTTGTAAGCACACAGTAAGGTAATCTCTATAAGTGTCAAATACAGATACAAATCCTAGAATCCGGGATTCAAAAATTCATCCTGACTTTTTCATTAATATTTTTGAAAAACAAATGATTAAAAAATGACCATTTTGCCACCAGTAAATCTCAAAGTCTATATTTATATAAAACAGATATTACACTGTACTGTACTATCTTTCTGATGGTACTATGTAAACAAAATAAAAATGATATAAAACTCCCTTTAGGTTGTATGTATAAGCTGTATTGCCTTAAAGTGATGGTAGAGCCTAACGTTTGTGAAACGCTAGGATTTATCATTGGAACAAATAAAGGGGACTTTCAGTTATAAAGTATAAAATACTTCATGCTGAAAGCTACTTTATTTGTTTGCAACGCTCACCGCACTGAGCTGCTAAGGCAGCCCATGGCAGAATGCTATTTTTCTGAGAGGCGATCTTTCCACCTCTTAGTCAAAAGCGGTGCAGGAAATCCGTCTTGTGCCATCTGGCGCCGGATTCCCCACACAGCTATTGGCTAAGAGGTGGAAACGTCACCTCTCAGCCAAATAGCATTCTGCCGTGGGCTGCCTTAGCAGTTCTGTGCGGCGAACACTGCAAACAAATAAAGGAGCTTTCAGCATGAAGTATTTTATTCTTCATGACTAAAAGTCCCCTTTATTTGTTCCAATGGTAAATCCTAGTGTTTCACAAATGCTAGGATTTACATCACTTTAATGTCATGAGATGTTGTTTACACTTGCTCCCATTCCATCTCTAAGCTCAGCTGTCCCCATTTTACTGATGCAAATATACAAATCCAAATTATTTGGAGATCCAAACCTTTTTTTGGTCCCAAGCAGTTTGGATTTTCTTTTTTCGTATGTTATAGAGTTATAGAGTTTTTTAGTTTGCTCCGTAAAGTTTTGGAGGAGTTGTTGTGATGTGGGTATGCTTCACAGTGCTGCTCATTCTATGTACTTCTATTCTACGAGGAGGGAATAGTTATGTGACAGCTGCTTTGTTTATAATGGAGCTTTATTTGCAACTTGTGGCTGGGACGAGATAAAAATCACGTAATCAAGTAAAAATCATATGAATTCAGCAATTTTTTAAATTAAGGTGTTTACAGCAAGATATTTTTTTTAGAAATAGGTGGCTAGATTACGAGTTTTGTCGGTAATGATGTGCGGTGCTAACGAGCAGTTTTCCCCCACTGCTCACCTACAGACAATGCTGGTATTACAGGTTTTTAGAAGCCTGGCGTTAGCCGCAGAAAAGTGAGCGGAGAGCAAAATTTAGCTCCACATCTCACCTCAATACCAGCGCTGCTTACGGTAGCGGTGAGCTGGCAAAACGTGCTCATGCACGATTTCCCCATAGGAATCAATGGGGGAGAGCTGGCTGAAAAAAAACCTAACACCTGCAAAAAAGCAATTTTTTAAATTAAGGTGTTTACAGCAAGATATTTTTTTTAGAAATAAGTGGCTAGATTACAAGTTTTGTCGGTAATGGTGTGCGGTGCTAAGGAGCAGTTTTCCCCCACCGCTCACCTACAGACAACGCTGGTATTACGGGTTTTTAGAAGGCCGGCGTTAGCAGCAGAAAAGTGAGCAGAGAGCAAAATTTAGCTCCACATTTCACCTCAATACCAGCGCTGCTGACGGTAGCGGTGAGCTGGCAAAACGCGCTCATGCATGATTTCCCCATAGGAATCAATGGGGGAGAGCCGGCTGAAAAAAAACCTAACACCTGCAAAAAAGCAGTGTAAAGCTCCTAACGCAGCCCCATTGATTGAAGATGGCATCCCTTGAATTCCGATTGGCTGATATAATTCAATAATCAGCCAATAGGAATTAAGGTAGAAAAAATTCTATTGGCTGATACAATCAGCCAATAGGATTGAGCTCCCATTCTATTGGCTGATCCAATCAGCCAATAGAATGCAAGCTCAATCCTATTGGCTGATTGGATCAGCCAATAGGATTGAACTTCAATCCTATTGGCTGATTGCATCAGCCAATAGGATTTTTTCTACCTTAATTCCGATTGGCTGATAGAATTCTATCAGCCAATCGGAATTCAAGGGACGCCATCTTGGATGATGTCATTTAAAGGAACTTTCATTCGTCAGTTGGACTTCGTTTGAAGAGGATGCTCCGTGTTGGATGTCTTGAAGATGGAGCCGCTCCACGCCGGATGGATGAAGATAGAAGATGCCGCCTGGATGAAGACTTCTGCCCATCTGGAGGACCTCTTCTTCCCGGCTTGGATGAAGACTTCTGCCCATCTGGAGGACCACTTCACCCGGCTTCGTTGAGGACTTCGGCCTGGTTGGGTGAAGACTTCTCAAGGTAGGGTGATCTTCAAGCAGTTAGTGTTAGGCTTTATTAAAGGGGGGATTGGGTGGGTTTTAGAGTAGGGTTGGGTGTGTGGGTGGTGCGTTTTAATGTTGGGGGGGTATTGTAATTTTTTTTACAGGTAAAAGAGCTGATTACTTTGGGGCAATGCCCAGCAAAAGGCCCTTTTAAGGGCTATTTGTAATTTAGTATAGGGTATGGCTTTTTATTATTTTGGGGGGCTTTTTTATTTTATTAGGGGGATTAGATTAGGTGTAATTAGTTCAAAAAACTTGTAATTATTTTATTATTTTCTGTAATTTAGTGGGGTTTTTTTTGTACTTTAGATAATTTTATTTAATTGTATTTAGTTTAGGTAAATTTGAATTTATTTTAACTAGGTAGCTATTAAATAGTTAATAACTATTTGATAACTATTGTACCTAGTTAAAATAAATACAACGTTGCCTCTAAAATAAAAATAAACCCTAAGCTATCTACAATGTAACTATTAGTTATATTGTAGCTATCTTATGGTTTATTTTATAGGTATTTTTTTTTAAATAGGGTTAATTTAGTAAATTGTAGTAATTTTATTTAGATTTATTTTAATTATATTTAAGTTAGGGGGTGTTAGGGTTAGGGTTAGACTTAGATTTAGGGGTTAATGCATTTAATATAGTTGTGGTGACGTTGGGGGAGGCAGATTAGGGGTTAAAAAATATTTTTTAGTGTTTGCGATGTGGGGGGGCTCGGTTTAGCGGTTAATAGGTAGTTTATGGGTGTTAGTGTACTTTTTAGCACTTTAGTTAAGAGTTCTATACTACGGCGTTAGCCCATAAAACTCTTAACTACTGACTTTTAAATGCGGTATCAGTCTTGACAGGAGAGGCTGTACCGCTCACTTTTTGGAAGACTTGTAATACCGGGGTTATGCAAGTCCCATTGAAAATATAGGATTAGCAATTGACGTAAGTGGATTTGCAGTATTTTCGAGTCTGACCAAAAAAGTGAGCGGTGAGCCTGTCATTTTAAGACTCGTAATACCAGAGGGCGTTAAAAAGCAGCGTTGGGAACCTCTCAACGCTGCTTTTTAAGGCTAACGCAAGACTCGTAATCTAGCCGAGGATTTTTTAAATCTAGGTCAGTGAAAAAAATATTCCATGCTCCTCTCAAAATTGACATAACTTCATATAATAATATTAAAAAAATAATATTTAAAGCTCTGCAATACATGCTATCAATATAAAGAAAATAAAAACATTTCTGTGATAAAATCTATTAGCTATATACGTTTGTACACTATGTGCCACATTCTGCAGTTAACATTGCACAAGCAATTGCTTGTGCAGCAGCACCCCTGCTCTCAAGCAAGCAATTATATTATTTAGTGCAGATAATGACCACATGTCGTCATCCAGGAGGGGCACTTTTGAAGCTCATCATGCCCCCCCCCCCTGCTTACCCCAGGGCTCCGGCATTGCCTGGGGATATCCCAGGAAGGACAACAGGGCTTTAGGGAGCTGGATGGAGGGGTTGGTGTCTATATCAGAATACTGAAGTACAGAAGACAGAATGCCGCAATATCAAATGCCAAAAACTACCCGCAGTCCCCATCTTCACTATCTTTTTGCCTCTGCCTGGGGGGTTCAAGGGGGCGCTCCACTGATCCTCTGGCATTAGGGTTGCCACCTGTCCCTTAAAATACAGAACACTTATAAGTTACACATGCTGCAGGGTGTGCAGGGAGGAATATAAATAGTGCTGTCCAGAAACACAATACATGTTCCTCCCTGCACACCCTGCAGAATGTGTAACTCATAATTATCCAGGAAAACATGGCTGAGGTGGCAACCCTATCTCGCATCCACCCCAAGTGAACCTTGGCAAATAAGGTTTACAAAGGGGGCATCACCCCCCAGGCAAAGGCAAAAAGATAGTGAAGATGGGGACATCACAGCATATTGTATCGTTTGTACGCACTGTGCCAAATTTTTCAGTTAGCATTAGCAATTGCTTGTGCAGCAGCGCCCCTGCTCTCAAGCAAGCAATTATATTTAGTGCAGATAATGACCACACATTGTCATCCAGGAGGGGCACTTTTAAGCTCATCACGGACCCCCTGCTTACCCCAGGGCTCAGGCATTGCCTGGGGATATGCCAGGAAGGACAATAGGGCTTTAGGGAGCTAGATGGAGGGGTTTGGGTCTATATCAGAAGATCGAAGTACAGAAGACAGAATGCAATAAATCCCGACGTTCTAAATTCCGAAAGTTAAAAATGAAAAACGTAATCCCAAATAGTAAAATAGTAAAAATCCATAACTCAAATGCCAAAAACCACCATTAGTCCCCATCTTCATTATCTTTTTGCCTCGGGGGGTTCAAGGAGGTGCTCCGCTGATCCTCTGGCATTTACCCCAAATGAACCTTGGGAATGAGGTTTACAAGAGGGGCATCAATCCTCTTAAACCCCCCCAGGCGACGGCAAAAAGATAGGGAAGATGGGGACATCACATCACATAGTATTTTTTTTTTTTTTAGGTTTAAAATAAACTTTATTTCCAAAAAATAAGGTAGTTACACAAGATAAATATAAATTCACATATTTAACATTCACATAACGCTAGCGATGCGGAATCTGTTGGCGCTCTACAAATAACCGATAATAATAATAACCTTATAAGAGAATACATCTTCTAATATGGAGGTATTGTTCCATTTAGTTAACACATTCTAAAGAATCCTTTAGACCATTAAACATAAGAAGAGGGAATAATATTTCCCTTAAATAATTTTATTGCATCTAATATATCTAATTAGTTTATTTATTTATAGCACTAATAGAAATAAAAAGAGAAAGAAAAAAATGGGGGGCAGTGGGAAAAGGGTACTATTCCTCCTCTTATTCTCTCTCCTCTACCTCAGCCTCAACATACCATTAACTTTATAATTTATAACTTTATAATTATTTTAATTCATTGTTATGTTTAATTTCATCCCAGTAGAAACGTACCATTTAAAAAATATTTTCTCTTTTAGATTTTAAATAGGAGTACTCTTCGAGGTTTAATAATTTGTTGATTCTAGAGAATATTGTTTCTTTATCGGGAGCATATGTTTTCTTCCAGTTTCTGGCTAATATAGATTTAATCCCATTTAATACGTATATTTTAAGTTTAGCCCTAATTTTACAAATGCCCTTAATGGGTTTATTTATTTATTTATTTATTTTTTAAATATTTTTATTGAGGCATATAATAAAACAGTACAGAACATAGTAATCACATACATAGGCCCTTAACCCGTAAGGGCAATTGTCAAAGGTATATAACGCTGCCAATACAGTAAGCATGACATGCCAAATTTTGAATCATTAATGAAAACTTACATTTCAAAAACAATGGGTGTTATAGAACAAATAGCCAAAGATAATGTATAAAATTGGAATGCTTCCTGTGTGGTTAAAAAACAGAATAAGTGGCCTCAAGTTTTTTAAATAAATAGCATATAGGGCCCTTTTTGGGTCCTCCAGACTATAAACATATACATATATTATAAAAAAGTTTATCAACCATAACTATAATGAAGGACTCTTATGTAGTTTTTAGGGGTCATCGATGGGATCTGTGTCCCTTAGCTTAATAAATAAGCTCCAAAAGGGGGGGCGGAGCCTAGTAATATAGAAACAAACTAAAAGCAAAAAGTATAATATAGTAGAGTTGGACCTGGACTAGTACTAGGAGTGTATGTGGGGCTGGGAGGATTTCTCTAACCTTAACATATAGAAATTACCAGCAGCAAGAAAGTTATAGAGGATCAGCTGCCCCGGCCGTCGGCAGCTTCATAGTTAACAATATGGAATCATCTTTGCTGCAAAATTGTTGTGCCTACTGATTAAAGCTTGGGTTTTTATATACTATTGATTAACTTCAGTGCAGTAACAGAACACACTACCTGAGTGTGGGCCCTATACCCAAGCAGCCACAATGCGTAGGTAGTATTTAACAGAAATCATCTAGTGTACTGACTTAGGGCTAAGTGTTGCCAGATACAGAAAACAATAAAGCAGTGCAAGAAACTGCACATGTTACACTGCAGTTATTACTGTAGACCTGGATAATTAAACCTATGTAACATACACATTCTCATATAAATGTACTATACCCCTGACCAACTTTAGGTAATTAAATCTTCTAGCCATTGTCATATCGCACCAAACATTGTACATCTAAAATCTATACTACATCTATATTAACATTTAATTCTCCCCCAAGCAGGAGGGTCTGACCCTAGGCAAATTATTTAGTTCAGTACCAGTTAGAAGGCAGGCATGTAAATACATTGTGGTAGGTCTAGATGTTATCAGTTCAAGCATACCCACTCAAAATATTTGTATAAGAGTTGAGAGGTATATAATAAGAATAAAACAATAAGTATTAAGACTAGCTATACAAGCAGGTATGATAACAAAAACATATCAATCATGTATATATGGGCCGGTAGTAACCAGGCTTCAATAGGCTTTCTCCACACCTAGATAATGATGATGTTTCATCAGAACTAAAACCATAGATATTTTACAGGGGAATTCCGGTTTGATTATATCAAAAGCAGGTATATGGTTGCAAATTAATAGAGCAAAATACAATACGATAGGGCTATAACATATCATAGTCTGGCCATGTAGTGTCGTCCTAATAACATAAGGTTTGGGAGATGATGATATCAAGAGTTAATCTCTAAACAAAATTTATGAGGGTTAAGCTTAGACCAGTGCTAGGTAAGTAAATATAAATATACAGTTATCTCTATAGCTTAAAAAAATAATTATCACCAACAGGAGGAAAAAGTAGCTTATGTCAGTGTGCTATACCCTAAATACAGTGAATAGTATAAAACATGCTATCTCCAGGACTATAACAACATTTCTAACATTGAGTATTATACGTTAAGTTATAAGTCTCAGGACAGTATCTGTAGGCAAGTGAGAAAACAAGAAAGTCGCATTTTATACCTAGGGAAAAACTGGTGATATTGAACTTGCCCTAAAGAAATCTGTACAGTAAAAGAAAAAGTTTGCAATATACGTAACAACAAGAATAACAAAATCCGTTTTAGCCCTGAACCATGGGCAGTGAAAAAAGTCTCTGTAATAAAAGTTTAGGTAATGTGAACTTATGTAAATGTATTATGTCCCAAGATGGCGCAGCAACATCTCCCAGCCAGTCCAGCTGGGCAAGCGAAAGGCGGTAGGCATTCAACCTATTCCTGCTCTAGAGTATGTGACCAAAGTTACAGACTGAATCTCGCAAGTAAAACTCCAGAGCAGGGACATATCTTCATCAACTAGGTTATTTCCAGGGATGACAGTAAAAGATTTTTATTGAGGGTTAAAGAAACAAATACATATGTATCTTCAAAGAAAAAGTAAACAGTCATTACACTCCATGACCATAGTGACATAGTGAGATACAAGATAATAATTGAAGCTAATACAAGATAGTGTGAAATATATTAATACAGCCCACTACATAAGTAGTACCTTTCGCATAAAACAGAATAAATCAAATTCCAACCCTCATTTTCTTTTCTTTTTCTAACCTCCTTCAGCATAGTAAGCAGGATGGATATTAGGAGGATTATAATTTATATAAGGCCACTTATGGACCTTCAGAAATTATATCAGTTATGGAGATAACATATTCACATGAGTATAACTTATACAGTATATATAAACACATCACAATTTGTACCTTATAATTAGTGTATAATTAAACGTTCCTTGTACCTTTTATGGACCGAGAAAAGTTAAGGAGCTAATAAAATAGTAAGTGTATATGCTCTCTGTAAGGAGGCTGACGAGCACATTAAGAAGGCTCTTATGCAAAATGAAGTTCCTGTTAGCATATATACAGTTTCAGAGGCATATTAAAATTAACAGTAGCGCTTCATATATTGTACATTAATGTATGGCCACTTTTGGACCTAGTGAACACTATTAAAACACAACAACTTATATTATAGTATATATATAAATTAGCTGTCCCCAGTAGGTAACTGGTCTAAAGGAATACCAAAGGAAGAGTCCCCGCATATGGTAAATAGGGGCCACTCTGAACAAGAGAGCAAGGGACTGACAGGGGAAATAGATGTAGCAGCAACATTGGGTCAATCATATGTCTTAGCAAAAATACAGCTGAATATAGATTGAGGATAGCAGTAATAGATGTCTGTAGGGACACAGAGATGGATTTATTAAGTCAACCCCTTCACTAACCAGCATGAGTCAAATATAAGTTTTGCAGATCAGACTAGAAGAAACCGCTCATAGTATAATACCATAATATAACATTATGGCGAAAGGGTAGATATTGAGCGAGGTTGCAGGGATTATAAAGGTGGATCTTCACTCTGTCTGGGTACATCATCTACTATAAAGTAGGCTCTAACAAACAGACAAAGGTCACACCTGCGTGTATTTGATTTTGTTAAACACAGTGCATAGTTCAGATGTATCCCCAGAATTATGGCACATCTAGTGAATAAACATTGTATACGTGAGCTCATCAGAAATGATATAAAAGAAAAAAAAGTCCTGTTACTGGAACCTAAATAGCGTTCTATATGTGCTCTTTGCCTCATTCTAGACACGGCAGGGATTAAAATATTGTTAGCAAGAGATATGGCAAGCAATGTTTTCATAGTCTGCAGAATTCACTGTAAAGTACAATGACCAGCTTCACAAACTGTCCCAGCTCAAGTTAAATTTAGGGGTGTCTTTTTTTTTTTTTTTGGAGGAAATAACACTCATTTATCCCACCCCAACTCTCAACTTATCCAGAGGGAAAACACTATAGTTCACCGTCAGCCCCAAAAGCCCTGTGCATGCAGGGAAGGGTCGATGTCGCAATGCTTTCTCCCTCTGTGAGGGCATCATCGTATCGGTAAGGAGTATTTGTAAAGGGCCTTGTCCCAATTGAGTGACTTGATCATTAACACAAGTGAGGTGGGAAGAGACAGCTGTGCTTGGCATCTGCCCTGTAGATCGCAGAAGTAGGGATTTTTGACATGCTGAAAGTGAAGCCAGACACCCTTCACGAGCTGTTAGCCAGCCTCTATACTGAGGGCTTGCTAGGGTCTTACTCTCATTGGAGCCGGCGGCGCAAACCAGCATCTCCTTCTGCATGGACACCAAACGCTGCAACCATCGATCCCCACAGGGCTGAAGATAAGTGGGTCTTGAGACATCGATCCTGGGGTAAGTCTTTAGTTCTTGCAGGATGTCACCTTGGCGGTATGTGTCCTGTATACTGGTTTCCTCTCCTGCTGATTGAGAAGCGGCTCTCTTGACTCTGCTGCCGTCAGCTACCTCCCATGTATCAGGGGATTTATAAGTCTCACGATCTCCGGGCACTCTCTCATAAATATCAGTGGCATAGGTGATCGCTAATGACGGAGAATACTCAATATTCTGTGGCTTATCAGCATCAGGTGGTATAGTTATGAAAGCCTGGCGAAGTTGCTGTTCAAGACTTTCAAAATGTGTTGCAAACGTCTGTTCCAATCTTTGCTCCCACAGAGCTAAACGTTCACAAATCTGTACGGCGCTGCTTCCACATGGTTCTTCACTACGCAACATGACTTCCTGCTATGTTGAGGAGGACTTAAACAGTTTATAGACTAGAAAAGCAGGTCTTGATGCAGTTACCAAAAAAAAAAAAAGTATTGGCCATAAAACGAAGCTCATACATTAAAGGCTCTGGTATTTACCCTCACTAATCCCGTAAAAGCAAACTCGGACTGGCACTTAGGGAAGCAATAAACAGCAGATTTATTGACTTCAGTGTTCAGCCGTTGTAGAAAAGGCAGCCATCATAGTCGGTGGTTAGACACGCCCCCCCTTAATGGGTTTATTTAACAGAGCAGTATATATATCTAATTGGAAATCATTCTTTCTGACAATATGTTGGATACACCTGGAGATTTCTCCCCATGAATTTTTAACCATACGACAATCCCACTAAATATGTTTCATTGTACCTACCATACCACACCTTCTCCAGCATTGGTTGGATGCATTTGGATATATACTATGTAATCTGGCCGGTGTAAGATACCACGTGGTAAGAATTTTATGATTAAATTCTTGAATGTTAGAAGAGGTAAATGATACAGCTATATTGGAAAACATGTTAAGCCATTCTGTGTCCAACAAGTGTTCACCCGTCTCGTTTTCCCATTTATGTATATTTTTATGGTCCTCTGGTTAGCAAGAGGTGTATAGCTGAATGAAATAGTGCCTTTCATAGGGGTCTCAGAATTACATATTTTTAAATAAATGGTTAATTGTCTAGTTAAATTTGCCCTTTTTGGATGGTGCTCTAAAAAATTATACAATTGTAAATATTTTAACCATTTTGAATAAGGTCCCTCAGCAAGATCCATAAGGTTCTGCTGTGGCTTACGCCTACCACACTCTATAAAATTTGTTAATGGTGTTGTGTATTGTGATTTTTGTTGAGTATAACAACTGGGGATAAGGCCCCCTTGAAACTCAGCATTAATAGGAATCAGGTGTAATGGGGAAAGGATAGTTGATATGTTAGGGTAAACAGATACAATTGCATCCCATTGTGTAAAGGTATCAAATCATAGGAACATTTTTGATAGTTGAGGGTCTGCCTTCTACTGGAGTCCAAATAAGTTTATTCATAGATTGTTGGTTCATTAAATTATCTTCTAAAGATATCCATGCTGTATTATTATAATTAATATGCCAGTGTAATATTCTTTGTAATGTCATTACTCTATAATAATTCTTAATATTTGGGACTCCTAAACCTCCTTTTTTTCTTGGGATGTATAAGATAGAAACCTTAATTCTAGGTTTGGTCTGATTCCAAATAAAAGAGTTGATCATTTTCTGGAGATTAGAACAGTAAGTATAAGGAAGATTTATAGGTACTGTTTGGAATATATATAAAATATGTGGGAGGATATTAATTTTTATGGCATGTATTCGGCCCAGCCATGATAATGGTTTTGGTTTCCATGACTTAAAATCCTGTTGAAGATTAGTAAATAATTTAGAGTAATTTTCAGAAAAGAGTTGTATGTCGTCTGCCGATAATTGTACCCTGTCAGGGTGCCAGGAATCAGACGAGAAGTGCAAAAATAATCACACATTTATTAATAGCAAAAAATAATAAAAAGTCCACAAGTCAAATAACAAGCCAGGAGTCAAAACCAGAGCTGGTAGTCAGGAACAAGCCAGGGATCAGGAACCAGGAAGGACGACAGGCAGCCAGGTAATACACAGGAGCTTTCACAAACAGGTCTGACAACGCAAAGGCAAAACATACTGAACAGATGCCCTTTAAATAATAAGTGATGACATCACAATTCTGAGACTGCATCCTGTCTCACATGGATGATGCACAACAGTCTGGCCATAAAAGGAAGTGCAGGCAATGAGCAGCATCCCCCACAATGCACCAGAGTCAGGAAGAGAGGTGAGTAAAATGGCTGCCAGCAGCACATGGCAAACACAACAGGGAAAAAACCCTGACAGTACCCTCCCCTCAACGACCCCTCCCCCGCGGGAGGACAAAAGACTTATTGGGGAAACGGGCATGGAAGGCACGGAGGAGGGCAGGAGCATGAACATCAGAGGAGGGAACCCAAGAATGCTCCTCTGGACCGTAGCCCCTCCAGTGAACCAAATACTGTACACGGCCCCTGGACATATGAGAGTCAATAATGCTGCTGACCTCATACTCCTCATGGTTGTCAACAAGGATAGGACGGGGACGAGGCAACACAGTGGTAAACTGATTACAAACCAATGGTTTCAAGAGGGAGACATGAAAAACATTGGAGATGCGCATAGCAGGAGGAAGGTCAAGAGCGTAGGCCACAGGATTAACCCGTCGGAGTATTCGAAAAGGACCAACATAACGGGGAGCCAATTTATTGGAAGGCACACAAAGGTTCAAGTTGCGGGAGGACAGCCAAACTCTCTCACCAACCTGGTAGGAAGGTGCGGGGAGACGCCTACGATCAGCCTGGAACTTTTGGCGCTGCATAGAACGATGAAGGCAATCCTTAATCTGCACCCACGTGGAACGGAGTTGCCGGAGATGCTCCTCCAAAGCCGGAATACCCTGAGACATGAATGAATCAGGCAACAAGGATGGTTGAAACCCATAATTCGCCATGATCGGGGATAACTTGGAGGAAGCATTAATAGCACTATTACGAGCAAACTCTGCCCAAGGTAACAGTTCAGACCAATTATTGTGGTGATCTGAGACATAGCAACGGAGGAACTGCTCCAGAGCTTGATTAGACCGTTCCGCAGCCCCATTAGATTGAGGGTGATATGCCGAGGAGAAGGAAAGCTGGATCCCAATTTGAGCACAAAAGGAACACCAAAATCTGGAGACAAACTGGCTACCCCGGTCCGACACTATCTCCTTGGGTAACCCATGTAAACGGAAGACCTCCCGGGCAAAAATTGAAGCAAGCTCCTGAGCGGTAGGCAGCTTCATCAAGGGAATGCAATATGACATTTTAGAAAACGGTCAACCACCATAAGGATAACAGTATTGCCATTGGAAACAGGGAGCTCGACAATGAAGTCCATGGAAATATGTGTCCAAGGACGCTCACCATTAGCAATAGGTTGATGAAGACCCACAGGAAGATGTCGAGGAGTCTTATTCTGTGCACAAACTGAGCAGGAGGCAACATACGCAGCAACATCAGAACGAAGACCTGGCCACCAGAATTGTCGAGTGACAGACCAAATCATTTGGTTCTTGTCTGGGTGACCTGCGGCTTTAGGATAGGGGTAAGTGTGCAAAAGTTTAGTTCGAAGATTCTCAGGAACAAAACACTTACCACTAGGTTTCTCAGGAGGTGAATTAGTTTGTGAAGCCAGGATCTCCTCCCCCAAGGGAGAAGTCAAATTAGTACGTATGGTAGCCAAAATATGGTCAGGAGGTATAACAGGAGTAGGTACAGACTCCTCCTTGGACAGAGGCGAAAATTGTCGAGAGAGGGCATCAGCCCTAACATTCTTACTACCAGGCAGGTAGGAGACCAAATAATTAAACCGAAACAAAAATAGCGCCCATCTGGCCTGTCGGGGCGACAAACGTTTTGCTTCAGATAGATAAGTTAAATTCTTGTGGTCAGTAAGAATGAGCACTGGCACGCTAGTACCCTCGAGAAGATGCCTCCATTCCTTAAGTGCCAAAGTTATAGCCAGTAATTCCCTGTCGCCAATTTCATAATTGCACTCCGCTGGAGACAATTTCCTAGAGAAGAAACCACACGGATGCAATGAGCCATCAGGCGTAGGACGTTGAGACAAGAGGGCACCTACTCCAGTCTCAGACACATCGACCTCAAGAACGAAAGGCAGGACAGGGTTAGGATGAACCAGAACTGGAGCAGCAGCAAAGGCAGTCTTAAGACTATCAAAGGCCTTAATGGCAGTAGATGACCAATGGAGTGGATCATTCGCTTTACGGGTCATGTCTGTGATAGGTTTGACCAAGGAAGAAACGTTTTTAATAAACTTTCTATAGTAATTGGCGAATCCCAAAAAACGTTGAATAGACCGAAGACCAACTGGGTGAGGCCACTGCAGAACTGCAGATAACTTGTCAGGATCCATGGAGAACCCTGCATGGAGATAATATAACCTTGGAAGGTTACTTGAGTCTGATGGAACTCACATTTCTCGAGTTTACAAAACAGGCCGTTCTCACGTAGTTTCTGAAGAACCCGTGTAACATCAGAACGATGAGCCTCAAGTGTGGGTGAGTGTATGAGGATGTCGTCTAAGTACACCACAACACACTGTTGCAACATATCTCGTAGGACATCATTAATAAATTCCTGGAAAACAGCAGGAGCATTACATAAGCCAAAGGGCATTACAAGATACTCATAATGCCCGCTCCTGGTGTTAAATGCTGTTTTCCATTCGTGGCCCTCCTTAATCCTAACGAGATTGTACGCTCCTCTCAAATCAAGTTTAGTAAAGACCGTAGCTCCCTTGAGGCTGTCAAAGAGTTCCGTAATAAGCGGAATAGGGTAAGCATTCTTAATGGTAAGATGATTAAGACCCCTATAATCGATACATGGTCTTAACTCGCCACCCTTTTTCTTCACAAAGAAGAAGCCAGCCCCTGCAGGAGAGCAGGATTTGCGGATGATCCCCCGCGACAGAGCATTGGCAACATACTCCTCCATAGCACAATTCTCTGCAACAGACAGAGGGTACACCCGGCCCCGAGGAGGAATGGCTCCGGGTTGCAGGTCTATGGCACAATCATAAGACCGGTGATGAGGCAACGTACCGGCACGCACCTTGTCAAACACGTCTAGGAACTCTCAGTACTCCTCTGGCAATTGAGATACCGAAGAAGTGCACAAGACTTTAACTGGTTTTTGAAGACAAGTGGAAATACATTGGGGGACCACGATGAAATTTCGGACCTGCGCCAGTCGAGACTGGGATTGTGCTTTTGGAGCCAGGGATAACCCAGAACAACTGGAAAATGTGGAGAGTTTATCACCTGTGGAGAACAAAGACCTGGCCACCAGAATTGTCGAGTGACAGACCAAATCATTTGGTTCTTGCCTGGGTGACCTGTGGCTTTAGGATAGGGGTAAGTGTGCAAAAGTTTAGTTCAAAGATTCTCAGGAACAAAACACTTACCACTAGGTTTCTCAGGAGGTGAATTAGTTTGTGAAGCCAGGATCTCCTCCCCCAAGGGAGAAGTCAAATTAGTACGTATGGTAGCCAAAATATGGTCAGGAGGTATAACAGGAGTAGGTACAGACTCCTCCTTGGACAGAGGCGAAAATTGTCGAGAGAGGGCATCAGCCCTAACATTCTTACTACCAGGCAGGTAGGAGACCAAATAATTAAACCGAAACAAAAATAGCGCCCATCTGGCCTGTCGGGGCGACAAACGTTTTGCTTCAGATAGATAAGTTAAATTCTTGTGGTCAGTAAGAATGAGCACTGGCACGCTAGTACCCTCGAGAAGATGCCTCCATTCCTTAAGTGCCAAAATTATAGCCAGTAATTCCCTGTCGCCAATTTCATAATTGCACTCCGCTGGAGACAATTTCCTAGAGAAGAAACCACACGGATGCAATGAGCCATCAGGCGTAGGACGTTGAGACAAGAGGGCACCTACTCCAGTCTCAGACACATCGACCTCAAGAACGAAAGGCAGGACAGGGTTAGGATGAACCAGAACTGGAGCAGCAGCAAAGGCAGTCTTAAGACTATCAAAGGCCTTAATGGCAGTAGATGACCAATGGAGTGGATCATTCTCTTTACGGGTCATGTCTGTGATAGGTTTGACCAAGGAAGAAAAGTTTTTAATAAACTTTCTATAGTAATTGGCGAATCCCAAAAAACATTGAATAGACCGAAGACCAACTGGGCAAGGCCACTGCAGAACTGCAGATAACTTGTCAGGATCCATGGAGAACCCTGCATGGAGATAATATAACCTAGGAAGGTTACTTGAGTCTGATGGAACTCACATTTCTCGAGTTTACAAAACAGGCCGTTCTCACGTAGTCTCTGAAGAACCCGTGTAACATCAGAACGATGAGCCTCAAGTGTGGGTGAGTGTATGAGGATGTTGTCTAAGTACACCACAACACACTGTTGCAACATATCTCATAGGACATCATTAATAAATTCCTGGAAAACAGCAGGAGCATTACATAAGCCAAAGGGCATTACAAGATACTCATAATGCCCGCTCCTGGTGTTAAATGCTGTTTTCCATTCGTGGCCCTCCTTAATCCTAACGAGATTGTACGCTCCTCTCAAATCAAGTTTAGTAAAGACCGTAGCTCCCTTGAGGCTGTCAAAGAGTTCCGTAATAAGCGGAATAGGGTAAGCATTCTTAATGGTAAGATGATTAAGACCCCTATAATCGATACATGGTCTTAACTCGCCACCCTTTTTCTTCACAAAGAAGAAGCCAGCCCCTGCAGGAGAGCAGGATTTGCGGATGATCCCCCGCGACAGAGCATTGGCAACATACTCCTCCATAGCACAATTCTCTGCAACAGACAGAGGGTACACCCGGCCCCGAGGAGGAATGGCTCCGGGTTGCAGGTCTATGGCACAATCATAAGACCGGTGATGAGGCAACGTACCGGCACGCACCTTGTCAAACACGTCTAGGAACTCTCGGTACTCCTCTGGCAATTGAGATACCGAAGAAGTGCACAAGACTTTAACTGGTTTTCGAAGACAAGTGGAAATACATTGGGGGACCACGATGAAATTTTGGACCTGCGCCAGTCGAGACTGGGATTGTGCTTTTGGAGCCAGGGATAACCCAGAACAACTGGAAAATGTGGAGAGTTTATCACCTGTGGAGAACGAAGACCTGGCCACCAGAATTGTCGAGTGACAGACCAAATCATTTGGTTCTTGCCTGGGTGACCTGCGGCTTTAGGATAGGGGTAAGTGTGCAAAAGTTTAGTTCGAAGATTCTCAGGAACAAAACACTTACCACTAGGTTTCTCAGGAGGTGAATTAGTTTGTGAAGCCAGGATCTCCTCCCCCAAGGGAGAAGTCAAATTAGTACGTATGGTAGCCAAAATATGGTCAGGAGGTATAACAGGAGTAGGTACAGACTCCTCCTTGGACAGAGGCGAAAATTGTCGAGAGAGGGCATCAGCCCTAACATTCTTACTACCAGGCAGGTAGGAGACCAAATAATTAAACCGAAACAAAAATAGCGCCCATCTGGCCTGTCGGGGCGACAAACGTTTTGCTTCAGATAGATAAGTTAAATTCTTGTGGTCAGTAAGAATGAGCACTGGCATGCTAGTACCCTCGAGAAGATGCCTCCATTCCTTAAGTGCCAAAATTATAGCCAGTAATTCCCTGTCGCCAATTTCATAATTGCACTCCGCTGGAGACAATTTCCTAGAGAAGAAACCACACGGATGCAATGAGCCATCAGGCGTAGGACGTTGAGACAAGAGGGCACCTACTCCAGTCTCAGACACATCGACCTCAAGAACGAAAGGCAGGACAGGGTTAGGATGAACCAGAACTGGAGCAGCAGCAAAGGCAGTCTTAAGACTATCAAAGGCCTTAATGGCAGTAGATGACCAATGGAGTGGATCATTCTCTTTACGGGTCATGTCTGTGATAGGTTTGACCAAGGAAGAAAAGTTTTTAATAAACTTTCTATAGTAATTGGCGAATCCCAAAAAACATTGAATAGACCGAAGACCAACTGGGCAAGGCCACTGCAGAACTGCAGATAACTTGTCAGGATCCATGGAGAACCCTGCATGGAGATAATATAACCTAGGAAGGTTACTTGAGTCTGATGGAACTCACATTTCTCGAGTTTACAAAACAGGCCGTTCTCACGTAGTCTCTGAAGAACCCGTGTAACATCAGAACGATGAGCCTCAAGTGTGGGTGAGTGTATGAGGATGTTGTCTAAGTACACCACAACACACTGTTGCAACATATCTCATAGGACATCATTAATAAATTCCTGGAAAACAGCAGGAGCATTACATAAGCCAAAGGGCATTACAAGATACTCATAATGCCCGCTCCTGGTGTTAAATGCTGTTTTCCATTCGTGGCCCTCCTTAATCCTAACGAGATTGTACGCTCCTCTCAAATCAAGTTTAGTAAAGACCGTAGCTCCCTTGAGGCTGTCAAAGAGTTCCGTAATAAGCGGAATAGGGTAAGCATTCTTAATGGTAAGATGATTAAGACCCCTATAATCGATACATGGTCTTAACTCGCCACCCTTTTTCTTCACAAAGAAGAAGCCAGCCCCTGCAGGAGAGCAGGATTTGCGGATGATCCCCCGCGACAGAGCATTGGCAACATACTCCTCCATAGCACAATTCTCTGCAACAGACAGAGGGTACACCCGGCCCCGAGGAGGAATGGCTCCGGGTTGCAGGTCTATGGCACAATCATAAGACCGGTGATGAGGCAACGTACCGGCACGCACCTTGTCAAACACGTCTAGGAATTCTCGGTACTCCTCTGGCAATTGAGATACCGAAGAAGTGCACAAGACTTTAACTGGTTTTCGAAGACAAGTGGAAATACATTGGGGGACCACGATGAAATTTTGGACCTGCGCCAGTCGAGACTGGGATTGTGCTTTTGGAGCCAGGGATAACCCAGAACAACTGGAAAATGTGGAGAGTTTATCACCTGTGGAGAACGAAGACCTGGCCACCAGAATTGTCGAGTGACAGACCAAATCATTTGGTTCTTGCCTGGGTGACCTGCGGCTTTAGGATAGGGGTAAGTGTGCAAAAGTTTAGTTCGAAGATTCTCAGGAACAAAACACTTACCACTAGGTTTCTCAGGAGGTGAATTAGTTTGTGAAGCCAGGATCTCCTCCCCCAAGGGAGAAGTCAAATTAGTACGTATGGTAGCCAAAATATGGTCAGGAGGTATAACAGGAGTAGGTACAGACTCCTCCTTGGACAGAGGCGAAAATTGTCGAGAGAGGGCATCAGCCCTAACATTCTTACTACCAGGCAGGTAGGAGACCAAATAATTAAACCGAAACAAAAATAGCGCCCATCTGGCCTGTCGGGCGACAAACGTTTTGCTTCAGATAGATAAGTTAAATTCTTGTGGTCAGTAAGAATGAGCACTGGCACGCTAGTACCCTCGAGAAGATGCCTCCATTCCTTAAGTGCCAAAATTATAGCCAGTAATTCCCTGTCGCCAATTTCATAATTGCACTCCGCTGGAGACAATTTCCTAGAGAAGAAACCACACGGATGCAATGAGCCATCAGGCGTAGGACGTTGAGACAAGAGGGCACCTACTCCAGTCTCAGACGCATCGACCTCAAGAACGAAAGGCAGGACAGGGTTAGGATGAACCAGAACTGGAGCAGCAGCAAAGGCAGTCTTAAGACTATCAAAGGCCTTAATGGCAGTAGATGACCAATGGAGTGGATCATTCTCTTTACGGGTCATGTCTGTGAAAGGTTTGTCCAAGGAAGAAAAGTTTTTAATAAACTTTCTATAGTAATTGGTGAATCCCAAAAAACGTTGAATAGACCGAAGACCAACTGGGCGAGGCCACTGCAGAACTGCAGATAACTTGTCAGGATCCATGGAGAACCCTGCATGGAGATAATATAACCTAGGAAGGTTACTTGAGTCTGATGGAAGTCACATTTCTCGAGTTTACAAAACAGACCGTTCTCACGTAGTCTCTGAAGAACCCGTGTAACATCAGAACGATGAGCCTCAAGTGTGGGTGAGTGTATGAGGATGTCGTCTAAGTACACCACAACACACTGTTGCAACATATCTCGTAGGACATCATTAATAAATTCCTGGAAAACAGCAGGAGCATTACATAAGCCAAAGGGCATTACAAGATACTCATAATGCCCGCTCCTGGTGTTAAATGCTGTTTTCCATTCGTGGCCCTTCCATTGTACGCTCCTCTCAAATCAAATTTAGTAAAGACCGTAGCTCCCTTGAGGCTGTCAAAGAGTTCCGTAATAAGCGGAATAGGGTAAGCATTCTTAATGGTAAGATGATTAAGTCCCCTATAATCGATACATGGTCTTAACTCGCCACCCTTTTTCTTCACAAAGAAGAAGCCAGCCCCTGCAGGAGAGCAGGATTTGCGGATGATCCCCCGCGACAGAGCATTGGCAACATACTCCTCCATAGCACAATTCTCTGCAACAGACAGAGGGTACACCCGGCCCCGAGGAGGAATGGCTCCGGGTTGCAGGTCTATGGCACAATCATAAGACCGGTGATGAGGCAACGTACCGGCATGCACCTTGTCAAACACGTCTAGGAACTCTCGGTACTCCTCTGGCAATTGAGATACCGAAGAAGTGCACAAGACTTTAACTGGTTTTCGAAGACAAGTGGAAATACATTGCGGGGACCACGACGAAATTTCGGACCTGTGCCAGTCGAGACTGGGATTGTGCTTTTGGAGCCAGGGATAACCCAGAACAACTGGAAAATGTGGAGAGTTTATCACCTGGAACTGGAGGGTTTCAAAATGGAGAGCCCCAACAGCCATGGACAACGGAGCAGAGTAACGAGTGCGGGCTGAAGGGGCCTGCCATCAATGGCTTCAATAGCAAGTGGAACGGACCGAGGCAAAACAGGAATGGAGTGCTTTGATACAAAAGCACTGTCAATGAAATAGCCCGCAGCACCGGAGTCAACAAGAGCCTGAGTGACTATGGAGGAGTCCACCCAGGAAAGGACAACCGTGACCAAAGGTTTCTCCTTAAGTGGTTCCGGGGACAAGGATAAACCACCCAAGGTCTGCCCCCGACAGGACCTTAGGTGTGAGCGTTTCCCGGCCATGTAGGACAAGACTTCAAAAGGCGGCCCTGTAACCCACAATTGAGGCAGAGCACCTCCCTCCTCCTAAAGGCCCTCTCCGCCGCGGAGAGACACGTGAATCCAAGCTGCATCGGCTCAGCAGTACCTGGTCACTCGGGACCAGGAGGCATGGGAGGAGAGGGAGGCATGGGTGGGAACGAACACGTAGGAGACAATTGAACAGGAGGCTTCTGCAAGCGCTCCTTGAAAGAGGGCCTCTCTATGAGTCTGATGTCAATTAGGATCAAAAAAGACACCAATGCCTCGAGATCCTCTGGTAAATATCTGGCAGCAACTTCGTCTTTGATCGCATCAGAGAGCCCATGAAATAAGGAGGCAACAAGGGCTTCATTGTTCCAACCTACCTCTGTGGCAAGCGTATGGAACTCAATAGCATACTGAGCAACAGATCTTGTACCTTGCTGAATGGACATGAGTCGTTTAGCAGCAGAGGAGGAGCGAGCCGGAACATCAAATACCCTTCGAAAGGAGGCCACAAATTCAGGGTAATTTGAAATCACAGGTTTATTAGTCTCCCACAAGGGATTAGCCCAGGCAAGAGCTGTGTCGGAGAGTAACGAGATGAGAAATCCAACCTTAGCTCTGTCAGAGGGAAACGCCTGAGGTAACATCTCAAAATAAATGCCCACCTGGTTCAAAAACCCTCTGCACTGAATAGGATCGCCTCCATATTGCTGAGGTAGAGGTGCAGAACCGGACATGCTCCTGGTAGGCATAGGTGCAGCAGCGGAAACAGGAGCAGCCATAACTTGCGGGACACTTTGGTCCAAATGTGCAGTGCGAGTCAGCAGGGTTTGCAGGGCTAGTGCAAATTGATCCAAGCGGTGATCCTGTTCATCCATCCTGGAAAGGTAAAGATGGATTATTACAAAAAACTATACAGATATGTTAGATGTTGACAACACAATGTACAGAATGACTAGAATAGAGCACATTACTCCCCTCTTAAGTGACCGCAGCCTTCTAACAGTCTCTCCCAACAGGACTGTGAGTAGAATATGGATCAAATATATAGAGGCGCTGGTCTTGAATCTCGTATATATTAACGTGCACACTGAAGAAAGAAACTTGACTTGTGATTTGCAGGAGTTAACAACAAAATAATGTGCAGTATATTCACTCCGAAAATTTCAGAGTTCAGCTTCTTCATAGAGATCTCTATCCTGATTTTCCCATAATGTGCTTTAATATCTATAATTCGGAATCCGGCTCCTCAAAAGTTGTAGGTAACTTTAGAATACTTCCAAGAAAGGCAGCAAAATACTTGTTATAACAAACAAATATTTATTAAAACATATTAAAAGGCTCTTTTTGGCTTGGCTCTACGCGTTTCAACGACTGGATCGTCTTTTTCAAGAGCAGTAAAAAACAATTAGAAGTGCTGCCTTAGGAGTATTACAGGTGTATTTATACAGGTAATCATTGTTCCTGTTCCGGTGAAAAACACCGGAATAGGACTCACAAATAAAACATTTTATTTTTGTTTTTGTTTTTATCCCCATCCGATTGTGTTTTGAGAGTAATGCATTTTTTGTATATGCTTAAGCTATTTCGCTCAAAATCTCAATAATTAGCCAAATCGGATCGGTATAAACAAGTTAAAAGTTATTTGACCAATCACAGTGAAGTAATATGGAAGTTCCCTTTCGAGTCCCGATTCTGTGTAGTTCCCTTTAAGGTCCGCCAAAAGATGCATCGTCATGTGTTCCGATCCGACCAATCGGGTGGCGAGCGTTGTTCCAGATACTTTATGTGTGAAAATCTGTTTCCAGGTTTGTCCGGACAGTTCTATACCACATGTCTCGAATTGGCCAATCTCTTTGTGAGCGATGTTTTCGCTATATTCCCATAGTAGCCGATACTCTGAATTTTCTCTAAGGGGTATGTAATGGAAAGTGCAGGTCACTTTGGGTCATGTATATTTCAGATACAGAAACGATTGCAGTGAAATCACTTCTTTGACAAAAAACACCTTAGGATTAATTACCTAACATTTTTAAAATAAATTAATTAAAACTAACAATTGATTCTAACTATATTAGATATTATATGTAAAAATAAAAATAAATCAAGATAAACTAATTATAATATTGGAGAATTCAAGTCAATAAGATTGGTTTAGTCTCCTTCATACAAATGTAACAAGGACTCAGATATGGATTTAAACATTTTGACAATTTGATACAATTCCATTCTACATCAAACAAAAATCTACATCCATTATTACAATAAAATATATTATATATACAAAATAATGATTAAATATAAATAAATACATAATATAAAATAAAAATAAAATAAAATAAAATTAAACATGCAGATATATAGTTTCTCTATATTGAATTAAATGAACGCTGTCACTTTAATATCTTTATTTAGACCATAGTGTCCATATGTTTTTAATGTGTGTATCCACCATAGTTCTCTTTTATTGAGTTCTTTTTCTATCTCCCCCCCCCCCCTCTCCAATGTAATGAAACTTTTTCTATGCCAATCCATGATAGATGTTTTTTGTCATATAGTGGGCAATTATTATAGTGTAAGGGGATACCGTGATCTTCTTTCTCCTTTTCAATTTTGTTAAGGTGCTCTAGTATTCGTGTCTTTACAAATCTTGAAGTTTGACCTAAATACTGGATCTGGCAGTTACACTGAAGTAAATAAATTATATTTTTGGTTTTGCAACTGATAAAATCTTTTATTGTGTAGGATTTGCCTGTTACAGAGGAAGTGAATGTCTTGTATGTTTTCTTAGTGTAATTGCATGCTTTGCAATGTCCACATGTATAAAATCCTGTCAAATTTGCAATTTGAATGGGTTTTGGAGGCTTCATCCCTTTGATAAGGGAAGGTGCTAGTTTCTGTTTGAAATTTGTTCCCTTCCTGAAAGTTATTATTGGTTTATTAGGAATGATATTATTCAAATATTCATCATTTTTGAGAACATTCCAATGTTGATTTATGATATGTTTAATCTGTTTGTGTCCACTATTGTATGTGGTAATAAACTTTGGGAAATTTTGATTATTTATAACTTCCTTTTTGGTATTTGCAATTAAAGAATCTCGATTCCTATTTCCCACTTCAACCCTATCTTGCTCTAAGATGTTACTATCATAACCCTTATGTTCAAATCTTTCTTTGATTATCTTAGATTGAGTATTAAAGTCATCTATGGTATCACAATTCCTTCTTATGCGAAGAAATTGCCCTTTGGGGATTGCTTTTAGCCAAATTGGGTGATGTTCACTATCTCTCCTGATGTAAGTGTTCATATCGCAACTTTTAAAAAAAGGTTTTTTTATGTATATTTCCTGCTTCCACAAAAATTGTTAAATCTAGAAAATTGATTTTGGTTTTGTTGAATTCTGGTGTTAATATTATGCCCATATGGTTTTCGTTTAAGTGGGAAACAAAGTTTTTTGATGCCTCCTCGTCTTTGTTCCAGATACATAGAACATCATCTATGTACCGCTGCCAGGACACCAGGCCCGCCCCAGCCACGCCACATGACCATACATAAGTGTGTTCAAAGTGGTCCATGTAAATATTGGCGTAGCTTGGGGCGAACCTGGTGCCCATGGCGGTGCCACATATCTGAAGATACTGTTGGTTATCAAACTAAAAAAAGTTATGCTTTAATATGAATTCTATTGATGTTAAAATGAATTCTAATAATGTGGTAGATTGATTATCATCTTGTTCAAGTTTCCATTTTATGGCTGCTATACCTTTTTTGTGGTCAATAATAGAATATAAAGATGTTACATCCATTGTTAGCCAAGAATATCCTGATTCCCATTTTGTATCTTTGAGTATGCTAAGTACCTGTTTCGTGTCTTTAAGGTACGATCTTGCTGTTTGAGCATAAGGTTGCAACAAATGATCTATGAAGGCCGATAGATTGCATGTCAGGGAATCTATCCCACTAATTATAGGCCTCCCTGGGGGTCTAAGTGGATCCTTATGTAATTTAGGGATGAAGTAAAAAATAGGAGTCTTGGATTCTGTTTTATTTAGAAACATAAATTCATCCTGGGAAATAATATCTCTGTCAAGAGCTTGTAACAAAATTTCATTTAGTTCTGAAGTGAATATTTTTTTTGGGTTATTTTTCAAAATTTGATAAGTCTTTTTATCTGATAGGATTCTATTTGCTTCCTCCATGTAGTAGCTACGGTCCATTATTACTATACTTCCCCCCCTTATCTGCCTCCTTAATGATGATGTCTTCTCTTTTATTTAGATTTTTGTAAATCTCATTTTCTTGTTTGTTTAAATTAAAATATTTTGGTCTTGACTCAATTTTTTCTATGTCTTTTAGAATTAATTTACCAAATACTTCTATATTTGGACCTTTACAGTGACTAGGATAAAAAGTGGAGGTGTTTTTTAAATAAGTTCTTGAATCCCTATTTGGTGGAGGGTTTTCTTGATTTTTGCTAAGTATCTCTTTTCTGGCAAAAAATCTTTTGACAGTTAAGTTCCTAATAAATTTCTGTGCATCAATAAATAATTGGAATGTATTGACACTTTGGGTGGGAATAAACTTTAAACCCATGGAAAGAATATTTTTTTCTTGTTCAGTTATTGTCTGTGATGAAATATTGTGTATACCTAATCTCTCAGGCTCCTTCTTCTGTGTTTTGCCTCTTCTACCTCTTGTTCCTCTAAAGGATCAGGTGTTCTGTCTCTTTTCCTCTGATTTATTCTGTCTGGGCGAAGTGGAGAATATCTGTTGGGGTGGGTCCAACCCTGATTGGTCGGTGTGTGATTGGTTCCTACTTTGTGTCTTTCTTTGTGTGTGTTCTGTGGAAAAGGGTGATTCGAATCTTGTTCATGTCTTACGTTATCAGTGATATAGTGATTTTCTCTTTTATCTCTTTTGTCTTTTGGTGAATATGTGTTCTTATAGTGATTGGAATGATTAGAATAGTGATTGTGTTCTGATCTGTGCTGATTCGTTCTCCTATATTCATTGTGATTATTTTGATTACCATTTCTTTGGTGTAAAACTTCTCTATTTTGTTGATATCTGTTGTGTTCATAATTGTTATGTGTTTGTCTTATATCATAATCCCTATACTTATTGGGATAATTCATATGGTTATAATTAGAGTGATTGTGATTAGAATGATCCCTATTAGATCTGGAATAATTATCTTTAGAATCATATTGATTTCGATGTGAACTAAGTGTTGTATTTTGGTTATTTTGTAATGTGGTTCTCCCTCTAGATTGGTCCCTTTGTGGAATGTCCCTTCTGTGATGTGAATTGAGTTGCGGTTGTATGTATGGAGTTCCATTTTTGAAATCTTCACTGATATTTGTTGTATTTAGAGTCTCCAATTTGTTTGTCTAATTCTTTAGCTTGTGTTTTAATTTGTTCAAATCTATCATTGCATGTCTTGCTTGAAAGGAATGGTGTAAGCTCAGTTTCTAATGTAAAAAATTTTTTTCAATATTTTTTAAAACTATGTCTTGATGTTCATATAATAAACTTACTAAATTAGTTGAACATTTGTGGAGAGCTGCGTTCCATTTTGCCATGAATTCTTTGTCATCTGTGCCAAAAGCTGGCACCTTAGATACCCTTAAACCCCTAGGGACTATTTCTTCATTTAAGTATCTACTTAAAAAAGTTATTTCCCACCATTTTTTGGTCTAATTCTTTAGCTTGTGTTTTAATTTGTTCAAATCTATCATTGCATGTCTTGCTTGAAAGGAATGGTGTAAGCTCAGTTTCTAATGTAAAAATTTCTTTTTCAATATTTTTTAAAACTATGTCTTGATGTTCATATAATAAACTTACTAAATTAGTTGAACATTTGTGGAGAGCTGCGTTCCATTTTGCCATGAATTCTTTGTCATCTGTGCCAAAAGCTGGCACCTTAGATACCCTTAAACCCCTAGGGACTATTTCTTCATTTAAGTATCTACTTAAAAAAGTTATTTCCCACCATTTTTTGGTCTCTTTAGTGTATAGTTTCTTAAGTTTATTTATTATAAATTCCCAATTATTATTTTCTTCATCTGAATGTTTAAATGTATTATCATATTTATTTTGTCTTGCAGCTCTCCAATCAGAGAGGGTATTCTTAGTCATATTAGGAGAAAATACAAGATAATTACAAAAAACTATACAGATATGTTAGATGTTGACAACACAATGTACAGAATGACTAGAATAGAGCACAATACTCCCCTCTTAAGTGACCGCAGCCTTCTAACAGTCTCTCCCAACAGGACTGTGAGTAGAATATGGATCAAATATATAGAGGCGCTGGTCTTGAATCTCGTATATATTAACGTGCACACTGAAGAAAGAAACTTGACTTGTGATTTGCAGGAGTTAACAACAAAATAATGTGCAGTATACTCCCTCCGAAAATTTCAGAGTTCAGCTTCTTCATAAGGATCTCTATCCTGATTTTCCCATAATGTGCTTTAATATCTGTAGACAATGGAAATTGCACTGCAGGTAATTGTATCTTTAAATGGATATAAAGTGCAATATACTCACTCCGAGTAATTCGGAATCCGGCTCCTCAAAAGTTGTAGGTAACTTTAGAATACTTCCAAGAAAGGCAGCAAAATACTTGTTATAACAAACAAATATTTATTAAAACATATTAAAAGGCTCTTTTTGGCTTGGCTCTATGCGTTTCAACGACTGGATCATCTTTTTCAAGAGCAGTAAAAAACAATTAGAAGTGCTGCCTTAGGAGTATTACAGGTGTATTTATACAGGTAATCATTGTTCCTGTTCCGGTGAAAAACACCGGAATAGGACTCACAAATAAAACATTTTATTTTTGTTTTTGTTTTTATCCCCATCCGATTGTGTTTTGAGAGTAATGCATTTTTTGTATATGCTTAAGCTATTTCGCTCAAAATCTCAATAATTAGCCAAATCGGATCGGTATAAACAAGTTAAAAGTTATTTGACCAATCACAGTGAAGTAATATGGAAGTTCCCTTTCGAGTCCCGATTCTGTGTAGTTCCCTTTAAGGTCCGCCAAAAGATGGGTCGTCATGTGCTCCGATCCGACCAATCGGGTGGCGAGGGTTGTTCCAGATACTTTATGTGTGAAAATCTGTTTCCAGGTTTGTCCGGACAGTTCTATACCACATGTCTCGAATTGGCCAATCTCTTTGTGAGCGATGTTTTCGCTATATTCCCATAGTAGCCGATACTCTGAATTTTCTCTAAGGGGTATGTAATGGAAAGTGCAGGTCACTTTGGGTCATGTATATTTCAGATACAGAAACGATTGCAGTGAAATCACTTCTTTGACAAAAAACCTTAGGATTAATTACCTAACATTTTTAAAATAAATTAATTAAAACTAACAATTGATTCTAACTATATTAGATATTATATGTAAAAATAAAAATAAATCAAGATAAACTAATTATAATATTGGAAAATTCAAGTCAATAAGATTGGTTTAGTCTCCTTCATACAAATGTAACAAGGACTCAGATATGGATTTAAACATTTTGACAATTTGATACAATTCCATTCTACATCAAACAAAAATCTACATCCATGATTACAATAAAATATATTATATATACAAAATAATGATTAAATATAAATAAATACATAATATAAAATAAAATAAAATTAAACATGCAGATATATAGTTTCTCTATATTGAATTAAATGAACGCTGCCACTTTAATATCTTTATTTAGACCATAGTGTCCATATGTTTTTAATGTGTGTATCCACCATAGTTCTCTTTTATTGAGTTCTTTTTCTATCTCCCCCCCTCTCCAATGTAATGAAACTTTTTCTATGCCAATCCATGATAGATGTTTTTTGTCATATAGTGGGCAATTATTATAGTGTAAGGGGACACCGTGATCTTCTTTCTCCTTTTCAATTTTGTTAAGGTGCTCTAGTATTCGTGTCTTTACAAATCTTGAAGTTTGACCTAAATACTGGATCTGGCAGTTACACTGAAGTAAATAAATTATATTTTTGGTTTTGCAACTGATAAAATCTTTTATTGTGTAGGATTTGCCTGTTACAGAGGAAGTGAATGTCTTGTATGTTTTCTTAGGGTAATTGCATGCTTTGCAATGTCCACATGTATAAAATCCTGTCAAATTTGCAATTTGAATGGGTTTTGGAGGCTTCATCCCTTTGATAAGGGAAGGTGCTAGTTTCTGTTTGAAATTTGTTTCCTTCCTGAAAGTTATTATTGGTTTATTAGGAATGATATTATTCAAATATTCATCATTTTTGAGAACATTCCAATGTTGATTTATGATATGTTTAATCTGTTTGTGTCCACTATTGTATGTGGTAATAAACCTTGGGATTATTAGCACCATCAGGATTCATGGCCTTTGCGTAATGTCAGGGTGCCAGGAATCAGACTGAGACGAGAAGTGCAAAAATAATCACACCTTTATTAATAGCAAAAAATAATAAAAAGTCCACAAGTCAAATAACAAGCCAGGAGTCAAAACCAGAGCTTGTAGTCAGACGAGCCGAGTCAGGAGCCAAAGCGAATAGTCAGACGAGCCGGAATCAGGAACAAGGAAAACAGCAGAGTCAGGAACAAGCCAGGGATCAGGAACCAGGAAGGACGACAGGCAGCCAGGTAATACACAGGATCTGACAACGCAAAGTCAAAGCATACTGAACAGAGGCCCTTTAAATAATAAGTGATGACATCACAATTCTTAGACTGCATCCTGTCTCACATGGATGATGCACAACAGTCTGGCCATAAAAGGAAGTGCAGGCAATGAGAAGCATCCCCCACAATGCACCAGAGTTAGGAAGAGAGGTGAGTAAAATGGCTGCCAGCAGCACATGGCAAACACAACAGGGAAAAAACCCTGACATACCCCAAGATATTTTAAGGAAGTTCCATTCCAAGTGTATGGGCTATGTAATTTACAGTCCTGATATTCTCCAGCTGAGATCAAGATACTAATTGCTTCAGTTTTACTCTAATTAATGTGGAAATTTGCCAAATTCCTGGAAAACAGATTCTAACCTGGATCTTTCATCTTATATTCTTGTTTCCCTATTATTAGTCCTTTGATATTTATTTTGGAATGGATTTTTGCTGCTAGAATCTCCATTGAGATAACAAATAGCAAAGGAGACAGAGGACGTCCCTGCCTCGTGCCATTTGAAATATTAAATTAATCTGAAATAACTCCATTAACTTTCACTTTAGCAGATGGCGATGTATAGAGATAAGATATGTGTTGGATAATTCTTTCCCGCAAACCAAATTTTTGAACATCGCATCATATTTATGCTTGATGTGGTGTGTTGATAGGGGATTTGCAGTGAACAACAAAGATGGTCGCCAGCATCGTAATTACATCAGTAAGTAGGGATTTTGCATTTTAACAATTTTGATTTTAGGGATTTTATAATTTAAGGACTTTGTTCTTTCTGCATTATGATCTTTCTGGATTTCAAGATTCTGTCTTATGGTATTAGGGACTTTGAGTTTAGGGATTTTGATCCCCTCCCGATGGGTTGTATTCAAATCCCCCGATCTCAACTCCCTTAAGCCCAAAAACATATATATATATATATATATATATATATATATATATATATATATATATATATATATATATATATATATATATACAGAGCATTAAAAAGGCCCAGAGCCTCCAAGACACCTTGTTTTAAAAGGCCCATTTAAAAATAAAGCCTCTTTATACGTTTTAATATCCAGGGGGATCACCTGGCATAAATACATGTCCATTTATTTTCATAGAGGCTCATGGGAGTCCCTATGTGCAGATCAAAGTTAAATAAAAATTCTGAAAAGGCCTTTAAATATATGAGGATAACCACTTCTTTTTACTATAGAATTTAGCACATTTACTCTGTGAGCTTGCTCTTTTAGGCTTGCTGTATTGATTCTCTGTTAAAGTAACATTGTCTGTTTAAGTATAATAGTTAGCTAACCAAGGTAGTTAGGCAAACAAGGTTTTGGGGTAACCAAGGGGAAATATATTTATTTTATACTTTTAGGTTAAACCTTTTATTAAGAATGTGTGAGAATCTCATTCAGTGTACAGCTTGCCACATGTTTGCATCACTGGAGCAGCCGCTTCTGGGATTATATGTTTGTGGCAAGTGCGAGCATATTGTCTCTTTAGAAACTCGTATTGGGGATCTGGAGGAACGAATTGCAACACTACATGAAATTCAGACACTTGAAAGGGAAATGGATAGGACTGAGCTGGTTGTTAATGGTTCCGGCAGTGGGAATGGGGAGGATTCAGATGAGGAGACTCCAGGATGTAGCTGGGTCACAGTTAGAGGGCGAAGTAAGCGGAAGAGACAGGCCAGTTCTGAGCTGGTACACCCCAATAGATTTGCAAGATTAAGTGAAGATGTTGGGGATATCAGTTCAGGGGTGGCAGTGTCAGAGAGGGCCGTGTTGCCTAGTATAGTGAACAGTCCTTTAGCTTTGGAAGAGGAGCATACTATGGTGGGCAGTCCTTCAGTCATGGAAGAGGGGCATACAAGTCAGGGCCAGAGGCCGATGTTGGTGGTAGGAGACTCTATTATAAGGAAGGTTGATAGGGTAATTTGTCATCCAGAACCTTTACATAGAACAGTTTGCTGTCTTCCAGGGGCTCGTGTTAGGCATATTGTGGAGCGTATTGATAGATTGTTAGAGGGATGCGGGTCTGATCCTGCAGTCATGGTGCATATTGGTACTAATGAAGAAATCAGTGGGAGATGGAGAGTCCTAAAAAATGACTTCAGGGAGTTAGGTAGCAAGCTTAAAGCAAGGACCTCCAAAGTAATAGTTTCTGAGATATTACCAGTGCCGTGTGTTAAATCAGTAAGGCAGAAGGAGCTAAGGTCTGTTAATTCATGGCTAAAAACATGGTGTAAAAATGAGGGGTTTGACTTTTTAGAACACTGGGCTGATTTTTCACTAGGGTACAAATTGTACAGTAAGGATGGATTGCACCTGAATGACATGGGTGCAGGTGTGTTGGGGGAAAGGATGGTAGCACGTTTAGAGAACCTTTTAAACTAGGCAAAGGGGGGGGAGGGTCAATTAGAACAAAATAGAACAGAGAGATTAGTGTCTGAATATGTCACTCCCTTAATATCTCAAGGAAGGGATGACTTAAGAAATGTCACATTAGAAAGTATAGAGGAAAGTACACCAAGTAGCAGCAGAAAGCACATGAAAATTAAATGTATGACAACAAATGCAAGAAGCATGACAGGTAAAATGGGGGAGCTGACGCTCTTAGTTGCAGAAGAGGACTATGATGTTATCAGTATAACTGAAACTTGGTGGGATGATTCACATGACTGGGCAGTTAACTTAGAGGGGTATACATTATTTAGGAGGGACAGGAATAATAAAAGGGGTGGAGGAATCTGCATGTATATTAAACCTGACCTTAAACCTACAATAAGGGAAGATATTTATGATACAAGTGACAATGTAGAGACCCTGTGGGTTGAAATAAAGAGTGGGGGGAAAAATTCTAAAAAAAATATTACTAGGAACATGCTACAAGCCTCCCAACATTAGTGACCCGGAGGAAACTCAACTACTTATCCAAATAGGTAAGGCTGCTAATAACAGTGCTGTAATTATGGGAGATTTTAACTACCCTGATATAAACTGGGCCAATGAAACTAGTAATTCAGCTAAGGGGGATAGATTTTTAAATGTTCTCAGGGATAACTTCTTGTCACAATTAATAGAGGAGAAAACTAGGAGTAAAGCTATATTGGATTTAGTGCTATCAAACAATACAGATATAATATCAAACATAGAAGTTAAAGAACATTTGGGTAACAGTGATCATAACATGGTCACATTTGAAATCTCTTTTCATATGCAGTGTTTTAAAGGCTTAACTAAGACTTTTAATTTCAAGAAAGCAAAATTCAACGATTTAAGGAAATCATTAAATAATATAAATTGGGACAATGTATTTTCTAATAAAAATACAGAGGATAAATGGATAATATTTAAAAATTTGTTAAATAAATATACATATCAATACATACCATATGGTTATAAAAATAAAAATAAAAAAACTAAGCCGTTATGGCTAAATAAAAATGTGTTAAAAGAAATTAGGAAAAAACGTAGGACATTTAAATTATTAAAAGAAAATAGTACAGACTCAGCATACAATATTTATAAGGAATGTAACAAAGCATGCAAAAAAGCAATCAAATTAGCCAAAATTGAAAATGAAAAATTAATTGCCAAGGATTCTAAGTCTAACCCTAAAAGGTTCTTTAAGTACATAAATAGCAAAAAATCTAAGAAGGATAATATAGGTACATTAAAATGTGTGGAGGGTAGCATGATAAATAATGACAGGGAGAAGGCTGAGGTACTAAACCAGTTTTTTTCTTCAGTATACACAAGAGAGGAACCATTGAATGATACTTTGGAACAGAATAGAACATGCCAGTCCATACCACTAACTGGGTTTTGTTTAGAGGATATCAGGAAAAAACTAAAAAATATTAAGGTAAATAAAACTCCAGGCCCAGATGGAATACACCCAAGGGTGTTAAGTGAACTTAGCACTGTTATAGACAAACCTTTACTCTTAATTTTTCAAGACTCATTATCCTCAGGCATGGTACCCCAGGATTGGCGTAAAGCTGATGTGGTGCCACTCTTCAAAAAGGGAAGCAGGGATGATCCAGGAAGCTATAGACCAGTTAGTCTGACATCAATAGTGGGGAAGATATTTGAAGGGATTATAAGGGATTATATTGATGAGCATATTCGTGTAAACAAGATTATGAGTTCTAATCAGCATGGCTTTAGGAGAAATAGATCATGTCAAACTAATCTAATTAGATTCTACGAGGAAGTAAGTAAAAATATAGATAAAGGGGAATCAGTTGATGTGATATACTTAGATTTTGCAAAGGCATTTGATACAGTGCCACATGAGAGATTAATGCACAAAATTAAGGGACTGGGAATAGCTGAAAATGTTAGCTCATGGATAAATAACTGGATAAAAGATAGGGAGCAACGAGTAGCAGTAAATGGATCATACTCAGATTGGACAAAGGTAATCAGTGGCGTCCCCCAGGGATCAGTACTGGGCCCTGTTCTTTTTAATATTTTTATAAATGACTTGGAGCAAGGATTAAATAGCGACATCTCTATTTTTGCAGATGATACTAAGTTAAGTAAGGTCATTAGGTCAGAGCAGGATGAACTCTCTTTGCAAAGGGATTTGCTAAAATTAGAACTATGGGCAAGTGAATGGAAAATGAGATTTAATACGGAAAAATGTAAGGTTCTACATTTTGGAAGTAAAAATAAGCAGGCTATGTATTTTTTAAATGGGACAAGACTTAGCCAAACACAGGAGGAAAGGGATTTGGGAGTAGTAATAGATAACAAGCTAAAGATGAGTGCACAATGCAGGGCAGCGGCTTCAAAGGCTAATAAGATACTAGCATGTATTAAAAGAGGCATTGATTCAAGGGAGGAAAGCATAATTCTGTCATTATATAAAGCCCTGGTAAGACCTCACCTTGAATTTGGAGTGCAGTTTGGGGGACCGATTGCTAAAAAAGATATTGCAGAACTAGAAAAAGTTCAGAGAAGGGCCACAAAGCTAATAAGGGGATTGGAGAAATTAACCTATGAGGAGAGGCTAGCCAAACTGGGTCTGTTCTCTTTAGAAAAAAGGCGCTTGAGAGGTGACATGATTACTTTATATAAATATATTCAAGGCCCATATACAGAGATGGCAGAAGCTCTTTTTATTCCAAGAAAATTGGTTTTGACAAGAGGTCATAATTTAAGGTTGGAGGAAAGGAGATTTAATCTCCTGCAACGGAAACGTTTTTTTCACTGTAAGAGCAATAAAATTGTGGAACTCATTACCAAAGGAGGTAGTGAATGCCAATACCATAGATACATTTAAAAATAGTCTGGATAAATTTCTGTATATAAACAAAATTCATGGATATGATTGCTAGTATTAAATGGGTCACATTTTAATGGGGTTATTTAAGCTTAACTGGAGCTTTTTGTAAGTATTTTAGATTTGTATAGGTTGAACTCGATGGACTTCAGTCTTTTTTCAACCTTATCTACTATGTTACTATGTTACTATGTTAGTTTAGGGAAAAGGCCTTTAATTATATGAGGATAACCCCTTCTTTTTTCTATAGAATTTAGGGAAAACACTTTTTTTTAATTCATCTTTTTATTAAAGGTTATAAGCAATGACATACAGCCAAATCATTAAGAACAATTCTCATGAGTACACATGAGGAAATAAATCAGTTATAATGAACAAAAATATGCCAGGAATATTGTCCATCTTATGTAAAATAAATAAGCAAAGCCTCAAATTTTAAAGTGTAAAGAGATGAGGTATCCCCTGTATTGACCCAATATAGAATAAACAATAGAATTAACCTCCCTTGAGATAACTATTGGTCTAATTTGAACCATTCACATAATAGCTAAGTAATAAGAGGTTGACATGGGAGAAGATAAATCTGTGGCCACTTCTGGACATGATAAATAGTATAATGGCATTATTGAAGTAGTGTTTTAGATATCACATTATATTCTGAATAGTACACATTGAGTATTTAATTAACAAATAAGGGCAAACTGGCACTACAATCCAAAAGAGTGGGAAAAACAGTTTAAATAAAAATATTTCTATGATATAAGGTGCTAATCCTCCAAAAATAACAATTAAATTACACAAATGAGAGAAAGTATGGGGGCTTACAGCACTATTCCCTACTAATAAAACATAGCCTTTATTTATAAATTAAAATCATTAACAGAAGGTAATATCACATCTAATCACCCTGCTCACATACCACCCACCCACTAGGTAAGGTTACATAGTACTTAAAAAAAACACCTGGATTACGAGTTTTGCGTTCATGTTTTAACGCTGAAAAAATGGCCATTTCAGTGTTAAAACAGTAATGAAGCCATTACGAGTCTTGACGGTATAACTGTACTGCAAGCCTTTTAGTCTGTAACGCAACGTCAGTCCTGCACTCGAAAAATGACATTTTTGCATGGGATTTCCATAGCGCTACCATTACAAGTTTTGCAGTAAGGCTAAAAAGCTTGCGTTACACCCTATACCGACAAGATCCGTTACGCAATCTGAGACCAGTAGTTATGAGTTTTGCGCAAAAAAACTGTTACACAAAACTCATAACTAAACTGTTACAAAGTACACTAACACCCATAAACTACCTATTAACCCCTAAACTGATGCCCTCCCGCATTGCAAACACTATATTAAAGTTATTAACCCCTAATCTGCCGCTCCCGACATCGCCGCCACTAATAAAATATATTAATCCCTATTCTGCCACTCCCAGACATCGCCGACACTATAATAAAGTTATTAACTCCTATTTCCCCGCACCCCAACATCGCCCACACTATAATAAAGATTTTAACCCCTAAACCTCTGGCCTCCCACATCACTACCACAAAATAAACCTATTTACCCCTAAACCGCCATCCCCCCACATCGCCAAAAACTAAATTAAACTATTAACCCCTAAACCTAACAACCCCCTAACTTTAAATTAAAATGACAAGATCCCTATCTTAAAATAAATGGATGAAGATAGAAGATGCCGCCTGGATGGATGAAGACCTTGCTGCCTGGATGAAGACTTCTCACCGCCTGGATGAGGATGGATGTCCGGACTTCAAAAACTGTAAGTGGATCGTCGGGGGTTAGTGTTAGGTTTTTTTAAACTTTTTTGGGTTGTTTTTTTTTTTAGATTAGGTTTTGGGCTTTTCTTAAAAGAGCTGAATGCCCCTTTAAGGGCAAGAAAAAGAGCTGAATGCCCTTTTAAGGGCAATGCCCATACAAAAGGCCCTTTAAAGGACTATTGGTAGTTTATTGTAAGCTAGGTTTTTTTTTTTATTTTGGGGGGGCTTTTTATTTTTATAGGGCTATTAGATTAGGTGTAATTGTTTTTATTTTGGATAATTTCGTTTGCTATTTTTTCGTAATTTAGTGTTCGTAATTATTTGTACTTTAGTATTTTTTTATTTTTTGTAATTTAGTATTTTTTACTTTTTGTAATTGTAGATTTAATTTTTTTTAATAGTGTTAGGTTTTTTATAATGTGTAATTTAATTTATTTAATTTGTAGTTATTTTGTTTTAGTATAATAGTAATGTTAGTTTAATTTATAGTTTAAATTTAGTTTTTTTAATTTCCCAGGTAAATTTTTATTTATTCTATAATAGGGATCTTGTAATTTTAATTTAAAGTTAGGTGGTTGTTAGGTTTAGGGGTTAATAGTTTAATTTAGTTTTTGGCGATGTGGGGGGCTGGCAGTTTAGGGGTTAATAGGTTTATTTAGTGGTAGTGATGTGGGAGGCCAGAGGTTTAGGGGTTAACAACTTTATTTAGTGTCGTCGATGTTGGGGAGCGGCGGAATAGGGGTTAATATCTTTATTATAGTGGCAGTGATATCAGGAGCGGCAGATTAGGGGTTAATAACTTTATGTAGGTGTCGGCGATGTTGGGGGTAACAGTTTAAAGGTGTTTAGATTTGTGGTTTATGTTAGGGTGTTAGGTTTAAATTTAACATTTTTTCCCCATAGACATCAATGGGGTTGCGTTACGGAGCTTTTCATTCTGCGATCGCTGGTGTTAGGTTTTTTTCTAACACTCTCTCCCCATTGATGTCTATGGGGAAAGCGTGCACGAGCACATCAAAGCAGCGCTTGTATTTTGTGCGGTGGAGCTTAACGCAACCATATCGCACACACAAAGCGGCTTTTCAAAAACTTGTAATGGCAGCGCTATGGAGGGTGAAATAACGCAACTTTTGATGAATTCGTTTCGTACCCTCTATAGCACAAAACTCATAATCTAGGTGTAAGAAAATAAACAGAAAAAGTTAAAAAGATAGCATCAAACTAATCCCAAAGAGTCCTGGCCGATATACTGGAACCTCGGCATCAGGTGGGAAAGTGGAAAGGCAAGATAGAAAAGATAGTGCAGAAAACAAGTTTTGGCCCTACACTGCCTTTAACAATGCTAACCCAGTGGGAGGGTGGTATGTGAGCAGAGTGATTAGATGTGATAGGAATACAGAGTCCTTGGCACACAAACAAAAGGAAAAGTTGAAGGTAAAGTGAAATACAAAATTTATTTTAACAACTTAAGAACAAATAGGGCACAGCCAGGGCACCATAAAAACACACTGCAAAAACAGGTACAGTGAGAGAGCCTAAGCCTCCTGCATGATTAGATGGGATATTACCTTCTGTTAATGATTTTAATTTATAAATAAAAGCTATGTTTTATTAGTAGGGAATAGTGCTGTAAGCCCCCATACCTTCTCTCTTTGTGTAATTTAATAGTACAAATAGAGGACAGGGATTGTTTGGCTTAAAATGAGTACAAAGACCTAGAGGGGCAGAAGTAAAGAGGGGTAGCAGCAATACTTAAGTGCTGATAGAAAAGAAACCTTATATAGCCTGTCTATAGAAACATAATAATAGAAACATAATAACATATCCACACTTTAAGGGTAGTATATTATGTTCAAAACTTTCAGTAGTAAATAATAGATCCCATATTAAACACTATCGCCTAGATTTAGAGTTTGGCGTTAGCCGTCAAAACCAGCGTTAGAGGCTTCTAACGCTGGTTTTGGGCTACCGCTGGTATTTAGAGTCAGTCAGGAAAGGGTCTAACGCTCACTTTCCAGCCACGACTTTTCCATACCGCAGATCCCCCTACGCCATTTGCGTAGCCTATCTTTTCAATGGGATCTTTCTAACGCTGGTATTTAGAGTCTTGGCTGAAGTGAGCGTTAGAAATCTAACGACAAGACTCCAGCCGCAGAAAAAAAACAGGAGTTAAGAGCTTTTTGGGCTAACGCCGGTTCATAAAGCTCTTAACTACTGTGCTCTACAGTACACTAACACCCATAAACTACCTATGTAACCCTAAGCCGAGGCCCCCCCCACATCGCCGCCACTCAATTAAATTTTTTTAACCCCTAATCTACCGACCGCACACCGCCGCCACCTACGTTATACTTATGTACCCCTAATCTGCTGCCCCTAACACCGCTGACCCCTATATTATATTTATTAACCCCTAATCTGCCCCCCACAATGTCGCCGCCAGCTACCTACAATAATTAACCCCTAATCTGCTGACTGCACAGCGTCGCCACCTACGTTATCCTTATGTACCCCTAATCTGCTGCCCCTAACACCGCCAACCCCTATATTATATTTATTAACCCCTAATCTGCCCCCCACAACGTCGCCGCCAGCTACCTAATATGCTGCAAATAAGTGGGCTGTGCTAGTCATGTGGCTAAAAGCATATTCTTATTTGGTATCAACATGTTCAGAAAATGTGGCTTTCTTATTTACCACATAACGTTTTACCTACCATTATATGCTCAAACCTTTGCTAACAATTTTTGACAAAAAAAAACAGTGATCCTTAAAGTTAATTTGTAGGCATGTATTTCTATGAGTGAAAACCCTAGCTGCCATCCTTAACCTAGGGTTAACCCTTTTACCTGACAATAAAACTTGCAACAATCATGGATCCATCTATGAAAAAGGGATTTACCATTTTGGGCTTCAGTTCTATATTTTGAAACCAAAGATAGACAAAATCATGCTGCAATCTTGCCACTTTCTGGAGTATCAATTCAATGTTATTTTTTTATTTTGGTGATAATATATAAATTACAGAACACAAATGAAACAAATATTAATTTTATTGTTTTAGCAACTTTAATACATTATATGCTTTAGAGAATACAAATGCATATTGCTACAATGTGTAACTTCATCTAATAATCATTATACAAAAGCATCATTACATATATATCTCAACCATTTTACAAAAACAAAAAACAAAAAAGAAAAGGTCATATTGCATAACCAACTTACATAAGTTACATATTTACACATAGGACTCGACTTTTCCTTTTTACCATGACTCATAAGCAGTTCTTACCCGACCACAGTACATTGTTTCCACAGAGCCATTACAATTGCCAGAACGGCAACTCCTCTTGGCTCAGCAAGTATTTTGCTGTTGTGGATTTGTGGATGTTGTCAGATTAAACATCCTTCCTAATTTCTTATGTGGAAAGCTAACTCGGAAAAATATATAGCCAGAACAATCCCTGCCTGCCTTTAATTTAGCTTAGCTAGTGGGATTATTCCAAATATTTATTTTCCTGTTTAGCATGATGATTCAAATATTTTAAGAGGAAATACAATTACATATTATTATTTGGTTTGTCATTTGTTATCTGGGAAACAATGTATTAATAAAATACATATAAATAAATAGCCCCAAATCTGTTAATTGTCCTTTGTAGCTGTAGAGTAAAAAAAAAAAAATACACATTTTTTATTCTAACTTCCTCTGTAATCCTAGAGTATATTCCAATCTTTTAGAGATGCTTGTCAAGACTTCTTTTTATTTTATACAATTAATTAGAAAATCATTATTGTATACAAATAATTAGAAAAGCTTTTCTAAATGTTTTAAGTATAGGATTAAATCCTTTGTAAAGAGTGATTCAAGCACCCACAATACAAAAAGATAAAGGGGTAGATTTACCAAAGGTCGAGTCAGCATTTAACATTGCACAGGCATTTCTGGTGAAATGCTTGTGCAATTCCGCCCCCTGCTCACTCACGGCCAATCGGGGTCAATCATCATCTTATAACCGCTGCTTCTCAACATCTATTTCTGGCGGACCAGAAACGACGGGCCGTCGATGCATGTGCTGCTTAATAAATCGACCCCAAAAACTTTGTATTGAGACTACTGTATTTATCAAGTGTACTGCAGTCTGTGAAAGAGTTTTTGTACAGGTTTTCTTTTGATTTTTGGATCCATTTTATTCATCAGCCTGAACATGAAAAACAGGGACTTCATTTTTTCGGAATCCATTTTTGATTAGCAGAAAGGTAGATATAGAAGCGTACTTTTAACACTGTTATGCATTTGCAAGAGATTTAGTTGACAACCCATTTCAACCTTTTTTTTTAAAACAAAGGGCTAGACTACGAGTGGAGCACTATTGTTTGCGTGCGAGCGATATTGGTTTTTGAGGCATTTTGCACGCAAGTTAAATTCTGCTTATATTACAAGCTTAAAGTAGATGCAAACACTTGAGCGCAATCACGGTTTACGCTTGAACGATTACCGTGACTTGAGAACTGTGGTTAACTGTTACGCTTGAATAAAAAGTGTCACAATCACATACAAAAATACATTTAAAAGTACAGTGATACTACAAAATAAAAATATATTTTTTTAAAATATTGCACAAAAAAAGTTATAAGGGCTCAAAGATATGTGAATTTACTGTACGTTTTTCACATTCCAATGTTCTGAACATTGCAGAATATGTTTTATCTATTTTAAATAGGTATTCATATATCTATATGTATATATCTACTGTATATACAGTATAATCATGTATATATATATATAAGTGCAAAAATCCATCAGATATAAATTTCATTATCACTTTAAGAATACATAGAACATATTCTGCTATGTGCAGAATATTGGATTATGAAATGTACAACATTATCTTCTTATGTTGCTCTTTTAAATGACTGTGATCGTGTTTGCATGACTTTTGGGTGTTTTTTTCAGCTTTTTCGGCTCTATTGAAGTCTATGCGGGACTTTGGAAATTTGCATTTGCTACTTCTCTAAATCTATATGTTTGTGAACACGAGAGCGTGAATTTTTTATTTTCAACTCATAATACGAGCGTGAATCTCTGAGTTAAAAATAATTACTTCTAGCGGTTTGAACATTCAAACATGAGTGCAAACTTTCGCTCCACTCGTAATATGGCCTATGTGTATATATGATTTTAAAAAAAAAAAAAAAATATATATCAATATGAATATATTCAGGTATATATAAAGAACATTTTCAACTATGTGAAATATTGGAATGCAAAAAAATTACATGAAACACACTAAAAGACAAATATTAATAATAAAAATGTTTTTTTAATATTTTCAGTTATTTGGCTGGAACAGACTCCAAAGTATGTGTGTGTGTATGTGTATATATATGTATGTATGAATATATATATATATATATATATATATATATATATATATATATATATATATATATATACACATATATATACATAACGTTTTAATGACCATCCATATTTATTTTTCTGTCTATTTATTAAAATACAAACAGAAAATACATGAAATATGCACACAAAATATAAACAAAACACAATTTTCAGAACAAAATGGCTTCTTCTGGCAAAAGTCAGTATTTAGTGTAACCTCCCTTGTCACTAAGCACATCTTGAAGTCTTTTGGGGAGATTGTCCTGATGTTTTCTGAAGTAATCTGCTACTGCTAGACATCTTTATGTATATACACACATATATACAACTATATATTTGTACTTTTAAGTAAAAAAAAAGCACACATATAAATATTGGTAAAGTACAATATACAGTAGTTGTTTTTACTTCTTTTTTTTTTAATAAATGAGCAATATTATAATACAAAGCACAAGGCTAATACTTTTCAAGTCACTTTGACTACTGTCCCACACAGTGGGTACTGTTATTTTAATCAAAATATTCATTTAATGAAAAACAACTATTTTGTAGCTACTGTGAAAATAAATATATATATATATTTTTTCACACTAATACATTTTCAGTTACTCTTTTATTCTTTTCTTTAAGACTGGGTATAGCACAAGCAATTTCCAGAAATTATGAACTAGTTTTATAATATGTATCATTTAAATGTTTATTTTATTATTATTTAGCCTTTTCAAACTTCTTTTATAATGTGTTAAACAAATGAAAATTCATATAATTTCCTGCATGTAATTTTATAAAATGTGTTAGAAAGCAAATGAATAAACAAAGCTTAAAGGGGCATTGAGACCAAATTTTTTTCTTTTGTGATATTCAGATAGAGCATGCAATTTTAATGAACTTTCTAATTTACTCCTATTATCACATTTTCTTCATTCTCTTGGTATCTTCATTTGAAAAGCAAGAATGTAAGTTTAGATGCCGATCCATTTTTGGTGAACAACCTGGGTTCTTCTTGCTGATTTGTGGATTAATTTAACCGATCAATAAACAAGTGCTATCCAGAGGTCTGAACCAAAAAATAGCGTAGATGCCTTCTTTTTCAGATAAAGATAGCAAGAGAATGGATAAAAATTGATAATAGGAGTAACTTAGAAAGTTGCTTAAAATTACATGCTCTATCTGAATCATGAAAGAAAAAAATTGGGTTCAGTATCCCTTTAATACATTATATATAGATACAAATATAAAAAATAATCAATATAAATAGTAGATTAAAAACAAAAAACAAACTCATCTTAAAAGGACATAGTACCCAAATACTAAATCATTGTATCTGTACCCATATACTAAGTCAAGTCAACTGTAAAAAGCTGACAGGAAAATATCACCTGAACATCTTTATGTAAGAAAGGAAGATATTTTACCTCAAACTTTCTTCAGCTTACAAGAGTAAGTGCTTTGGTAAAAGTTATACTTCAGATACTGTCCAGCTGCAAAAAAAGTCATGCTATGCTTTGCTGTGTTCTCATGAGATTTCTCTGAAATTTCGTGAGATTTCATAGTAAACTTCCTTAAACTGAATTGGGAAATAACATGACTGTGCCTGCACATGCTAGATGCATGCTCACTTGTAAGTCCTGGGACTAGTATACTAATTGGCTGCTTAAAGTCCCTTGACAATGGGTTGAGAATACTTAGGACATTTTGAGATAAATATCTTGCTTTTTACATACTGATGTTCAGGTGATATTTTTAGTTAGCTTTTTACAGCTATGCTGCATCACTTTTAAGTGCTTTATCATTTTGGTATTGTGTCCTTTTAAATGGCTATACATGTCTACTCCTCTTCCCCAAGAAAAAATCAATTTAAAATTAAATGTAGTAAATAGTAGGCCATTACTTATGATTTTTACTGTGAATTATATTTTTGGAGCAAAGAATTGGTAATTTTCACCAAAACCTTGATTTTCCTAAAAAATAATACTAATAAAAATATAAAAATTGGTAAAGCTACTAATAAACTGTGTAGAGATTTTTATGTGAATCACATAACCCATGCCACCAGATGATATACTGCCGTGAGTTGGAAAAACTGGCGAGGTTCAGAAATGTGCACAATGTTAGGTATTTTATTTTTTGTAATGTTAATTGTTTTTTTTTTCTGTACTGTTAGGTTTTATTATTTTCTGTACTGTTAGTGTTTTTATTTTGGGTTATGTTAGTTTTTTAGTAATTTTTTTATTCTTTGTAATCTTTTATTATTTTTAAAGTAGTTGGTATCTTATTAATTTATTTCAATGTATTTTATTTGTAGTTAATTTAGGGGGTGTTATGTTAGGGGCTTAGTTATTAGATTAATACTTTGCATTGTTGGGGGGGTTGGCGGTTTAGGGGTTAACAGTTTAGTAAAATACTTTGCATTATGGGTAGTTGGTGGATTAGGGGTTAATAGTTTAATTAGGTGTTTGCGTTGTGGGGGATTGGGGGTTAATAGTTTATTTAGGTGTTTGCATTGCGGGGGGTTGGTGGTTTAGGTGTTAATAGTTTAATTCGGTGTTTGCGTTGTGGGGGGTTAGCGGTTTTGGTGTTAATAGTTTAATTAGGTGTTTGCATTGCAGGGTGATGGCGGTTTAGGGGTAAATACATTATTAGACTTTGCGATGTGGGGGGTTTGCGGTTTAGGGGTTAATACATTTTATTAGACTTTGCAATATGGAGGGATGACGGTTTAGGGGTTAATACATTTATTAGGTAGCTTGCAATATGGGGGGATGGCGGTTTAGCGGTTGATATTGTGAATGCTTTAGGTGTTTGTTAAGGCTTTTTTACTAACCGCAAGGCTTGCTGCGCCTGCTATGTGCTGCGAGGTGAAAATGGAGTAAAATATCTCCATTCTGCACGCATAAGTCTTTGCACTGCATATGTGATACTGACTGGGGACACCAGTTCTATGTTAGTTTATGGCAGGCCCGGTGCTTGCATATAGGCATCTGGGCAACCGCCTTAGTGCGCTCCAGCAGTGGGGCACAAAATTGTCAGTGACTCAGAGCAGCCAGTGTGTGTTTATATATATATATTTTTTTTTTACATATGTTATCAGTGGTGAAGATCTGCCACTTAGGACTCCTGGCGTCTCCCAGTAGGCAGCAGCAGTGCAGCACAGTTTCCGGCCTCTTAGGTGCCAAAGTTCGGTCCCTTAACAGAACACCGGTGTAAGACTAAGCTCTTCCTACATCCGGATTCTGGTCCCTAAAGCGCGGGCCGTCCTCAGTCAACCATCACCTGCCACCTCTTGTTCAAGAAGACAGCACAGCAAACAGGTACTTAGCGTTAGCATGCGGTGTGTGTGACAGTGACGTGACGTGTGTCACCCCACTCTGGTCCTCAACCACTCTCGGCTCTGAGTTTTTAATTGTATGGCACTTAACTTTAAATTTGAGACTATTTCAGTTTAGCTTATTGTGAACAAACCTGCATCAATAATGTTGTTCCACGTCTTTCTGTGTGCCATGCACATACTCACGGCCATAGGAACATGGGTGAAGCATGTATAGCTATGACAAATATAAAGCTTGTGTTTTAAATATTTAAATATAAACTAGTATTTTATTTAACCCATCAATCTGCAAACATATGAATTAAAATTTAACATAAAACGTCAGTGCAGGTGTGAATTACTTTGTGGCTTTTCTTGCAAAATTCAATAAATAAAATGTATGTATGTCGATAAGGTGCCCATTAAAATACTTTCCATACCTGCACGCAAAAAAATATGCATTCTGTTGAACTATACTGGGGTGTATGTGAATAGCAATGGTAGAATGGTGTCTAGAACTGGCATTATTTCAGCTGAGGTTTGATTATATTCGCACAGTAAAGTGTGAGTTGCAGGTATTCGAACAGAATAGTAATATAGATGAATGAGCTGGTGATCAATAGAAAGGAGGGGGTAGGAGAGAGAGACGGTGGAGGAAGAGACTTATGTGTAAATATAGGAATACATTACTCACAGCTCTGTAGATACACCATTTGCTTGTGCTCTAGCCTTCACAAACAAAGGGTTAAATAACTTTGTAATGATCTACAAAGAAGACAGCTGTGTTTTTCCTTCTCCCTCTCCAGGAACAAATTATTGATGCAAACACAGGTATTCCTGCACAGGCTGATCTAAGCCTCACTTCATTGCATTTAAATACAGGGGTCTGTATACAGTCCCATTATAAAATATTATATAATAGGTGTTGTCTTTTCTGACACATAACATAACACACACGGATACTGTATATATATATATATATATATATATATATATATATATATATATATATCTATATCTATATCTATATCTATATATATATATATATATATACAGTATATAGTGTGTATATGTGTGTATATATATATATATATATATATATACACATACAAATATATATACACATACAAATATATATATACTTTTCTTTCTTTTTTTTTATATATTCTTTTTTTAATACATCTTTGTAACATTTTGTAAAAAACAGCAATGGTATGTAATTTGGCGGGGGGGAGGGGGGGGCGCAAAATTTATCCTCGCCTGTGTGGCCAAAAATCCTAGCACCGGCCCTGGTTTATGGGAGTAAAAAATGCAGCTGACATGTAAAATATATGCGCGTAACTTGTCTGCTGTGCCGTATATGTGATCACTCGATAAGACTAAAAATTGTCGACGCTTGGTTTTGCGCCCGTTGCCAAATATGTGATTGCGCCCTCAATGTTGGGAGTTAAGGTATTAGTAAGGTATTTTCTAACGGGGATCAGAAAGAGGCTATAGACTTATTTAGGGTTACAATGGGGTATTATGAAAGAGATGTGTTTATAAGCATACTAGTGTTAAAGGGACAGTATTCTGTAAAATTGATTTTTCCTTACTGTATTTCCAATGAGAAATTGCATGTTCAGGTTTATTTGTGTATATGAAATTGCTGGTTTTGTGCTTTGAAACCACAGCCTATTACAATAGGTTGAGCTTGCAGGTAAAATGATATCTCGTTATGTTATCGCTTTGAGTACACTCACTTGCTTCCTTATATTATATCTGTTTGTAAACCAAAGACCAATACTTAGAGAGAACAATGGAAAATTATCATTTCATTAGTTATCTCTTCTACACCCCACAAGTAGCGTAATTAATTCTGCTGGCTGTGTTTACATTGTCTGTCAATAGCCTGGACTTAAAGGGACATTGTGCACTAAATTTTTCTTTGCATAAATGTTTTGTAGATTATTAATTTATATAGCCCATCTGGGAGTGCTATTGTAACCAAGACCCAAAGTATCAGATGTAGACTAAAGTCTACAGACTCCTGCTTTCTCCTGTTTGTGTAATATGTATTTTCATATGCAGGGCAGGGGGTCTGCTCTTCCTACTTTCCCAGCCCCTTTTACTGGGTTTCCCAGCCTAACCTCATCAACAGTTCTAAACAGGGAGCTTCTAAGTAAGTTTTTGAAGGTTTTATACTGGATTCTTATATCAGTATCTATGCAGATATTTCTTTATAGTAGTGTCTATTACATTCAGTTATATGAACAATTGCGGTACACTGTCCATTTAAGACCAGAAACTTTCAGTATAGGTGGGGATACCACAGGCTAAATCAGCTATTTCAAATGCCAAAATAAGGGTAAAGGAGCTACTTGCAAACAATTTAATACACTGCAGTAGGTAAAATGGATAAATGGGAACAAATTAAAGGGGAGAACATTTTTGTGTAAACTGTCCCTATGAAGGGAAAGATAAGCCATTATTTTTACTTGCGATAGAGGGAGGTTGAATATAGGATTCATTGAATTGTGGACTGAGTTATGTTTAGGATTAATAATGGTTAAGAGGATACTGTTATGCTCTTTGAGCTCTTATAATAGTAATATATTGTTCTATTGGGAACTACTGCAGTGGATGAGCTGCTAACATTTTGTGCAGATCAGGTATGACAGCTATAGTTGTTATCAATAGGAACAGGCCTGTGGGTCTTTCTTAATCAATAATAAATCCCATACATGTTATGCAGAAGAAATGCATTTATATTAAATAAAAATGCCAGATAAACCTGTAGAAACATGCACCGGTAACATCTGTGAAGTCACCAGGAAGGAAATAAGAAAGCTATTACAGCGATTTGTGGCGAAACCAGCAGGTTCATTTTGTTTGCTAAAAATATGTATTTTGCAAATTGTCACCTGAGACTTACACTTTATTTTGTTACTCCTCTAGTTTGCACATTAAAGGGACATTAAACACTCTGAGATTGTAATATAAAATGATAAATCATATATATACAGTATATATATATATATATATATATATATAAAAAACTGAAATATACAATACTTTCATTAGTACCATTGGATACACATGCTAGTAACTTATTTATAACTGTCCCTAATTGGCCACAGCAGAGAAGGTAACCTAAGTTACAACATGGCAGCTCCCGTTGTTTTATAGACACTAAAACTTTACACTTATTTAGTCAATATTTAAACCACTAATGAATCTGTAAAAAATACATCTACATATTATTTTCAGACTAATTTTTTCCTTGAATGCATCTAGCATTTATTTAGTGTTTAATGTCCCTTTAAGTTCTGCCATAAACTCTGAGTAACAACCATTTACGTTTTAATAAATACTTTCAAGATAAAGTTTTCTATTGAACCTTGGGATTTGTTAGAAAGCACCTTCCCTCCTAGATTTTGATTAAAAGGTTAAAAGGTGTAAGTACCTTTTTGAGCAGATATATATATGCATTATATAAACAATCTTCACTATGGTGATCTATATACCTTTTCTTATATAGTGGTGTCAATAAAGAGAAAGGAGAACAGTTTTCAGTTTGTGCCTGGCGATTAATTAAAAGTGCTTCACTCCTAGAGCTGGGACAGAATATTCCCTATAGCATACACTTTTTTTGTTTGGTGTGGCTTCATCAAAAGGAGAAGATTTGAGAAAACTTTAGGCCATTTTTTTAAAATTGCCATTTGAAAGAAATGTTTGATTATTTCAAGCACTTTATTTTATTCAGTTTTTTCATTAACTTATCACTGCACTAATTATTAATGTATTGCATTAAAGGGATAGAACAGTCAAAATTAAACTTGCAGGATTCCGATAGAGCATGTAATTTTAAGACACTTTTAAATTCACTTCTATTTTCAAAATTGTTATTTTGGTATCCCTTGTTGAAAAAGGGGACGCACAGATCCTACCCTAATGGAAGCAAGCTGCTGATTGGTGTCTGCACACATTTGTCTCTTGTGATTGGCTAACTAGATATGTTCAGCTAGCTGCCAGTAGTGCAATGCTGTTTCTTCAGCAAAGGATAAAAAGATAACAAAGACAATTTTATCATAGAACTAAATCGGAAAGTTGTCTGAAATTGTGTAAAGTTGTTTGAAATTGTATGTTCAATCCAAATCATGAAAGAAAATTTTGGGGATTCCTGTCCATTTTTTTACATTTCCTTATTGATATGTACAACCACTTTGCCATTTAATAACTGGCATAAAAAAAAAGCAAGAGTAGTTTGAAACATAACAACAATGACAAAATGACTCGCATATGTTGATTATTTACAGCAAAAAAGTTTTCTAAATAACTAAGTTGTTATCATCTTTGAATGAAGGGCATAAAGGGGCATTGGTAACTTTTTGCTTGTTTCACCGAAAAGAGGTCAACTCAATACATTTTTTTGTTTTTTTAAATCACTTGTTTCTGTTCTTAATATATTTCAAAAGTTTTTTTAGCATACTTGCAGAGGCATGTCCCTCTCCACAAATTTAACATACATTTTTTTCCTTATAAGCTAGTGAGGATTAGCAAAAAATACAAAACCAATACTGCCCTAATAATTTAATTTCAGAATAAACTGCAAAAAAAAAATTCAGGCAAAAATCATTTTTTATATGTTTAAATGCTTCTCTTATGAATAATGGATAATTGATGAAAGCAAGGTCCCTTTAAAGTTATGTAGAATTATGTAACACTAATGTCTTACATTGTGGAAAGCTCTTCTAGATTTAGAAATCAAGTCTAAGGCCCGAAAATTTGCCAGACCGACAGGGCTTTTAGGCTTTACCAGGCTTGCCACCCATCTGATGATATATTGGAATAAAAGGGGCAGACTGCTGGTGATGTTTCCCAATCAAAGTGCAGGTTACTACCCTGGAATGCCTAGCTAACTCCCACATAATGTCATATTTTAGCTATACTCCCCCTGGAACGCCCAGCTAACTCCCTAATACCGCCTACACCTACGTCATGTCTTAGCTATGCTCCCCTAAAATGCCCAGCTTACTCCCTAATACCGCCTACAACTACGTCATATTTTAGCTATACTTCCCCTGGAATGCCCAGCGAACTTCCTAATACCGCCTACACCTACGTCATGTCTTAGCTATGCTCCCCTAAAATGCCCAGCTTACTCCCTAATACCGCCTACAACTATGTCATATTTTAGCTATACTTCCCCTAGAATGCCCAGCTTACTCCCAAATACCGCCTACACCAGTGCTTTCCAAACTGTGTGTCGTGACACATTAGTGTGTTGGCGGCAATGTGTAGGTGTGTCCCTGCTTCATCACAATTTTTTTTTTAATTTAAACTTCTTTTTAAAAAAATTTTGGTTTCTGACTTTCCGTCTGCCTGCTATGCATATCATGTAGTTGACACGTGATTGATTACCTAGTGTGTCACAGATCAGCCTAACCTATTGGCGCAGCATAGCGTGAACTGCAACTATTCACATTGCGGGCACATTGGCTCCTGACTTCATGTGTAGTCTCCTCAATCGGCTCGTGACTGCACATGTAGTCAGTGAGTGGGACAGCAGTGTGTTTGCAGCGCAGGCAGTAGTCTGTCGGTCTCGCAGAGCTCTGAGGGGAGCAGCTTAAACACTGAGCAGGAGTCAAACTGTTTTTTTGCAGCTAGCTCCCAGTAGTGCATTGCTGTTCCTGCTCTTGATATATGGATAGTAAGTGGAAGCTTAAAAATTCTTGATGGTAAAATGCGAGTGTCTTTATCTAATATTCCACTAATTATTCAGAAACGCTTTTATCCCATCAACCTCATATATCCCATTAAAATAGTAAGTAGCTATTGGTGTTATTAAACTTTTTTTTAATTCTTGCACATACATACTGATACTTGCAAATACACTTCGTTAATATATAATTTATGTATGTGTCCGTATCTCTTAAAACAAGTTAGTTTAACCTCCTGTTTGATAGTACAACTGAATTACTGTTTCGCGAAATGATGTAGATCAAAAATGTGTGTCACCAACATGAAAAGTTAGGAAAGCTCTGGCCTGCACCTATGCCATGTCTTATCTATACTCCTCCTGGAATGCCCAGCTAACTCCCTAATACCACTTACACCTACGTCATGTCTTATCTATATTCCCCTAGAACACCCAGCTATCTCCCTAATATCGCCTACACCTACGTCATGTCTTATCTATACTCCCCTAGAATGCCCAGCTAACTCCCTAATACTGCCTACACCTACGTCATGTCTTAGCTATGCTCCCCTAGAATTCCCAGCTAACTCCCTAATACCGCCTACAACTACGTCATGTCTTATCTATATTCCCCTAGAACGCCCAGCTATCTCCCTAATATCACCTACACCTACGTTATGTCTTATCTATATTCCCGTAGAATGCCCAGCTAACTCCCTAATACCATTACGGCCTACATCTACATCATGTCTTAGCTATGCTCCCCTAGAATGCCCAGCTAACTCCCTAATACCACCTACACCTACGTCATATTTTATCATTATTCCCCTAGAACCCCCAGCTAACTCCCTTATACCGCCAACATCTACGTCATATCTTATCTATACTCCTCTAGAATGCCCAGTTAACTCCCTAATACCGCCTACACCAACGTCAAGTCTTAGCTATGCTCCCCTAGAATACCCAACTAACTCCCTAATACCGCCTACACCAACGTCAAGTCTTAGCTATGCTCCCCTAGAATACCCAACTAACTCCCTAATACTGCCTACACCTACGTCATGTCTTAGCTATGCTCCCCTAGAAGGCCCAGCTAACTCCCTTTTACTGCCTACACCTACGTCATGTCTTATCTATACTCCCCTAGAATGCCCAGCTAACTCCCTAATACTGCCTACACCTACGTCATGTCTTAGCTATGCTCCCCTAGAATGGCCAGCTAACTCCCTAATACCATATACACCTACGTCATGTCTTAGCTATGCTCTCCTAGAATGCCCAGCTAACTCCCTAATACCGTATACACCTACGTCATGTCTTAGCTATGCTCCCCTAGAAGGCCCAGCTAACTCCCTTTTACTGCCTACACCTACGTCATGTCTTATCTATACTCCCCTAGAATGCCCAGCTAACTCCCTAATACTGCCTACACCTACGTCATGTCTTAGCTATGCTCCCCTAGAATGGCCAGCTAACTCCCTAATACCATATACACCTACGTCATGTCTTAGCTATGCTCTCCTAGAATGCCCAGCTAACTCCCTAATACCGTATACACCTACGTCATGTCTTAGCTATGCTCTCCTAGAATGCCCAGCTAACTCCCTAATACCGTATACACCTACGTCATTTCTTATCTATACTCCCCTAGATTGCCCAGCTAACTCCCTAATACTGCCTACACCTACGTCATGTCTTAGCTATGCTCCCTTAGAATGCCCAGCTAACTCCCTAATACCGTATACACCTACGTCATGTCTTAGCTATGCTCTCCTAGAATGCCCAGCTAACTCCCTAATACTGCCTACACCTATGTCATGTCTTATCTATACTCCTCCTGGAACACCCAGCTAACTCCCTAATACCGCCTACACTTACGTCATGTCTTATCTATACTCCCCTAGAATGCCCAGCTATCTCCCACAGACTGCCTACACTTACTTCATGTCTGCAATCTACCTGACTAATAAAGTATACACAAAAAAACTCCCTATTATAACTATAGGAGCTATTTCGCTATTATTATTTGTATATCAAGAATGTGGGATGTGCAGGTTCATGTTAGCAGCTGTTCAGATGTGCACTTGGGTTATATTTTATTAATGGAACATTAAACACCAAATACATTTTATAAGCATATGATTGAGGTTCTCCTAGTCATGGGCGCCAGCATGTTGAAATATATTTTTCATTACATGCCAGTGCTCAGGTTCCATAATGGCAACATTCATGATCAGAGGGAGGTGCATGAAATATATTTAAAGTGTAATGTGTCCCTTTAAGAGACAAATATCTTTTAAGTGTATAGTCTTTGGTGCCTTCATTTTTATCTGAAGATGTTCTGTATAGTCTATAGTCTTTATATAGTCTATATGTTTTCACTCCAAACCTGCAAATTACTTTTCCAGAAAAAAACCTTTATACTATATGAGTTCTCTTTGGATCTGTCATAAATTTACCTTCTCAGTATAGGTAAACATTTATCCACGTAAATGACATTAATGTCAAAATTAAACTTAAATGGACCATATAGAGCAGGAAAGGTTAAACAGCTTTCCATTGTACTTGTGTAAAAAATAATCCTAGGTGAGCTCAGGATTGTGCACTATTTTTTAACCATGTGGCAGCCGTCTGAAAAAATGCTTATAGCAATGAAATACATAGTTGAATATACTTGTGCCATAGACTTCAAAAGACATGTATTTCTCTGAACTCCTTTTACCATACCTAGCTTTACTCTTCAAAAAAAAACCATACCAAGAGAACAAAGCAAATTTGATAATAGAAGTACATTGAAAAGATGTTTAAAATTGCATGCTCTATCTGAATCATGAATGTTTAATTTTAACTTTACTGTCACTTTAAATCTTAGGCTAAAATGACAGATTTTTACAGTCTTTGTAATAAAAATAGATGTACAAGTAAGAAATTGTTTGATAAGCTTTTAAGTACTTGAGGGACATGTATACAGTGAATGTGGAAAACCCCAAGTATAAAATTAACTGATAGACCAATTGTATTTGTCCATTTTAGCTTCTAGATATTGTTGTTTTATAGCTTTCAAAAATTGGCAACTCAAAACATAATCTTAAACCTGGAGTTATCCATCCAATGTACAGCACTCTGCAATGCAGTTATTTTGATTGTCCTTAGATGCTTTAGTCCTTTTCAAGTGGATACCCGAATTACACTGTTAGATGCTGATGCAAAGGCTTTCCAACAATTCATAAGATGTTCAAATATTGCCTTTATTTTACATATTCTTGGCCTACACATTATGGTCTTTGCGTGGTGTGGGCAGTCAGATATCTATATGAAAAAAAACAAAAAAAGGTAAGCAATGTTTGAGATGACATGCTCAGTAATTTTTCTAATTACCTTTAGGTGACATTTAAAACCGTTAATTCCTCTATTGCAGTGATATATATGTATATATTAACCATCTTTTATTTTCTCTTACCTTATGTGTTGGTGACACAAGAGTAAAAACAACTCCCTAAAATATTAGCTTTAATACTGGCTACAACATACATTTAACCCACCTCTACTAATATCATCTTTAAAGTGATAGTAAATTTTAACGTTTGTAATTACAAATATTTGTAATCATAAAGTAAAAGATGGTGACTTTAATTCATGAAAGGCTTTGTAAAAGCTTATTTTTTTAATAATTACACTTTGATGTCTTCATATATTCCATCGTTCCTCCGCCTGTAACGGATACTCTATTTTTTACTTCAGTGAAGATTCAGGATGTAGCCAATCGTATAGTGTAACCCTTTGGCGTCCTAAACCAGGGGTGTTATTATTTACTTACTGGATGCCAAAGGGGGCGGGATACGTTTGGCTACAGCCTAAGTAAGAAATAGAGTATCCATTACAGGCAGAGGAACAGCGGAATATATGAAGACCTAAAAGTGTAATTATTAAAAAAATAAGCGTTTACAAAGCCATTCATGAATTAAAGTCCCCGTCTTTTACTTTATGATTACAAATATTGTAAATACAACGTTAAAGTTTATCATCACTTTAACATTAACAACCTTATCCTTATCCTATATGTAGTAAACATACACATATACATATACATCTACTCTTTATTTCTATTTTTTCCTATAACTGAAACCAGTTTTCATGTTCTCACACAATTTTACTAGCAGCATTTATATACTGTATATAGTGGCATATAATAAATGATATTCCTATTCGAGTTTCTAATGTCAAACAAACCTACATTCTTAAAACATTTTTCTAAACTAAACTCTGAGAAACATTAAAGGGACAAAAAAAAACCATTTTTTTTCTTCCATGATGGAGAATATAATTTTAGAAAGTTTCCAATTTACTTCTATTAAATTTGCTTAATTCTCCTTTTATTCTTTGTTGAAGAGATATCTACATAGGTAGCGTGCACAGGTATGAAGCACTATATGACAGGAAATAGTGCTGCCATCTAGTGCTCTTGCTAATCGATAACATTGTTGCAAAACTGTTATATAGTTCTGTAGACACGTGCACACTCCTGAACTTACCTTCCTGCTTTTCAACAAAGAATAAAAAGAAAACTAAGAAAATGTGATAATAAAAGTTAATAAGAAAGTTGTTTAAAATCGTATGTTCTTTCTAAATCATCAAATAAAAATTGGTTCTATGTCCCTTTAAGGCTTTAAAGTTATCTCCTTGGGAAGTTAACTTGTTTTTTTGTAAAAAAAAAAAAACCCTAAGGGTGATAAGAGAGCTGACATGTTCTCAACTTAGGTTGCATTCTGTTATGAGCATGGACAAATCTGACTCCCTGTTTATCTAGCAGTCAGTTATTAGTAAACCAGCTCAAGTTACTCTAGAATATTTATGACATCAAGCTAGCTATGCCTTCCTATAGAGACCCCAGCCCCCTTATAGGGCTGTGACAGGCAGACAGGAGCTAATGGACACTGCACAAATTAAGATTAAAAAATAAATAAAAGGTGAAAACACATTTAAAATGATGAATGCTACATCTTACAATGATTTCTATTAAGTATCTTTATTTGAAAAAGCAAGAATATAAGCTTAGGAGCCGGCCCATTTTTGTTTCACAACCTGGGAAGCGCTTGCTGATTGGTGTCTAAACTTAGCCACCAATCAGCAAGCGCTACCCAGGTGCTGAACCAAAAATGGGCTAGCTACTAAGCTTACTTTCCTGCTTTTTGAAAAAAAAAAAAAATACCAAGAGAATTAAGAAAAATTGATAATAGGAGTAAATTAGAAAGTTGCTTAAAATTGCATGATCTATCTGAATCATGAACGTTTAATTTTGACTAGACTATTCCTTTAAAGCTTTTTAGCTGAGGAATTTAATTAGTGAAATATGTTTGTTAATTATAAAGCCAGTTTTTTTTTTCTCATAAGATGGTGAAAGTCCACGAGCCATCACATGTAGGATGAAAGTCCAATTCTACTGGAGGAGGTAAAACACCTAACATAGCAGATCCTTAATTTCTCCCACTTTGTCATTATTTCTTATTCAAAAGTGCGGATCAGGTCCGACAGACATCGCTGAATGCGGAGAACAATACGTTCTCCGTATTCAGCATTGCACCAGCAGCTCTTGTGAGCTGCTGGTCCAACGCCGCCCCTGCAGATTCGCGGCCAATCGGCTGCCAGCAGGGAGGTGTCAATCAACCTGATCGTACTTGATCGGGTTGAATTCTGGCAATGTCTGTCCGCATCATCAGAGCAGGTGGACAGGGTTATGGAGAAGCGGTCTTTAGTTCGCTGCTTCATAACTTCTGTTTCTGGCGAGTCTGAAGACTCGCCAGAAACACAGGTCCTCAAGCTCCATTCGGAGCTTGATAAATGGGCCTCTCTATCTGAATCATTAAACAAAACATTTGGGTTTAGTGTGCCTTTACCAGAGCTCATGCAAATTTCATTATTTGAACCCCTTATTTACTGGGCTTAATTACATTCAGCTTAAATAGCTATTTCAATAAAATGTCTTTGGGCCCAATGACCTAAACCTTGCAATTATAGACGTGGTTTTTCTCAACAACCCTCGCAGGGGCTGCCCTGGTGGAATTATTGTAAAAAAATAGTGGCAAAATGTCTCCTATTAAAAGTGAGAGAGATTGCTGGGAAGTTAGCAGTGAGCAGGGGGTGCACTTTAAAAATCCTGCAGCCAATATAAATCCCATTACCTGCTTTCTGCGTATATTATCTTCCAATTGCCTATATTTTCATATGCATGTGTTTTTCTTTTTGGATTATAAGTATTTTCCGGGTTTTGAGAAAACCTTGCCACCTTTTTATTGGTGAGAATAAACTGTGAGATCTGTACTGCGAAAATCTTTACAGAATTACACTGGGATTTTTTTTAGAGATTATATTTTCATTTACACCCATGGAACGCTCATGCTCATCTGATTTTACAAAAAAAACTAAACAATTACACTTTGTATGTTGTAATTTTAAGTATGAATTTCTTGCTTTTTGTTTGCACAGCAAGTGTACTTAAATTATGATTTACACTGTGCATAGTTAATACAATTTATTCCTGTGTAATTTACCTATACATTTTAAGTTTTTGATAAAATACAATTTTTTGTGAACAATTTTGCTATGATTTTTGATGCACCTTAACAATACATTTTTTCCCTGCTTATTTTTGTGTGATTGGTTTAATTATTTGTTTTGTATGATGTTTACAATATGAACTTTATTGTGCACTTTTTATACGAATATGCCGTATACTCCCCTTAGCGAGACACCCTGTTAACAGGGAAAAATAGTGGGAATTAGAAGGACTGGCGAACATTCTCTAATAATCTCGTTAACCCAGAGACCTTTAGATCAATGGACCCTGTGATTAAAGTGACAGTGCGCAATTACTGTAATCCTTACACTTTTACTTTTTAAAACTCATATTTTCCTTTTTACAAAGGCACAGCTCAGTTGTTCCTGATTCCTTTCTATGGGCTTCAGTACTACATTGTGCCAACATTTGTGAGTTCTCCTTAAGAGTTAACCCTTTTTTGTGTCTCTTTACTGCATTTTTGTGCTGTTACCTAATTTTATATATTCATCTGCCCTCACTATTCAATACCATTATGAAGCAAACTGATGTTGCTAAAGCCTGATCCTTTAGAAGGGTGATCTACTGACTTATATGTGTTTGCTATGTAAGGATGTGTTGGTGTGCCTCATACTTCCCTTTGTAACCTGCGTGCTGAGTCTAATGCTAGACATGGTCATGCAGCATTGCAGTGCAACATAGTACTCAGAGATTTGATTTCCACCAGGGTTATTACCAGGACATTTCTAGGAATCTGCCTCCTACCCAAAAACAGTATATTCACTTTGCAATTTAGCAACTGATGGCTGTCATGCCTCCATCAAATGCGTGCAAAGGGCAATAAAGAACTATTCAGATATTGGGCTCAGATTCATGGGTTCTATTCAAACCTTTTATTTGTTCCAAAGAAGGAAGAACTTACAGGCCTATCTTGGGTCTCAAAAATCTGAACACATTTTGGAAAGTTCCATCTTTTAAATGGAGAGGTTTTGCACAATATTACCTTTAGGCCAGGAAGGTCAATTTATGTATACGATAGTCTTGAAAGATGCCTATTTGCATATTCCTTTTTCACAGGGATCATACTAAATTGCTAAATTTGTGTTTCTTAACAAGCATTACCGATGTGTGTCGCTTCCATTTGGTCTGGCATCAGCACCAAAAATCTTTCCAAAGGTTCTTGGAGCTCTTTTGTCCATAGTGAAAGCTTAGGGTTTGGCAGAAGCTCCTTACCTAGACAACATTTACATTTTCAGATGGTTCAGAAACATACAAACACAGTTCTTGAGGTTGGAAGATCAACCTCCTGAAAAGCTCTCTACTACCACAAACCTGAGTTGCCTTTCTGAGCTTCATCATATACTTTTTTACAAAAAACAATTTTTACAGATACTCGAAGACTCAAATTGCGTAAGCCCTGTGCTCTTCTTCATCAAACACTTCTTCCTACACTGCTTTAATGCATGGAAGCAGTTTGTCTCATAACGACTTTAGATGCTGTACCTTTTGCTAGATTCCACTTACATTCTTTGCATTCTCTAACATAGTGGCAGACTCAAAAATTATTGATTTAGGGAGCCTCATTTCTCCATCCAAATTTGGTAGTAGTTTCAACAGACACCAACTTGCTGGTTTGGGACGCAGTATGCGGTTCACAGAAAGTGCAGGAAGTTTGGGTTCCTTGGGATCCAAGGTTACCAAACAACATCTTGGAACTACGTTCAATCTTCAGGGATCTTCAGAGTTGGAACTTTTAGCCCTCACTCAAAGACAGGTATTTCTAACAATAAGTATACTGGTGCTGGAGTCTTACGTATATAGCTTTAAAACACAGAGAAAGAAGATACTCCTAAGTAGCATTCTAGCCATTACTAGAGTATTTATTCACTGTGGTTAATACCAACTTAAAACCAAGTGAATACGAACACTAATAAATATATATGACACATGCAAAAAGTTTTTACACCTAACAGATAAAAGTTGAATGGATTGGAGTGAGCATGCCAATGTATCACAAACCCTTGCTGTGTAAACGTCTCCCACTACCCCACATGTGACCGGAGCATTTGTGATGTCACCTGCCAGAGAGGGGAACTGAAAGAAGGGAGCGAAGACGAGCGGGCTTCTGGCGTTAGCAAGGAAGCAGTACCTTAGTAAGGATCCCTGAAAGTAGCCATTGGCTTCCAAGATAGAGGTGAAGACAGCTATTCCTGTGACCAGAGGTCCGTAAGTAGGACTCCCTGATGACCGGTTCAGCCCTAATGATGTGCATGTTAATGTTAATGTTTCAAAAGCTTGCAAGTTAAAATGATGTGGGGTTATGGTAGTGGGAGTCTTGCATCTGAACTGATTGTTCTTTGGCAATCAATAAAATTGTAAATAGTAAAGCAGGTGCCATACTTTTTGTTGTTTGAAGGTTTTTTAAAGTGCTCATTTCTCCGCACATAGGCTTAGTGCACGTTTTCTCAGCTATGCGCGCATTAGGTTTTTGGCACGCTTTATGCCTTTTTAATTGTCAGTTGTTTGGCGCACGTTCAATGGTAATGTTAATTTTCTTGTCCTTTTCAGCTCGGCTTAGCACCCATTGTTCCTGTCAAAATTACTTAGGTGGAGGTAAATGGTTTCCATTCCTCAAGAGCTTTCTTATGTTTGTTTTTTTAGTGTTTATTGCATTGCTTTGCCATTTGCTATAATGGAGCAGCATGATTCTGTCCCTAAATAAAGCAAATGAATTGAGTCTCCTGAACACCTTTCAACTGTTAATATGTGTGCTTTTTGTAAGAAAGCTGAGGTGCCCTCTTCAGCTCATTTATGTGGCTTATGTCTAGATTTGTTAATGCATACAGACTAATCTAATGCTGTTTCTTTGGGTACAAATGCACCTACTTTTTGTTCATTACAGGTTAATGCTGGAGTGGTGCCTTAAATTTTTTTTATCAAGGATGCAGTCATTGAGGCATTTGCTTCTCTCCTGCCTTCAAATAAGCGTAAAAGGTAAGTTCCGATTTTACCTTCTACAAGTGCTGTGTACCCTGAGCCCAGGGATACTGTTGTATCTTCAGATAGTGAAGTTTTCTCTGAGGATAAGGATTTCTCATCTGAAGTTGAATATGATATTTCCTCTTTTTTGTTTAAAGTTAGACACATTTGTTCTCTTCCAAAAGAGGTTTTAAAGGGACAGTCAACGCCAGAAATTTTGTTGTTTTAAAAGATAGATAATCCCTTTATTACCCATTCCTCAGTTATGCATAACATAGCGAACACAGTTATAATAAGACTCATTTTATCTCTGTAATTACCTTGTATCAAAGCTTCTGCAAACTGCACCCTTATTTCAGCTCTTTTGACAGACTTGCATTTAGCCAATCAGTGCTTACTCCTAGGTAACTTCACATGCGTGAGCTCAATGTTATCTATATGACACATGTGAACTAATGCCCTCTATTGGTGAAAAACTGTCAAAATGCAATTAGATTAGAGGCAGTCTTCAAGGTCTAAGAATGTAGCATATGAGCCTACCTAGGTTTAGCTTTCAATTAAGAATGCTAAGAGAACAAAGCAAAATTGGAGATACAAGTAAATTGGAAAGTTGTTTAAATTTACATGACCTATTTGAATCATGAAAGTTTATTTTGGACTTGACTGTCCCTTTAATTACTTTAGGTGTTAAGGATCCTAAAGCTTCTGATGATAAACCTTGTAATCAAATAAATTCAGTTTTTAGGACCGTTGTTATTCTCCCTGAGGTTTTCCCTGTGCCTTATGCTGTCTCTGACCTGATTGCTAAGGAATGGTCTTAGCCAGGTGTGCCTTTTAATCCTTCTCCAAGGTTTTAAAATGTGTAGTTATGGGAAACAGTCTCCAGCATGGATGGGGCCATTTCCACTCTGGCTAAACATACTACTATTCCTTTGGAAGACAGTATTTCTTTTAAAGACCCTTTAGATAGGAAGTTAGAATCTTTTCATAGAAGGGCCTTTTTACATCCAGGTTATATTCTCAGACCATCTATTTCTACAGCTAATATGGCTGCTGCTTCTACCTACTGGATTTGTCTTTCAGAGCACTTTTCTGATCAACCTGTTAGTGCTAATCTATTGGGTTTACTTCAGTGCCAATTCTTTTATTTGTGATGCTGTGTTTGATATAATAAAGATTGATGTCAAAGGCATGTATTTAGTAATTATTGTCTGGAGGGCCTTGTGGCTTTAGTCCTGGTCTGCTGATATGGTTTCTAAATCTAGATTAGTGTCTCTTTCCTTTCAAGGAAATACATAATTTGTGTCTGATCTAGATTCTATTATTTCTACTATTACTCGAGGTAAAGGAGCTTTTATTCCTCAAAACAGAAAGTCTAGAGGAAAATCCAAGGCTTCTAATCATTTTTATTTCTTTTGCCAGGTTCTGGTAGAGGGCAGATTAAGTCTCTTTCAGGAGGCTTGGTTTCAGTCTGTCCCAGATCCCTGGGTTCAGAATGTTATTTGTCCAAGAAGCAGCCGCACCATATAAATTATCTTTTATTGGGTCAGTACAAAAGCATAAAAATGCAATGTTTCGAACCACACAGGTTCTTAAACATGCATATACAAAGGCCTACTGAGCTCAGCCTTATAGCTTAACAAACAACTCCTCCCCCATGACATCATCCAGGTTGCACAGGTGATTGTTAATTATTGTTATATTTATCATTGGCTATTACAATAACAGCAGTATTTATATGTGTTTTATGCATAAGCAATTGTGTTATAGTAGTCATACATTATATCAGAGAATAATTTCATAAAACAATTATCCATAAAATTCATAGAAATTCAAAGAATAAACTACATCAATATATATATCCAAATTGATGGATAGGATTATACAGAGATCTATAAAAATACAGAGAGATCCCAATCTATATTTATTTCTTGTGGCATTCTGGTCTCTAAATGATTGCTGGGGTAAGTTTATCAGTGGCATACCGACAATACCAGAAGTCAGAGACAAGGCACTTCTGGTTGGAACCGTAGGAGGAATCAGCGCCCCACAAAGAATGTGGTTACATCTGATAGCAATACAGAATTGTCGGCGGGGGACTCAGAGCCCAACACCCACTCAGGAGAGGGGGGGAAGTGACACCGGAAGAAACGGAACATCGACAGCAGGGGCTGCCAAACAGGAGACCAGATCCAGATGCAACCAGAAGAAGAATTAGTGGTAAATATTTCCAAACATGGCCTTTCTAATGAGGAGACTAATATGCTAATGAAGGGACTATCTTTTTGCCCAGAGACAGATTGCAATTATTTTAACCTCCAACAAGAACTATACAAATTTTTCAGAACACTCAAACTGAAGTCATTTTTTTCAAATAGGATGAATGAGGTTTCCAACAGTATATATAAGAGTGGAGATGTGGGTGCTGTCGCTCCTAGAACTAATAATCTATCTATAAAACAAGTGGGCTTAAAGGGACAGTCAAGTCCAAAAAAAACTTTCATGATTTAAATAGGGCATGCAATTTTAAACAACTTCCCAATTTACTTTTATCACCAATTTTGCTTTGTTCTCTTGGTATTCTTAGTTGAAAGCTAAACCTAGGAGGTTCATATGCTAATTTCTTAGACCTTGAAGACTGCCTCTAATCTGAATACATTTTGACCACTAGAGGGCATTAGTTCACATGTTTCATATAGATAACATTGAGCTCATGCACGTAAAGTGACCTAGGAGTGAGCACTGATTGGCTAAACTGCATGTCTGTCAAAAGAACTGAAATAAGGGGGCAGTCAGCAGAGGCTTAGATACAAGATAATTACAGAGGTAAAATTTGTATTATTATAACTGTGTTGGATATGCAAAACTGGGGAATGGGTAATAAAGGGATTATCTTTCTTTTTAAACAACAAAAAATCTGGTGTTGACTGTCCCTTTAAGAAACAAAAGTGACTTTGTTCCTGTACAATATGATCCTAGCATTGATGTATTTTCCAAACTAGTGTGTTATGATATTGAGAATTTGCGTAAAAATAAAAACAAGCGCAGTAAAAATGTCACTAGTAAGAATTTCACTACATGTAACAAATTGGCTATTAAATCACTACATAACAACAATAATATTCTTCTTAAAGAAGCCGATAAGGGTGGAGCCATTGTTGTCTTGGACAAGGATTACTATGTAAAAGAAATTGAGCTACAATTAGCCAATAGAGAGGTGTATTTACCCATTAATAGTAATCCATTACCAAAGATACAATGTGAGATAGACATATGCATTACACAAGCTCTAAAGATAGATCTTATCACTAACAAAACAGCTACATTTCTAACTGTTACACATTCCAGAACCCCCATTTTTTATACTCTGACGAAGGTGCATAAAAATGTAAAGGAACCACCTGGGAGACTGATTGTCTCGGGGATGGGGTCTATCTTTTCCAACATTGCCATTTACCTTGATAAGCTTTTAAGACCAGTTGTACAAAAATCAAATTCTTTCTTAAAAGATACAAATGATTTTCTAGGTAAACTGCAATTGTTGGATTTACCCTCTGAAAAATATCTTATTTTCAGTTTAGACGTATCAAGTCTTTATACGTCCATCCCACACTCTAGCAGCATGGATGAAATAAAATTTGTGTTGGCACAATCCAAGAAATACTGTCAATCAGAAATTGATTTAATTTTGAAACTCTTAGAAATCATTTTGTACTGCAATTTGTTTCTGTTTCAGGACCAATATTTTTTGCAATTACAAGGAACCGCTATGGGCTCCAACGTCGCTCCTACATATGCCAATATATTCATGAATATTTTTGAAGAACACTATGCTTATGAAAATCCATTATTTATTCAATATGGCGCCACATGGTGGGGCTATATAGATGATATATTTGGCATATGGATGGGAGACGTTGGGACCCTACTGAATTTTGTTTCTTCACTCAATCATGCCACTAAACATATCAAATTTACTATTGAATATAGTGAAGAAAAGATTAATTTTTTAGACACTACAGTGTACAAAGATAACGGTAATCTCCAAACAGATCTTTTTTGGGAAGGGAATTGATCGCAACAATTTACTACACTATGATAGTGCCCATCCTAGAGCCTTAAAAAAACTCATTACCCAGGAGTCAACTCCTAAGGGTTAAGAGGATTGTTACTGATAAGACATTAGTCTGCAATAGACTAGAAGAGATGGCCAATCTGTTTAGAGCAAGAGGATTTCCTGAAGATCTAATTGAGAAAGAGAAGGAACGCAATATACATATGCCTGAAATCCTGTCTAGTGTAAAGGAAAAAGCCAACTAAGAAAGGGTAGTTTTTATTACCCAATATAACAAACAAAGTAGTAAAATTACACATATAATTCACAAACATTGGAACATCCTTAAACATAGTAATCCAGAAATAGTGGAATTCAATAAACCCCCTATGATTGCTTTTAGGAGGCCTAAAAACATCAGGGATCAACTAATTAGATCTGATTTGGGCCCCCAAAAAAGAAGTAGACAAACACTGATAGGCCCCAACAAAAATGGATGCTTTCCCTGTTTGGGGTGCAGTAACTATAACAATCTAATAAAAGGCTCAAACTTTTACCATCCCCATACAGGCAAGAAATTTGCCATCAAAGGCTTCTTTACATGCAACACAAATTTTGCAATTTATATTTTAAAATGTCCATGAGAGAGATTTTACATAGGCGAAACGACTAGACGTGTCCGTGATAGAATCACGGAACATAAGTCAAACATCAGAACAGCTTGCACAAAATCTACTGTTGCACACCATTTCAAAGAGGATGGACACACTGTGAGCCAACTTAGATATCAGATTATTGAACATATACCTGTTGATAGACGAGGGGGTGATAGGGTTAAAAAATTGAAGCAGAGAGAGGCATTCTGGATCTATCATTTAGAGACCAGAATGCCACAAGGAATGAATATAGATAGGGATCTCTCTGTAGAGCTCTGTATAATCCAATCCATCAATTTGGATATATATATTGATGTAGTTTATTCTTTGAATTTCTATGAATTTTATGGATAATTGTTTTATGAAATGATTCTCTGATATAATGTATGACTACTATAACACAATTGCTTATGTATAAAACGCATATAAATACTGCTGTTATTGTTATAGCCAATGATAAATATAACAATAATTAACAATCACCTGTGCAACCTGGATAATGTCATTAGGGAGGAGTTGTTTGTTAAGATATAAGGCTGAGCTCAGTAGGCCTTTGTATATGCATGATTAAGAACCTGTGTGGTTTGAAACATTGCATTTTTATGCTTTTGTACTGACCCAATAAAAGATAATTTATATGGTGCGGCTGCTGCTTCTTGGACTTTGTACTCATTTTGAGGGTTTAGAGTGTGAACCCTGCAGCAAGCACATTACTGACACTGGCGCTGAACTCCTTTGGTTTTTTCAGAATGTTATTTCTCAGGGATAACGGATTTGATTCAGAACAAGGCCTTCCAGAGGAAGGTTTTTTTTCTGTCCAATGTTCCAAGGAATCCTGTAAAAACTCAAGCTTTTCTTCAATCTGTCTAGGATCTGGAAAATATGGGAGTGATTGTTCCAGTTCATTTGCAGGGACAGGGCATGGGATTTTATTCAAATCTCTTCATTGCTCCAAAGAAGGAAGGCACTGTCAGACCAATTCTGCATCTAAAGACACTGAACAAGTTTCTGAGGATTCCATCTTTCAGAATAGAAACTATCAGGACTATTCTACCTTTTGTTCAGCAAGGTCAGTTTATGTCCACAATAGATTTAAATAATGCTTACATTCATGTTCTAATTCACAGAAAAGATTACCAGTGTCTGAGGTTTGCTTTTCTGGACAAGCACTTTCAGTTTGTTGCTCTTCCATTTGGTCTGGCTACAGCTACAAGAATATTTTCCAAAATTCTGGGTGACCTTTTTGTCTGTAATCAGAGCTCAGGGTCTTACAGTATTTCCTTATCTGTACAATATCTTGGTTCAAGCTCTGTCTTTTCCTTTAGCAGATTTTCACACTAATCAACACTTGTTGTTTCTTCAAAAACATGAATAGAGGGTCAATTTATTTTGCTTCCAAAGACAAAAAATACTTTCCTAGGTTCAGTGTCCATGAGTCTTTCTCTAACAGAGCATAGATAGTTAATATTGTCAGTTTGTCTGAATCTTCAGTCTCTTTCGTTTCATTCAGTGGCTTTGTGTATGGAAGAACTAGGTCTCATGACTGCAGCTTCAAATGCAATTCCATTTGCTCAGTTTCACATGGGGCCTCTTCAGCTTTGTATGATGCGTCAATAGTGCAGGTATTATACTCATCTGTCTCAAAAAATATTTTTGGATCCCAGTACAAGTCTCTGACTTGGTGGTTGGATCATCAGTTTATTATTCAGGGTGCTTCTTTTGCTTATCCAACCTGGACTGTGATCACTACAGATGCAAGTCTTTCAGGTTAGGGAGCTGTTTGGGGGTCTCTGACAGCATATAGGATCCTCAGAAGGTGAGGTTGCCAATCAATGTTCTGGAACTCCATGCAGTTTTCAGGATCTTCAAGCCTGGGCTTTGTTGAAAAGGGAGTCTTATCTTATTTTCAGACAGACAATGTTACAGCATTAGCTTATGTCAACCATTAGCAGTTCCCTGGCTATGATGGAGGTTATTCAGCAATTCATATTCTGGGTATGGACAATTGGAAATCAGACTTTCTTAGTTTCAGTATCTTCAACCGGGTGAATGGTCTTTGAGTCAGAAAGTATTCAATCAGACTGCAAGCTACCCCAGAATTGTGCGAGATCTTGAGATCCACAAGTGACACTAATAGTGGTTCCCTGGTCATACAATCTCATTTACATCTTCCTGAAGTTCAAGGACCGGTTGTCAGGCCTGCTTCCCCTTTGTGGAACCTTATATTGGTTGCGGTAGCAATAATCACTTTGAAAATTAACCAGAGATCAGATCTCTGGTTAGTTTTCTAAATGTGCCCCAATTGCCCCCAAAATAAAGTGTAGTGTTCTTTATCAAAAAATAAAGAGAGTAGCATCTTTATGTTTTTTTAATAAAATAACTGCAATAAGCAGTTATGAGGAGTTAAAGTTGGCGGGTGTGGGGTGTTAGAAAAAAAAAACAGCACTACAAAAGTGCCATTACATTGTGGTCTATGGCAACTGTGTGTTCCCTGTAACTATATATGTATATGAATATATACATATATATATTTATATTTATGTGTTAATATGTGTAAATACACATATTAACCCATAAATACAGTATATATGTATATTATCATATACATATCTATTAACTCATAAATACAGTATATATGTATATTATCATATATATTTATATTTGCTGCCCATCTCTGCGTGACTTACCCCCTTCGCTGCTCTAGTTCTCATTCTGTGTGTCATGTCATGAGAACGAGGCTCCCATTGAAGCCTATGGAAGTGCGCTCTTGTGAGCGCATTGCTTCTGTGCAATGCGAATGTGAGGTGACATTTGCACTGCACATAACCTGTAATACCAGAGCACATTTGTGTGTGCTGGTATTACTAAGTTGCTAAGCAAAAGCAATATTTTGCACTCAACTTGTAATCTAGCCCTTTAATCTTCAAGCCACTAAAGGATTCAGAAATTTTTCTTCATTGTTTATCTATTTCTCAGGTCCCTACAATGGACAGAAAACTACTGCAATCAACTTCTCATCTTGGCTTAAAAGTGTAGCATACCTAGTAGCAGAGAAGTCTCCCCCTGAATGAATTATGGCTCATTCTTCAGAGCAATCTCCACCTCTTGGGCTTTTAGAAATTAAGCTTCTATTGAAGAGATCTGCAAAGCATCTACTTGGTAAATTTTGGTAGAGGTACGCAAAGATGACCATTTTGTAATGTTTGCCTCTTCTGAGGCTGAGACTCTCACCATTTTATGAAAGAAAACAAAATGTATGCTTACCTGATAAATAAATTAATTTCATGATAGTGAGAATCTACGAAACCCACCCTTGTTTTTATATAACAGTTGGTTGAAGTACCAGTTTGCACTTCTTTCACCCTACTTATAATGTCCTACTTTTCTTATTTTCTCTTGGCCATATGTATGACAAAGGATTCATGGGAAAGTGGGAGGGATTAAAGATGGACTTGACTTTAATCCTACATGTGATGCCTTGTGGACTCTTACCATCATGAAACAAATAAATAAGTCAGGTTTCAGGTAAGCATAGATTTTTTTCCCACTAAATTCATAATGAAAAAAGTGCTACACTACGTGCAGAATTATGTAACATAAGGAAAACAATTTTCAATTTTTTTTTAAATAAATATGTAATTTGGCTGCTAATACTATACTTAACTCTTGTGCTAATCTGTCCACCTATCAAGGGAGCGCTCAACATATAGTTGAATGGTGCAATCTGGCTCGCTGTGATTATACAGCGAGCTTGTGCCGTGCTAGTGGAAAAAACTGCCACACAGAAAAGGATGGATTCACACAAGAGTTAAATATAGTATTAGCAGCCAAATTACATATTTATTAAAACAAAAGTGCAAAATTATATAACTTTACCCAATGTCCATTTAAGAAAGTGCTTGGTACCTCCCCTTAGAAAGAATATTTATTAATGGATCATTTGTCTATTTCTGAAATCCATTACCAATAAGAGGATTCTGCCTGGCCACTAGTCTCACTTTATGTTCATCACTAAATAATATGTAAACTAAACATATTTATCTGAGGTAAAGTTGATAATATTTTCAATTTGATCATGTGGTGTTCAGTTTAGCTCCATTCAAAATAACATATTTTCTTCAATGCATTACTCATAATTCTATCTGAAACTTTACAACAATAATACATTTTTTGGACTCACTTCTTTATGATTTTTGCAACTTAGTACAGCTTCTGTGTATTCTGTAACTTGTGCTAATTTGCATTTGATTCTGCTCTTCGTTTTTAAAGCATTTGCTTGTTGATTAAGTAAACATCCAATATAACCCAATTCCTATAAATACCAAAAGAGGAAGAAAGCGTAAATAAAAAGCATATACTTTTTTTGTAATAATTTTACCACTGACTTCAAATTATAATTATAAAGACATTAAAGTTCACTAATTAAACATTTCACATTTATCTCAGACTACAATCCATTTGTAACACATTTTTTATTTAATTACCAGATACATATGCAATATAACCACATCAGGTTTTCTTATTTTTTGTTTTTTTATTTCATGTTTTTTATTTTTTAAGACCCTCACTATAACCCCTTATAACTGCGTGGTGCTTTCTCTTGTTAAGTGTATCCAGTCCACGGATCATCCATTACTTATGGGATATTAACTCCTCCCCAACAGGAAGTGCAAGAGGATTCACCCAGCAGAGCTGCTATATAGCTCCTCCCCTAACTGCCATTACCAGTCATTCTCTTGCACCCAACGAATAGATAGGATGTGTGAGAGGACTGTGGTGATTATACTTAGTTTCATACCTTCAATCAAAAGTTTGTTATTTTATAATAGCACCGGAGTGTGTTATTCCTTCTCTGGTAGAATTTGAAGAAGAATCTACCTGAGTTTTTCTATGATTTTAGCCGGAGTAGTTAAGATCATATTGCTGTTTCTCGGCCATCTGAGGAGAGGTAAACTTCAGATCAGGGGACAGCGGGCAGATTAATCTGCAAAGAGGTATGTAGCAGCTTATTATTTTCTGACAATGGAATTGATGAGAAAATTCTGCCATACCGATATAATGTAAACTCAGCCTTAAATGCAGTAGCAGCAACTGGTATCAGGCTGTCATGTATGTATATTTTACACTTCAGTATTCTGGGGAATGGCACTTCACTGGAATTATACTGTATGCATAAAACTTTAGCCTAATTTGCAGGGACTAGCAACAGGCTTTTTAATAACACTCAATTTATTAATGTTAAACGTTTTTTGCTGGCATGTAAAATCGTTTAATTTTCTGAGGTACTGGGTGAAAAAATGTTTTGGGCACTATTTTTTTCCACTTGGCAGTCGTTTTATTTAATTTATGACAGTTTACTGATCTCTCTCACTGTTATGTGTGAGGGGGAGGGACCTTTTTTGGTGCTTTTGCTACGCATCAAAAAATTCAGTCAGAAGTTTATTGTCTTCCCTACATGATCCGGTTCATCTCTACAGAACTCAGGGGTCTTCAAAACTTGTTTTGAGGGAGGTAATCACTCACAGCAGAGCTGTGAGATTGTAGTTGACTGTGATAAAAAAAAAAAAAAACGTTTATTTCTGTATTTTTTTTTTTTTTTTTCTGCTATCAGGGTTAGTTATCCTTTGCTAATGGGAGCAATCCTTTGCTAAAATTGTGTTTTTTACAAAGATTTGATGCTATAACTTTTCAGTTTATTAATTTTCAACTGTCATAACTTTTTCTGTGCTTCTTATAGGCACAGTACGTTTTCATATTATAGTAAATTACTTGAAAAGTATTTCCAATTTGCTAGTTTATTTGCTAGTGTGTTAAACATGTCTGATTCAGAGGAAGATATCTGTGCTATATGTGCTAAAGCCAAAGTGGAGCCCAATAGAAATTTATGTACTAACTGTATTGATGCTACTTTAAATAAAAGTCAATCTGTACAAATTGAACATATTTCACCAAACAACGAGGGGAGAGTTATGCCGACTAACTCGCCTCACGTGTCAGTACCTGCATCTCCCGCTCGGGAGGTGCGTGATATTGTAGCGCCGAGTACATCTGGGCGGCCATTACAAATCACATTACAGGATATGGCTACTGTTATGACTGAAGTTTTGGCTAAATTACCAGAACTAAGAGGTAAGCGTGATCACTCTGGGGTGAGAACAGAGTGCGCTGATAATATTAGGGCCATGTCAGACACTGCGTCACAATTTGCAGAACATGAGGACGGAGAGCTTCATTCTGCGGGTGACGGTTCTGATCCAAACAAACTGGATTCAGATATTTCAAATTTTAAATTTAAGCTGGAAAACCTCCGTGTATTACTAGGGGAGGTGTTAGCGGCTCTGAATGATTGTAACACAGTTGCAATACCAGAGAAAATGTGTAGGTTGGATAAATATTTTGCGGTACCGGCGAGTACTGACGTTTTTCCTATACCTAAGAGACTTACTGAAATTGTTACTAAGGAGTGGGATAGACCCGGTGTGCCGTTCTCACCCCCTCCGATATTTAGAAAGATGTTTCCAATAGACGCCACCACACGGGACTTATGGCAAACGGTCCCTAAGGTGGAGGGAGCAGTTTCTACTTTAGCTAAGCGTACCACTATCCCGGTGGAGGATAGCTGTGCCTTTTCAGATCCAATGGATAAAAAGTTAGAGGGTTACCTTAAGAAAATGTTTGTTCAACAAGGTTTTATATTGCAACCTCTTGCATGCATTGCGCCTGTCACGGCTGCAGCAGCATTTTGGTTTGAGTCTCTGGAAGAGACACTTGAATCAGCTCCATTAGATGAGATTACACACAAGCTTAAAGCCCTTAAGTTAGCTAACTCATTTATTTCAGATGCCGTAGTACATTTAACTAAACTTACGGCTAAGAATTCCGGATTCGCCATTCAGGCACGCAGAGCACTGTGGCTAAAATCCTGGTCAGCTGACGTTACTTCTAAATCTAAATTGCTTAATATACCTTTCAAAGGGCAGACCTTATTCGGGCCCGGGTTGAAAGAAATTATCGCTGACATTACAGGAGGTAAAGGCCATGCCCTGCCTCAAGACAGAGCCAAACCTAAGGCTAGACAGTCTAATTTTCGTTCCTTTCGTAATTTCAAAGCAGGAGCAGCATCAACTTCCTCTGCACCAAAACAGGAGGGAGCTGTTGCTCGCTACAGACAAGGCTGGAGACCTAACCAGTCCTGGAACAAGGGCAAGCAGGCCAGGAAACCTGCTGCTGCCCCTAAGACAGCATGAATCGAGGGCCCCCGATCCGGGAACGGATCTAGTGGGGGGCAGACTTTCTCTCTTCGCCCAGGCTTGGGCAAGAGATGTCCAGGATCCCTGGGCGTTAGAGATCATATCTCAGGGATACCTTCTAGACTTCAAATTCTCTCCCCCAAGAGGGAGATTTCATCTGTCAAGGTTGTCAACAAACCAAATAAAGAAAGAGGCATTTCTACGCTGCGTACAAGATCTTTTATTAATGGGAGTGATCCATCCGGTTCCGCGGTCGGAACAAGGACAAGGGTTTTACTCAAATCTGTTTGTGGTTCCCAAAAAAGAGGGAACTTTCAGGCCAATCTTGGATTTAAAGATCCTAAACAAATTCCTAAGAGTTCCATCGTTCAAAATGGAAACTATTCGGACAATTTTACCCATGATCCAAAAGGGTCAGTACATGACCACAGTGGATTTAAAGGATGCTTACCTTCACATACCGATTCACAAAGATCATTACCGGTATCTAAGGTTTGCCTTTCTAGACAGGCATTACCAGTTTGTAGCTCTTCCATTCGGATTGGCTACGGCTCCGAGAATCTTCACAAAGGTTCTGTGTGCTCTTCTGGCGGTACTAAGACCGCGAGGAATTGCGGTAGCTCCGTACCTAGACGACATTCTGATACAAGCTTCAAGCTTTCAAACTGCCAAGTCTCATACAGAGTTAGTACTGGCATTTCTAAGGTCGCATGGATGGAAGGTGAACGAAAAGAAGAGTTCTCTCTTTCCACTCACAAGAGTTCCCTTCTTGGGGACTCTTATAGATTCTGTAGAAATGAAGATTTACCTGACAGAAGACAGGTTAACAAAGCTTCAAAATGCATGCCGTGTCCTTCATTCCATTCAACACCCGTCAGTAGCTCAATGCATGGAGGTGATCGGCTTAATGGTAGCAGCAATGGACATAGTACCCTTTGCACGTCTACATCTCAGACCGCTGCAATTGTGCATGCTAAGTCAGTGGAATGGGGATTACTCAGACTTGTCCCCTACTCTGAATCTGGATCAAGAGACCAGAAATTCTCTTCTATGGTGGCTTTCTCGGCCACATCTGTCCAGGGGGATGCCATTCAGCAGGCCGGACTGGACAATTGTAACAACAGACGCCAGCCTACTAGGTTGGGGCGCTGTCTGGAATTCTCTGAAGGCTCAGGGACAATGGAATCAGGAGGAGAGTCTCCTACCAATAAACATTCTGGAATTGAGAGCAGTTCTCAATGCCCTTCTGGCTTGGCCCCAGTTAACAACTCAAGGGTTCATCAGGTTTCAGTCGGATAACATCACGACTGTAGCTTACATCAACCATCAGGGAGGGACAAGAAGCTCCCTAGCAATGATGGAAGTATCAAAGATAATTCGCTGGGCAGAGTCTCACTCTTGCCACCTGTCAGCAATCCACATCCCGGGAGTGGAGAACTGGGAGGCGGATTTCTTAAGTCATCAGACTTTTCATCCGGGGGAGTGGGAACTTCATCCGGAGGTCTTTGCCCAAATACTTCGACGTTGGGGCAAACCAGAGATAGATCTCATGGCGTCTCGACAGAACGCCAAGCTTCCTCGTTACGGGTCCAGATCCAGGGATCCGGGAGCGGTTCTGATAGATGCTTTGACAGCACCTTTGACCTTCGGGATGGCTTATGTGTTTCCACCCTTCCCGATGCTTCCTCGATTGATTGCCAGAATCAAACAGGAGAGAGCATCAGTGATTCTAATAACGCCTGCATGGCCACGCAGGACTTGGTATGCAGAGCTAGTGGACATGTCATCCTGTCCACCTTGGTCGCTACCTCTGAAACAGGACCTTCTGATCCAGGGTCCCTTCAAACATCAAAATCTAATTTCTCTGAAGCTGACTGCTTGGAAATTGAACGCTTGATTTTATCAAAACGTGGTTTTTCTGAGTCAGTTATTGATACCTTAATACAGGTTAGGAAGCCTGTTACCAGAAAGATTTACCATAAGATATGGCGCAAATACTTATATTGGTGCGAATCCAAGAGTTACTCATGGAGTAAGGTTAGGATTCCGAGGATATTGTCTTTTCTACAAGAAGGTTTAGAAAAGGGTTTATCCGCTAGTTCCTTAAAGGGACAGATTTCAGCTCTGTCCATTCTTTTACACAAACGTCTGTCAGAAGTTCCGGACGTTCAAGCTTTTTGTCAGGCTTTAGCTAGGATCAAGCCTGTGTTTAAAACTGTTGCTCCACCATGGAGTTTGAACTTAGTTCTTAATGTTTTACAGGGGGTTCCGTTTGAACCCCTTCATTCCATTGATATCAAGTTGTTATCTTGGAAAGTTCTGTTTTTAATGGCGATTTCCTCGGCTCGAAGAGTCTCTGAGTTATCTGCCTTACATTGTGATTCTCCTTATCTGATTTTTCATTCAGACAAGGTAGTTCTGCGTACTAAACCTGGGTTCCTACCTAAGGTGGTCACTAACAGGAATATCAATCAAGAGATTGTGGTTCCATCTTTGTGTCCTAATCCTTCTTCGAAAAAGGAACGTCTGCTACACAATCTAGATGTAGTCCGTGCCCTGAAATTTTATCTACAGGCAACTAAGGATTTTCGACAAACGTCTTCCCTGTTTGTCGTTTATTCTGGTCAGAGGAGAGGTCAAAAAGCTTTGGCTACCTCTCTCTCCTTTTGGCTTCGTAGCATAATACGGTTAGCCTATGAGACTGCTGGACAGCAGCCTCCTGAAAGAATTACAGCACATTCTACTAGAGCTGTGGCTTCCACTTGGGCCTTTAAGAATGAGGCTTCTGTTGAACAGATTTGCAAGGCTGCAACTTGGTCTTCTCTTCATACTTTTTCCAAATTTTACAAATTTGACACTTTTGCTTCTTCGGAGGCTGTTTTTGGGAGAAAGGTTCTTCAGGCAGTGGTTCCTTCCGTATAAAGAGCCTGCCTGTCCCTCCCGTCATCCGTGTACTTTAGCTTTGGTATTGGTATCCCATAAGTAATGGATGATCCGTGGACTGGATACACTTAACAAGAGAAAACATAATTTATGCTTACCTGATAAATTTATTTCTCTTGTAGTGTATCCAGTCCACGGCCCGCCCTGTCACTTTAAGGCAGGTAATTTTTCCATTAAACTACAGTCACCACTGTACCCTATGGTTTTCCTTTCTCTGCATGTTTTCGGTCGAATGACTGGTAATGGCAGTTAGGGGAGGAGCTATATAGCAGCTCTGCTGGGTGAATCCTCTTGCACTTCCTGTTGGGGAGGAGTTAATATCCCATAAGTAATGGATGATCCGTGGACTGGATACACTACAAGAGAAATAAATTTATCAGGTAAGCATAAATTATGTTTTTTTTTAAAAAAAAAAAACAAATGCTCATATTTATTTTGGGGGCAATTGGGGCAACTTTTTATATTTAACCAGAAGTCAGCAACTCTGGTTAATTGTGCTTAGCGCAAAGTAAAACCGCAAGCTTGCAGTAGCATTAACCAGCCACTTGTAATGGCTGGTTATTTAACGTGCGCCGGTGCTCCATTAGTAATCTGACCATTAGTGATTTTGATGATAATGTCTGTCTAATATGTTTTTATTAAATTAATATTCAAATATAAAGAAGAAAGGGCATGAAAAATACATTTTTTTAAAGTAAAGTTAAAATGAATATTAAAAAATCCACACAAAACTGGACCAGGTACTAGTAATGCTTACTGGGACTTTAATGCAATCTCCAAGCTAGCATACACATGGCACTTTATCAATGGTTTCTTCAGATGCCCTCGCAAAGGAATCCAAACCATAGACCCTTCATCAGGTTTGTTGGTAATAGTGAGAGGAAGTAAACAACCACCTCTTAATAAAACTAAGAGCTATTTATTATTTAAAACAACACATTTCTTGTCCCAATACTCCATTGGGTCTGATTAAGGTTACCGTCTTTCTGAGAAAGAAAACTGCTAGTCGTTAACTCAGCAACTAAAGCTGCTACGACTAATTTTAAACAATAATTTCTTTATAATTAGATTCCAACACACTTAGAAGTTTTACCATAGGAAGATCTTTATTTCTATATTTATTCTTTATTTTCTACATTGATTTGAACTTTACAAATAACGGATATGAGGTCGGTTACATTTCTTTTGCAAAGTTTTTCAAATGGTTAATCTACAAAAAACACCATAGCCTTTAATATCCTGTAGGAAAACACAAGATATGTTTCTCTGAAGTATTGTGATCAACATCCATGTAGGTAAAATACCAAGGCTGGATTGGCCTAGCAGGATACCAGGAGATCTCCTGGTGGACTGCCTCATCTGGGGCTGGAAAGCTACAATTTAAAGGGATTATTAATGGGTGGGTGCCTATATAACACCAATATGGCACTATTTAATAAAACTAATATAGTAGAACTCTGAAAAAAAATATTGGTGGAAGGAGTATCCCATTATTCCCCTTTGAGAAAAAATGGAGCGCGCGCATTCTACTGATGCAAAGAAAAATATGGCTGGTCTCCAAAGTTTCCAGGGCTGCTTTTTATTCCAAGTCCGGCCCTGTAAAATACCAGCTGTGTGGCAAACCTAGGTCTGATGATGGGTGCTTGGTGTGGATCCCATAGTGAGTGCATCTAAAAGAATCATCAATACAGCTCTGTATGTCAGTCATTTGGAAGACTGGGTTAATGGTACAGTATGTATTACTTGCACCTAGTGCTCCTGTGTGAAGTTGTGTCATTCATTAGGACTTCAGTTTACTATTGGGGACCCCTTCTTTTTATATATTTTAAGAATTGTATGCGTGATTTTCTTCTTACATTTTTTTTTAGTAGATGTAGAATGGAAGATTGAGTTTCCCAATTTATTAATACCTTGCAACCTCAATGGTACTTTTGTTATGCATAGTTCTCATTTTTCTCATTATCATTCATAATTAAACAATTTCTACATGTTTAATGTTTCTGTTATCTCTTTAATAAGGTCTCAATTGCAAAACCATATTAAAATGAGAACATGCTATGTCACTAACTCTTATGTTCAAAAGACTGTTAGAGAATGCATTTTGCAAACATACCTAGAAAATAATTGTATGTTTTACAATAAACAAGTAATAAGAAATAATACTTTGAACTATATTAACAATATAAATCTCTTATATTTGAAATAAACACAGAGATATATTTGTAAAGGTTTTATCTGTACAAATTTATACATTATTATGACTAGATGTTTCTTTCTATCTATCTATCTATCATCTATCTATCTAACAATCAAGAATATAACATAATGTATTGGTATAAAAAATAGACATTCTAAAAATAAATGTAAACATGCAATGCATTACTAAAATGCAAGCAATTAAAGTTACCTTGTTATCACTGCATTTATAGCTATATCCAGAATAATGGCAGCACCCATCATTAACATTATCTTTGGTTTCAGTTTCCTAAAATAATAAATGTTTTTATTAATATGAATATGAATGAATGTATAATAGTTTCCAAAAATAAAACCACAGCTATTGATTATGGGCCCCATTTAACAAAGCCTGGACGGACAAGGTTCACTACTGTAAACCTGTCCTCATGCAATCACAGAAAGCAAGCAGCAATATACTTTCCCTCATTTATCATTGCACAAGCATCTGCTTGTGCCATGCCGCTCCCTGCTCATGCTAGCCCAATGGTGGGCAAATAGGGGCTGTCGATCAGCCTGGGTCAACGTGTCCAAAGGGGGAGTTTAATCCACCAGCTAACAGCTGGGGTAAAGGTTTAGAAGCAGCATTTTACTTGCATGCTTGCTCATGCAAAGTGCTTCTGAAGCTGCATATGCAGCTTAATAAAAGGAGCCCTATATGTTAACCATTTTCCAACCCTCTAGCCACTATTTTAAAGCTATCATCTGATCGGTTATATCATTTTAAACGAAATTTCTTGTAGAGTAGCGAGTAAAATGCAAACTTTGGGCTAGATTATAAGTGTAGCGCTATTTATTGTTCTTATTTACATGCTAACTGTGCTTGACTTTGGCTTTATGCGCATCAGATACTGTGAGTAGAATATGTTCTATTTATTCATAAATACATATTTCACACATATGGTATTTTGGTACAATATATTTCTCTTTACCTATATATCATATAGATCATGACCTCTTGTTATTGATTATTTCTTTTTATGTAAAATGCTCACAGCCTCAGCTTTACTAAGCCCTCTAATATATTTGAAAGTTGCTATCATATCATTGTTTTCCCTTCTCTCCTCTAAGCTATACATATTTAGGTCATTGAGCCTATCCTGTTACGTTTTATTTTTTAGACCATGTACCATTTTGGTAGCCCTCCTTTGCACATATTCAAGTTTGTTTATATTCTTCTGGAGATATAGCCTCCAGAACTGCACACAATACTCAAGATGAGGCCTAACTAATGACCTGTAAAGTGGCATAAGAACCTTACTAATTCTGCTGCAAATACCTCTACCAATACATCCAAGCATTCTGCTCGCCTTACTCGCTGCAATACTATATTGTTTACTAAATTTTAAATGATCTGAAATAATAATTCCCAAGTCCTGTTTCTCATTTACAACAGTCAGTAAAGTGTGTGTGTGCCCCCCCCCCCTGCCTGGAACAACTACTCTATTACAAATGTTTGTATAATTTGCAAACAGATATACTTTCCCCTGTAGCCCTTTGCTGATATTTCTGATAAATATGTTAAACAAAACAGGCCCAAGAACTGAACCCTGAGGAACACCATTAGTAACACCTCTGCTGAATGTACTCTATTTACTAAGACACTATTTTTTCTATCCTTGAGCCAGCATTCTATCCAATTCACAATTTTTTGGTCTACACCAAGGAGATACAGTTTGTGAATTAGTTTGTTGGGTGGGACGGTGTCAAATGCTTTGCTGAAATCTAGATATGCTAGATCAACTGCTCTACCCTGGTCTAATACTTTTGTTTCATAATCAAAGACGTCAATAAGATTATCTGACATGATTTCCCTGAAGTAAAATCTTGCTGATTTTGGTCCAGTGAATGGTTTGTCTTAATGTAACTCTTAATTATTTCTTTTAAAAGACATTCCATTATTTTCTAGGTGAAGAACATATGAATTTAATGGAAATATTACATATAAAATATTTTTACAAATTAATCATTATAAAAAAAATATTAAACATACTGTAAAATATATAGATATATTCTATGGATTATTTAGAATATTTGAAAGTATTTTTAACAATTTTTTTATTACATTTTTATTAATTTTTAAATATTTTACATGTGCGCTAACCCGACCGAATTAAGACCTAAATCAAGAAACACTATGTGCACAATGCATATTTTACATTATGTTCTTCACATAGAAAATAATGTACATTTTTGTATGAAATATATCATGTTCATGTAAAATACATATCTATACCTATATATATCTATAGGAATGGATACGCAGGTATATGTATATACGCATATATATAGAAATATGTATTTAAGAATAAATATAACATTATCCTGTAAGTGAAGAACATTGTAATGCTAAATATGTGTACAGCAAAACACAGAAATTAATCCGTTCACACATATAAACATATATACACATACATATACATATTTAGACATGTATATGAATCTCTCTGTTAAAACCCTTTGCAGCCTTTTTCTTTGTTTCTAACACCAAAGATCTCATACCTTTGAGCCTTCATAACATTTTATTGCATTTTTTTTAAAATAATTTTTATTAGATAATGTTATATGAGTGTAACTAATTTTAAATGTTTTTTTGATGTTTTTTGTGACACTTTTTATTCGAGAGTAATAATTATCCAGAACTCGCACTAACCTGACACATGTTAAATTCAATTGTACTTGAGCGAACATGTTTACTTTCAAGTTATAATACACATGCTACTTCTGATGCGTGCAAACACCCCCCGATAAACCCGATATCGCTTGCAACTTTTAGCATGCTACTCATAATCTGGCCCTTTATTAGGTGTTTGAGGTCTAGAAAAATGTTTTCCTATTCAGAGTAATAAAATATTTGGGATTAAACTGCTTTGAAACTGGTTATACAACCTAAGTGAACTACAGTATGTAACTTGAATTTTGTGAAAAAAGGATGTCTATATTATAGACTATTTGGGCATGGTAGGGATGAAATACCCTGAGTGACTTAAGACCAAGCACTTCTGAATGATGTTGACTCATTGAAAATCTGGAATGACATTTAGTAAACCACTTTGAAAGTAGAAAAGACTTCCCTTTCCCATATTGTTATTTTTGATTTGAAAGAAAATATTGGATGATTTTGACATATACTGAAACCTGTTCCTGAAGCCATATCTGGGTTTCAGGATTTCTAATTTATTCTAAAATAATTTGTTCATAAGCTTAATAAGAAACAAGCAATTTTAATATTATTTGAAATACATTTTAACAAATGAAGCAGTATATTGTGAATATCTCTAGATGTCTAATTTTCTAAAGTTCATTTGTATAAACTAAAACAGCAGGTAGCAATTCAGTAAAGCTTTGTTGGCAAATTAATTTACAAATATTTTTTTACAGAACAAGGCTCTTTTTTATATTTAGAAAGCATTAACCATATTTTGGTGTCAATCAGACAAAGAATGACATATATAGATTTTTTTTGTATAAAAGGTGTGTTCTCCAGATTAAAAAAAATACATTTTTCATATTATATGTAAAACCATTGTTACATTTTTATGTTTAAAATTAAACATTCTTGGAACCACATCTCTAATAAGTCAGAATGGTGTGTTTTTTAAAAATTTATTTTAACTTTTATTCTAATATATTCAGGTTAAAATAGACAGTTTGTTTCAAATGGGGTATGTAATTTTAAACAACTTTCCAATTTACTTTTATCACCAATTTTGCTTTGTTCTCTTGGTATTCTTAGTTAAAAGCTAAACCTAGGAGGTTCATATGCTAATTTCTTAGACGTTGAAGGCGCCTCTAATCTAAATGCATTTTGATAGTTTTTCACCACTAGAGTGCATTAGTTCACGTGTTTCATATAGATAACATTGAGCTCATGCACATGAATTTACCATGAAGACAGCTCTGATTGGCTAAAATGCAAGTCTGTTAAAAGAACTGAAATAAGGGGGCAGTCTGCTGAGGCCTAGATACAAGGTAATTACAGAGGTAAAACATGTATAAATATAACTGTATTGGTTATGCAAAACTGGGGAATTGGTAATTAAGGGATTAGCTATCTTTTAAAACAACAAAAATTCTGGTGTTGGCTGCCCCTTTAAAAACACATCACTATGCTGCACATTTTGGCCTAGAGGCACAATCTGGTATTACAAGTGAATGGTAAAACAGAATTACCAGAGAATGTTTAGCAAAGCCAACATCTCTTTAGCACATCATTTAATTCCAATGGAATGCTAAATATTGCTCATATTACAAGTTGTGAGTTATGGGTTGCACCAACGTAATACATACTAGTGCTAAAAATTTGGAGTAAAGTGTTTGGCCTGCTAGAAAAGTATAACAAAACACATGTAAAATATTTTCAAATACGGAATTACACTTATATATATACACCTATGTAACTTAATATGGATATGTAAATATAGAGATATATTTTAAATATAAATATTTATTTAAATAAAAATAAAATTTTCGTCTGAATAAAGAACAAAGGTAATTCAGCTTTCATCTTTAGTGCACCATTGGGTTAGCTCTCAAGTGAAAGTCAGAACATTATTTTGTAGGATGCCCCATTGAAGTCTATAACGTGATGGAGTTAGTGCGGCTTTGCTATTTGACCTCTAAATATTAGGCTGCCTGAAGCGTTCACTTGAATTATTTTACTTGCAAGAATAAGAGGATTAATGATTTAACTAGAGCAGCATTAGCACTCAATATCGCTAATATTTTTTAGCTCCACTTGTAATTTAGGCTATTATAAGCTAATTTCCCAATATAAATTACTTATAGTCAATATTTGTATTTATTTATTGGTATAAGAGAGTAGTATTTTCAAATTACCCCATTTCCCCAAACCTCCAACCCTCCTTTTTCCCTTTCCCTAGGTACTAGGGTTCCCTTTTTGACAAAATTAGATTTAATTTATGACAAAAACATAGTGAGGAGGTAAAAATGATTGAAACCCTTGACATGGTTGTGCTTCACTTAACGCTTCATCAGAGGGGTAAACAGGGCTTGGTACATCCTGTCCTTAAATAACTCATACACAACACAAAGTAAATTATATATAAGAAGGGATTATTTGTCTCCTGTGTCCATTCAGCTGCCAAATGATAATGATGACAACTACCTAACAATTTTAGTGCTCTTTAGAGGGTCTGGCAACTATAAAGAAGCCCTTAACACCCCTCACCATAGAAATATATCATACCACTCACTTTAGGATGAATGGCTTGCCATCCAAATAAAGCATTTCATGCCTTTACAGATATGAAGTGATTTCCATATTATTACAAGTATTTATGTTTGAACTTTTAAAAAAAATATTCTCAATGCTTAGTAAGTTTGGACAGGAAAATGAGCATGTGTGCATTTTCAAAACGAAAAATCCAAAGCAGTCTTTTATTCCCTACAGACTCTTACCGCCTCTTATTCAAGTCTCAGACTATTTATCATATTAGCAGCCCTCTTATGAACACTTTCTATTTTATGGATATCTATCTAGAGATTAGGGGGTCAAATTATTAAGGGACTAATGGTCCCTGATCCCCTGTTTCCGCGCGAGCCTTAAGGCTCGCCAGAAACAGCAGTTAAGAAGCAGAACTGGATCCACCGCCTCTGAGCGGCAGACAGCAATCAACCCAATTGAATACGATCGGGTTGATTGACATCCCTTGCTAATGTCCAATTGCCGCAATTCTGTAGGGGGCAGCATTGCGCAAGCAGTTAACTAGAATTGCTTGTGCAATGCTAAATGCTGATGTCTGGCGGACATGATACGCTACAGCGTAACATGTCCGCCAGACATTGGCAATTCGGCCCCATGGTCTCCACAACTGTGCTCAATATTCAAGATAAGGCATGGTGATCTGTAAAGTGGCATAAGTACCTTACTTTCCTGCTATTAATACTTATTTCTTTACAGCTAAGTATTCTATTGGACCACCGTGCTGCACTACTGCATTGCTGACATATATTTCTAATGATCTTGAATAATAATTCCCCAGTCTTTTTAATTTTTGTTACTGCCATTAAGGTGCCATTGCGAATAATTAACCTTTGTATTTTTAAAATTTTAGATCACACACCATCAAACAATTCTCCAGGTTTTTTATACAGTGTCAACACTCATGTTTACTATAAGATGTTTGTTTTTAATATTTAGAAAATAATGACCCATTGCTTGTGTTTACAGTATATACTGTAGAAAATGGCACACTGCCTTTTGTGCTTTCAATATTATGGCTTTTTTTGTTGTTACTATTTTGGGTATTTCTGCAAGCTAAATTTATTTTCAAAAAGGGAACTTACCTCCAATGTTAAACCGCATATTACACAGTAAACCTACTGAGCCAGTAGCAGGGTAACCACTAGATTTGTAAAGTGCATGAGCAGTTTTCATGGCAACCCATTTTTATGCTAACATGCCGCAATGTAATGCAAAAACTTACCAATGAATTGTTGCACTGTTTTAGGGTTGGCATTGGATATCTTGACTTGCAACAACTAATATTATAAAACTCAGTTTCCTGAAAAAAATATGAAAATTATTGTGTTAACATATTTACAATGAATGAGTTAGAATTACATTTATATTTTAGCCCAACCAATCATCCTATTAGGCATGTTTTTTGGGGACAGATAAGTCAATTGCATGCTCCAGCAAGCACAGTTAGAATGCTTAGTTCCTTTATGCCATGGCACAAAACAAACAAAAACAAACATTATTTAACATTAAATATTAAAGTTCACCCAATAACAAAGTTGAGGTTTTATGAGGGCATGTTTAAATTTATCTCATGAGCTTGGATTACTTAAAAGCAAACTACTTAATATTTCGGTTAATTTTATAGGTTACAAATTATTCTTTTATAAACCTAATTGCACAAATATTTATTTATCAGGAATGGAGATTAAAAACTAAAAAAAATATTTGTTATGGACTGGCAAGCATTACAATGATAACAATTGTTTAACTGTAAACTGCTAGAATATTTGTTAAGATTGTTGGGTTAAAAATATTTTGACACATAGTTATTTTAACATGAAAAGACAAGCTTAATGCCTCAATTAATATATGGTTGCTTTCTTTATGCTATCTCAAGTTGCTTAAAGAAGTCTGTGTGTCCTTTAAAATATATCTAGGAATACAGAAAAAAAAGAACCAATATGAAACAAACCAGCATTTATGGATAAGTTAAACTTAAGTTAAAACATTTCTGTAGCCATAACCAAGAGCCTAACTAGAGGAGTCTAAGAGGTCTCATTTGAGACCGGGCCCACAGCCTTTGTCCAGGGACCCAGTGAGGTCTAGTTCCACCCCTGGTTATAACCATGACATTCTAGCTTCGGTGAAAGCCTATTTGCTTCCGTCAGACTACTCCACTTTTCTTGCTGCTCTGTATCTACTACCCCTCTCTTTGAGTCTCTTCACTGGCTCTCCATTCACAGCTGAATTAAATTCAAAATGTTAACCCTGACCTACAAAGACCTTACCAACACTACCCCCCCTACATGTCCTCACTAATCAATAAATATACTCCAGCCTGCTCCCTAAAGTCTACCTTTACCTCTCCCCATGTTATACTGCAGATCTTCTCTTGTGCGGCGCAAGTTCAAGGAAGCCTACCACCAAACTCAGAAACAAATGAATTCCACTTACCTTATAATTGCCTTAATCTATCTCTGTACACACATCATTCTCACCCTTGCATTCCTCACCTCCTGTTTCTCAACCCTCCTACCCTTCTAGATTGTAATTTGCCATTCCCAACTCCTCCTGTATTTGTTTGATACATTTTTTCCTATCTCTGAAAAATATTGTATCATCGTTGTACTTTTATCTTTTCTTTTATCATGGACAGCGCTGCAGAATTTGTTGGTGTTTTATAAATAAAGTATAATAAATATACATATATACAGAATATACTCATATATGTAAACATTACTAACATTAAGCTATGCCACAATGTACACCAAGAATATTAAATCACACAAAATCTCTGAAAACAAAACAATGAATTAACAGAGAGTTAAACAATACAGAAGAATTCTTATTGTGCAGACTCCTAGACCTCTAAAAAACTAAAACTCCCCAAAAAACTGATTCCCCCAGGGTTAAAAATCGAATACTAAAACACACAGGAGTAGCGCTAAAATACTTTTAATAAATATATATAAAATACACTAGTAGATCAATCAAACATTTAAGTTAAAAACCCTCTTTGAAGGTATATACAAATCTACCATTGGATCAAGATATATAGCACACGTATCTTAGATATAGATATCCCCAGTGTGTAATTGGACACGTGTCACTGTAAAAGGTGTGGTAACAGTTTATACCTTCTAGTGAGCAGTTCCACAGTCAATCTATTGCTTTTAAAGGCTCAGGTGGAGCTGAAACGCGTAAAGGCAAATTTTAGTTGATTTGTGATATACCACACTCACAGAGGATTGTTTAACTGTTCAGCATGGTAAAGAACTGTGGAGGTTTTGTAAGTGAGGAACCGCAGTAAGACAGCCAACCTAGCCCAGTTTAGAAGGCATTTATTGTCTAAGTGCTATACAATTTACTCACAAGGAGGAAATAAAAGAATAACCAGTGAGCAGTGGACTGACTGTGGAACTGCTCACTAGAACTGTTACCACATCTCTTACAGTAACACGTGTCCAATTACACACTGGGGAACTAAACCTTTGGAGCACCTACTTTATCTATGTATTTATATTGTCCCAAACTATCAAGTTTTAAATAAGTAGGGTTTTAACGCTGTGGAGCCTTACTTTTTACATTGTATGATTCTTAAATTTTTTATTACACACAGCATTTTATTATCTATATCTAAGATATGTGTGCTATATATCTTGATCCAATGCTAAATTTGTATATACCTTCAGTGAGGGTTTTTATCTTAAATGTATGATTGATCTACTAGTGATTCCTATAAGGATACCAGTGCTGGTTTTATATATATATATATATATATATATATATATATATATATATATATATATTCTGTCTTTAATATTCATTGTGTATATTGTGTATTTTATATATATTTTATTAAAATTATTATTGATTGGAAGACCTTAACTGCTTTTTTTAGCACTACTCCTGGGTGTTTTAGTATTTAAATAAACAACATCCTACAAAAAGGATTTGAATCAAATTCCATATTTAAACTATTTAAATGACCTAGCAGGTAAAGGACAGGATCAGGCCACATAAATCTACCATAAGGAATTAAAAAATGTCACACTTGCCAGTACCTGCACTTTTCTAAACGATGGGCCACCAAGCAAACCAACTATAGGCCTGCTCGTGCGCTAACAGCGTTGAAATTAAAAAGCGGGTTTGCTTTCTTGTTAGAATTTGAAGTAAAAAGTTAGCATGCAAGAGAAATAGTCAGGCGCGCTAACTTCAGGAAAAGTAAATATACATTTAAATTTTAAAAAAGTTAGTATTTCAGAATAGGTTTGGATTTTGGATTTCCAGATTTGGGGATTTGTATCCATAAACATATCTGAATATATACAGATATAAAGGGCTAGATTAGGAATGGAGCATTAATGTTAATGCAATCGCGATATTGCAATATTTTACACTCAAACTTTTTAGCCAACTTTGGGCTTACATAAAATTTCAACAAGCACAAAACAAAAATTATAATAAAGTCTCTTCGACCTACACTATCCACACCCTACAATATGTACCTCCTAAACTGCCACATCCCCATTGCAAACTACCTCAATACACTATTAACTTTGAAACCTCCACATCCACATAGCAAACTGCCCTGCTATACTATTAACCCCCGAAACTGCAATTCCTCTACCACAATAACCCCCTACTACTCCTAAACTGCCATTAGCCCCACCCCATTAACCCTTACACTACTTACTACCTAAACTGCCATGACCCCCACCACAATAGCCCACTACTATATGAACCACTAAATTGCCATTACTCCCACCGCAATAACCCCTAAACTACTTAACCCCCTAACAGCTGACCCCTAACCTAAGACCCCCTAAGTTACATAAATAAACAAACACAACTAAGAAAAGCCCCCTAAAAAACCTATACTAAAACTAAAATAACCCCCCCAAAATAATTTTCGGCCAGATTATGAGTTTTGCGTTAGAAGCTATGCGGTGCTAACAAGCAGTTTTTTTCTCACTGCTCACTTACCTGCAGCGCTGGTATTACAGGTTTTTACCGCACTCCAATACCAAGTCAGTGGTGAGCTGGTTGTATGTGCTCGTGCATGATTTCCCCATAGACATCAATGGGGAGAGCCGGCTGAGAAAAAAGTCTAACACCTGCCAAAAAGCAGCGTAAAGCTTCGTAACACAGCCCCATTGATTCCTATGGGGAAATAAAATGTATGTTTACACCTAACACCCTAACACTTATTAACCCCTAATCTGCCGCCCCCGACATCATCGCCACCTACATTATATTTTTTAACCCCTAATCTACCGCTCCGGACATCGCCACCACTATAATAAACATATTAACCCCTAAAACGCAGCACTCCCGCCTTGCAAACATTAGTTAAATATTATTAACCCCTAATCTGCCATCCCTAACATCGCCACCACCTACCTACATTTATTAACCCTAATCTGCTGCCCCCAACGTCGCCGCCACTATACTAAATGTATTAACCCCTAAACCTAAGTCTAACCCTAACACCCCCTAACTTAAATATATTTACAATAAATCTAAATAAAAATTAATATTATTACCAAAATAATTACTATTTAAAACTAAATACTTACCTGTAAAATAAACCCTAAGCTAGCTACAATATAACTAATAGTTACATTGTAGCTATCTTAGGGTTTATTTTTATTTTACAGGCAAGTTTGTATTTATTTTTACTAAGTAGAATAGTTACTAAATAGTTATTAACTATTTAATAACTACTTAGCTAAAATAAATACAAAAGTACCTGTAAAATAAAACCTAACCTAAGTTACACTAACACCTAAAACTACACTACAATTAAATAAATTAACTGAATTAAAAACAATTAAATAAATTCAATTAAATTAGCTTAATAACAAAATACCCACTAAATTACAGAAAATAAAAAACAAATCACAGATCTTTAAACTAATTACACCTAATCTAATAGCCCTATCCAAATAAAAAAAAGCCCCCCCAAAATAAAAAAAAACCTAGCATAAACTAAACTATCAATAGCCCTTAAAAGGGCCTTTTGTGGGGCATTGCCCCAAAGTAATCAGCTCTTTTACCTGTAAAAAAAAAAATACAAACAACCCCCACAACAGTAAAACCAACCACCCACACAACCAACCCCCCAAATAAAATACTAACTAAAAAAACCTAAGCTCCCCATTGCCCTGAAAAGGGCATTTGGATGGGCATTGCCCTTAAAAGGGTAGTTAGCTCTATTGCAGGCCCAAACCCTAACCTAAAAATAAAACCCACCCAATACACCCTTAAAAAATCCTAACACTAACCCCCTGAAGATCGACTCACTATTCTGAGCACCGGACATCCATCCTCAAGGAAGTGGCAGAAGTCTTCATCCAACCGGGCCGAAGTCCTCAACGAAGCCGGGAGAAGTTTTCATCTAAGCGGTCCTCCAGACGGGCAAAAGTCTTTATCCAGATGGCATCTTCTATCTTCCTCCATCCGACGCGGAGCGGGTCCACCTTCAAGACATCCGATGCGGAGCATCCTCTTCATCTGGAGTCTTCTAACTTAATGAAGGTACCTTTAAGTGACGTCATCCAAGATGGTGTCCCTTAGATTCTGATTAGCTGAATTCTATCAGCCAATCGAAATTAAGGTAGAAAAAATCCTATTGGCTGATGCAATCAGCCAATAGGGTTGATCTTGCATTCTATTGGCTGATTGGAACAGCCTTAATTCCGATTGGCTGATAGAATTCTATCAGCCAATCGGAATCTAAGGGACGCCATCTTGGATACCTTAAAGGTACCTTCATTCAGTAAAAAGACTCCGGATGAAGAGGATGCTCCACGTTGAATGTATTGAAATGGACCCGCTCCGCGTCAGATGGATGAAGATAGAAGATGCCGTCTGGATGAAGACTTCTGCCCGTCTGGAGGACCACTTCGCCCGGCTTGGATGAAGACTTCTCCCGGCTTCGTTGAGGACTACGGCCCGGTTGGATGAAGACTTCTGTCGCTTCCTTGAGGATGGATGTCTGGTCTTCAGAACAGTAAGTCGATCTTCAGGGGGTTAGTGTTAGGATTTTTTAAGGGTGTATTGGGTCGGTTTTATTTTTAGGTTAGAGTTTGGGCCTGCAATAGAGCTAACTGCCCTTTTAAGGGCAATGCCCATCCAAATGCCCTTTTCAGGGCAATGGGGAGCTTAGTTTTTTTAGTTAGTATTTTATTTGGGGGGTTGGTTGTGTGGGTGGTGGGTTTTACTGCTGGGGGGTTGTTTGTATTTTTTTTTTACAGGTAAAAGAGCTGATTACTTTGGGGCAATGCCCTGCAAAAGGCCCTTTTAAGGGCTATTGATAGTTTAGTTTATGCTAGGGTTTTTTTTATTTTGGAGGGGCTTTTTTTTATTTTGATAGGGCTATTAGATTAGGTGTAATTAGTTTAAAGATCTGTCATTTGTTTTTTATTTGCTGTAATTTAGTGTTTGTTTTTGTGATTTAGCTAATTTAATTTAATTTATTTAATTGTTTTTAATTTAGTTAATTTATTTAATTTAGTGTAGTGTTAGGTGTTAGAGTTACTTAGGTTAGGTTTTATTTTACAGGTACTTTTGTATTTATTTTAGCTAGGTAGTTATTAAATAGTTAATAAATATTTAGTAACTATTCTACCTAGTTAAAATAAATACAAACTTGCCTGTAAAATAAAAATAAACCCTAAGCTTGCTACAATGTAACTATTAGTTATATTGTAGATAGCTTAGGGTTTATTTTACAGGTAAGTATTTAGTTTTAAATAGGAGTTATTTAGGCAAATAATATTATTTTTAATTTAGATTTATTGTAATTATATTTAACTTAGGGGGTGTTAGGGTTAGACTTAAGTTTAGGGGTTAATACATTTAGTATAGTGACTTAGACGTTGGGGGCTGCAGATTAGGGGTTAATAAATGTAGTATTGGGAAGACTCATGTACCTAGTCAGAAATTGCAAATATTCCTTATTAACTCTTCCAAACATTGCATAAAATAATGTATAATACATAATAGATGATACATACATAATTATATAGTAACAAGTTAATGAGTCTTATTAAAACATTGGCTACAAATAAAGAGAAAAAGGAAATCAAGACTCTGTGACCTAGATTTGGAGTTTGGCGGTAGCCGTGAAAACCAGCGTTAGAGGCTCCTAACGCTGGTTTTAGGCTACCGCCGGTATTTAGAGTCACTCAAAATAGGGTCTAACGCTCACTTTTCAGCCGCGACTTTTCCATACCGCAGATCCCCTTACGTCAATTGCGTATCCTATCTTTTCAATGGGATCTTCCTAACTCCGGTATTTAGAGTCGTTTCTGAAGTGAGCGTTAGACATCTAACGACAAAACTCCAGCCGCAGGAAAAAAGTCAGTAGTTAAGAGCGTTCTGGGCTAACGCCGGTTCATAAAGCTCTTAACTACTGTACTCTAAAGTACACTAACACCCATAAACTACCTATGTACCCCTAAACCGAGGTCCCCCCACATCGCCGCCACTCGATTACATTTTTTTAACCCCTAATCTGCCGACCGCCTCCTACGTTATCCTTATGTACCCCTAATCTGCTGCCCCTAACACCGCCGACCCCTGTATTATATTTATTAACCCCTAATCTGCCCCCCACAACGTCGCCGCCAGCTACCTACACTTATTAACCCCTAATCTGCCGTCCGCACGCCGCCGCCGCCGCCAGCTACATTATCCCTATGTACCCCTAATCTGCTGCCCCTAACACCGCCGACCCCTATATTATATTTATTAACCCCTAATCTGCCCCCCACAACGTCGCCTCCACCTGCCTACACTTATTAACCCCTAATCTGCCGAGCGGACCTGATCGCTACTATAATAAAGTTATTAACCCCTAATCCGCCTCACTAACCCTATAATAAATAGTATTAACCCCAAATCTGCCCTCCCTAACATCGCCGACACCTAACTTAAATTATTAACCCCTAATCTGCCGACCGGAGCTCACCGCTATTCTAATAAATGTATTAACCCCTAAAGCTAAGTCTAACCCTAACACTAACACCCCCCTAAGTTAAATATAATTTAAATCTAACAAAATAAATTAACTCTTATTAAATAAATTATTCCTATTTAAAGCTAAATACTTACCTGTAAAATAAATCCTAATATAGCTACAATATAAATTATATTTATATTATAGCTATTTTAGGATTTATATTTATTTTACAGGTAACTTTGTATTTATTTTAACCAGGTACAATAGCTATTAAATAGTTAAGAACTATTTAATAGCTAAAATAGTTAAAATAATTACAAATTTACCTTTAAAAGAAATCCTAAACTAAGTTACAATTAAAACTAACACTAGACTATCAATAAATTAATTAAATAAACTACCCACAATTACCTACAATTAACCTAACACTACACTATCAATAAATTAATTAAATACAATTCCTACAAATAAATACAATTAAATAAACTTGCTAAAGTACAAAAAATAAAAAAGAACTAAGTTACAAAAAATAAAAAAATATCTACAAACATAAGAAAAATATTACAACAATTTTAAACTAATTACACCTACTCTAAGCCCCCTAATAAAACAACAAAGCCCCCAAAATAAAAAATGCCCTACCCTATTCTAAATTACTAAAGTTAAAAGCTCTTTTACCTTACCAGCCCTGAACAGGGCCCTTTGCGGGGCATGCCATAAGAAGTTCAGCTCTTTTGCCTGTAAAAAAAAACATACAATACCCAAGCCCCCCAACATTACAACCCACCACCCACATACCCCTAATCTAACCCAAACCCCCCTTAAATAAACCTAACACTAAGCCCCTGAAGATCATCCTACCTTGTCTTCACCATACCAGGTTCACCGATCGGTCCAGAAGAGCTCCTCCGATGTCCTGATCCAAGCCCAAGCGGGGGGCTGAAGAGGTCCATGATCCGGCTGAAGTCTTCATCCAAGCGGGGCAGAAGAGTTCTTCCATCCGATTGAAGTCTTCATCCAAGCGGCATCCATCCGGAGCGAAGCGGCAGCATCCTGAAGACCTCCACCGCGGAACATCCATCCTGGCCGACGACTGTTCCGATCAGCCAATAGAATGCAAGCTCAATCTGATTGGCTGATTGGATCAGCCAATCGGATTGAACTTGATTCTGATTGGCTGATTCCATCAGCCAATCAGAATATTCCTACCTTAATTCTGATTGGCTGATAGAATTCGAGGGACGCCATCTTGGATGACGTCATTTAAAGGAACCGTCATTCGTCGTTAAGTCGTCGGCCAGGATGGATGTTCCGCGGTGGAGGTCTTCAGGATGCTGCCGCTTCGCTCCGGATGGATGCCGCTTGGATGAAGACTTCAATTGGATGGAAGAACTCTTCTGCCCCGCTTGGATGAAGACTTCAGCCGGATCATGGACCTCTTCAGCCCCCCGCTTGGGCTTGGATCAGGACATTGGAGGAGCTCTTCTGGACCGATCGGTGAACCTGGTATGGTGAAGACAAGGTAGGATGATCTTCAGGGGCTTAGTGTTAGGTTTATTTAAGGGGGGTTTGGGTTAGATTAGGGGTATGTGGGTGGTGGGTTGTAATGTTGGGGGGCTTGGGTATTGTATGTGTTTTTTTACAGGCAAAAGAGCTGAACTTCTTGGGGCATGCCCCGCAAATGGCCCTGTTCAGGGCTGGTAAGGTAAAAGAGCTTTGAACTGTAGTAATTTAGAATAGGGTAGGGCATTTTTTATTTTGGGGGGCTTTGTTATTTTATTAGGGGGCTTAGAGTAGGTGTAATTAGTTTAAAATTGTTGTAATATTTTTCTTATGTTTGTAAATATTTTTTTATTTTTTGTAACTTAGTTCTTTTTTATTTTTTGTACTTTAGCTAGTTTATTTAATTGTATTTATTTGTAGCAATTGTATTTAATTAATTTATTGATAGTGTAGTGTTAGGTTAATTGTAGGTAATTGTAGGTAGTTTATTTAATTAATTTATTGATAGTCTAGTGTTAGTTTTAATTGTAACTTAGGTTAGGATTTCTTTTACAGGTAAATTTGTAATTATTTTAACTATTTTAGCTATTAAATAGTTCTTAACTATTTAATAGCTATTGTACCTGGTTAAAATAAATACAAAGTTACCTGTAAAATAAATATAAATCCTAAAATAGATATAATATAATTATAATTTATATTGTAGCTATATTAGGATTTATTTTACAGGTAAGTATTTAGCTTTAAATATGAATAATTTATTTAATAAGAGTTAATTAATTTCGTTAGATTTCAATTATATTTAACTTAGGGGGGTGTTAGTGTTAGGGTTAGACTTAGCTTTAGGGGTTAATACATTTATTAGAATAGTGGCGAGATTCGGTCGGCAGATTAGGGGTTAATGTTTGAAGTTAGGTGTCGGCGATGTTAGGGAGGGCAGATTAGGGGTTAATACTATTTATGATAGGGTTAGTGAGGCGGATTAGGGGTTAATAACTTTATTATAATAGCGGTGCGGTCCGCTCGGCAGATTAGGGGTTAATAAGTGTAGGCAGGTGGAGGCGACATTGTGGGGGCAGATTAGGGGTTAATAAATATAATATAGGGGTCGGCGGTGTTAGGGGCAGCAGATTAGGGGTACATAAGGATAATGTAAGTAGCGGCGGTTTACGGAGCGGCAGATTAGGGGTTAAAAATAATATGCAGGGGTCAGCGATAGCGGGGGCGGCAGATTAGGGGTTAATAAGTGTAAGGTTAGGGGTGTTTAGACTCGGGGTACATGTTAGAGTGTTAAGTGCAGACGTCGGAAGGGTTACCGCATAGCAAACAATGGGGCTGCGTTAGGAGCTGAACGCGGCTTTTTTGCAGGTGTTAGGTTTTTTTTCAGCTCAAACAGCTCCATTGTTTCCTATGGGAGAATCGTGCACGAGAACGTTTTTGAGGCTGGCTGCGTCCGTAAACAACTCTGGTATCGAGAGTTGAAGCTGCGTTAAAAATGCTCTACGCTCCTTTTTTGGAGCCTAACGCAGCCTTTATGTGGACTCTCGATACCAGAGTTATTTTTATGGTGCGGCCAGTAAAACGCGGGCGTTAGTTTTTCGGGTCGTTACCGACAAAACTCCAAATCTAGCCGTATGAAAGGTCACAAATATTAAATTCCTCCAGGCCTTAGAACCAATGGTACCAGTTATACCAGTTATCACTAGAAGTCATAGTATCACTGTGGGCATCACAGGAGATGTACTGGATAAGAAAAGATGGAAGAAAAACCTGATAAAAGCATTTATTCCCAAAAATGAATAAGGTCATATTTAGAGTTGAGACCTTTGGGAATTCGTGTCTCCAATTTAAAGATCCAGTACATCTCCCGTTTTGCCAGAATCTTGTCCTGATCACCACCCCTTCTTGGTGGTTTTATTTTCTCTATAATGCACCATCTAAGGGACTCAATACTTCTATTGTGTCTAGTAGCAAAATGTTGCACCAGTGGAGTGGCTGCTTTACCTAATGTGAGAGTAGATAGATGTTCTCTGATCCTGGAGTTGGCATGTACAGATGTTTTTCCTCACCTTGACAAATATTATAATGACATTTTCATAATAATTCCTTTTGCAGTTTTCTTTATGTTAATTGCAGCTGTATGTACAGCAAGGGTTTAATAACTATACTGCTTTGAAGGATATGGACTTTTTTGGTACTCTTGGGCTCAACTATGCAAAGTTTCTACTAGATACATATATGTTTATTTTCCACCATATGTCTCTGATATAAACTTGTTCACCTCATCTGCATTATGTTATAGTGTGTGCTGTTTAGATTGTGTAGGTCTTAATGAGCAGGGTAGGCGTATTATTGTTATTAGAGACTAACTATTAACCAATCAGATTTTATTATTTGCTATTTAAGACAGGGGAGGAGACCCAACACCTATGGCTATGACTACGGCTAACGCCGAAACGCGTAAGCCAGTTTAGGTGTTACACCTACTCTGCTTTCATTTTGTGCTTGTTCCTGTTTTTTAACATGTTTTGGAATTAAAGATGTATTATTTTAAACAAACTGTCTGCACCTCTTGTTGTAGTGTAAAACTCATAACTACTGACTTTAGAATGCGTTACGGATCTTGGAGGTAGAGGGTGCACTGCTCACTTTTTGGCCTCCCAGGACAGATTCGTAATACCGGCGATATGGAAGTCCCATAGAAAAAAGACTTTACGAAGTTTACGTAAGTCGTTTTGCAGTAAGGCCGAAGAAGTGTGGGATGCCTCTAAACCTGCAAGACTCGTAATAGCAGCGGGCATAAAAAAGCAGCGTTGGGACCTGTTAACGCTGCTTTTTTACCTTAACGCACAACTCGTAATCTAGCCGTTTATCTTTAAAAAACCTAATCTAAAAATTACCCTGAAAATGACATTTGTCAGACAGTGCCTTGGTTGAACTGATTATAGCTCTTTTGCCAAAAAAGCGATTATAGATCTTTTGCCAAAAAAATTCATTATAGCTCTTTTTGCCAAACAAAGTGAATATAGCTCTTTTTGCAAAACATCTATCCTAAAAAAAGCCAACAAACCCCTCCCAAAAACCTAAGGTTAAACTTCAAAATTTTTAATCACTATCTTGAATCCCGCTCGTTTGGGGACATGGAAGAGGCAGTCATCTGGCAATGGTCCAGTGGTGGCACTCACACTGAAGATTAAATGCAAGGTTCTCCCTTATATTGGGGTGTCCTTGCATTTTCACGATATATACAGTATATACTCATATATGTAAACACAAGATGTTTTTTTATGGGTGGCTTCTTTTAGGATAGATTTTTACCAAAAGAGCTATAATCACTTTTTTTTGCAAAAAGTGCTAAAATCTCTTTTTTGACAAAAGAGCTATAACCACTTCAATCATTGCACTGCCCAACAAACGGCCGATTCAGGGCAATTTTTAAATTAAGTTTTTCTAAATATAAGTTTTTTTGGGAAGTTATTTCAGTTTTAGTATAGACTTCTTTTAGGGGGGCTTCTTTTATAGGGTACTTTAGTTTTAGGATAGGGCTTTTCCTAGTAGGATATTTTTAAGGTAGTGTTTTTTGTTTTGTTTGTTTTTTTGTAACTTAGGGCATCTTAGGTTAGGGTGTTGGGGGGTTTAAGTAATGTATTGATTATTTTGGTGGGGTAATGGCATTTTAGGGGTTAAGTAGTGTAGGGGTTATTGCGGTGGGGGTAATGGTGGTTTAGGGGTGGTAGTGTAGTAGGGTAGTTTGCGATGGGGGATGTGATTGTTTAATGGTTAATATTGTAGTGGGTAGTTTGCGATGAGGAATGTGGTGGTTTAGGGGTTAATAGTGTGGTGGGGTTAAGGGTAGGGGGATGTAACAGTTTAGGGTTTATTAGTGTAGGGGGCTTATTGTGATTTTTTTACTTTGTTGCTTCATTGAAGGAAGTTTTTGTGATATTGAACCGTCATATCCTGTGGTTAACTTTTTGCACGTGTTGGGTTTTGCTTGGGTGCAAAAATTTTACTTTCCGCTTGTAATACTAGCGCTACCAGATGCATGCAAAAAGTTAACTTCTAGTGAAGTTAACGGTCGAGCAAGAGCAGTAATTACCATTCCACTTGTAATCTAGCCCATATATATAAATATATATACATATATATATATATATATATATATATATATATATATATATATATATATATATATATAAAAGTTCCAGTGGGATCCAGCACTCACTCCAATACAACAACCACCGGGGTGCACTCAAAAAGTATCATAAATAAAATCCACAAAGGAGGCACTCTCCGTGTTTAAAGCTTAAACACAATGTTTAATAAGTAAATGTTTTTAGGGGTTAAAGACACACACACACACACATATATATATATATATATATATATATATATATATATAAATATTATATAATATATGCATTGGAGCCTTTTTCAGTTAAAGGGACACTAAAGCCAAAAAAAATATTTCATGATTCAGATCATGCAATTTTAGGCAACTTTCTAATTTACTCCTATTATCAAATGTTCTTAGTTCTCTTGCTATCTTTATTTATAAAGCAGGGATATGATACATAGGAGCCGGCCCATTTTTGGTTTAGAACCTGGGTTATGCTTGCTTATTGGAGGGTAAATAAAAGCATAAAATAAGAAAGCGCTATCCATGGTGCTGAACCTAAAATGGACTGGCTGCTAAGATTTACATTCCTGCTTTTAAAATAAAGAAAACAAGAGAATGAAGAAAAATTGATAATAGGAGTAAATTAGAAAGTTGTTTAAAATTTCATGCTCTATCTGAATCACGAAAGAAAAAAAATTTAAGTTCAGTGTCCCTTTAAGTAGATGAAAACACATTAAAGCATATTTATGCAATATTCATATTTAAAAAAGTTTTGTTCTGTGTATTTACTGTAAATATTTCACATACCAATGTTCTGCACATAGGGGAATATGTTCACAGTATTTTTAAATACATATATCTATACCTATATATAAGCATGTGGTTGTAGAAGAGGTGTTTCTAACACTATTCTCACTAAGGAGGAAGTGAGAAACCGCTAACGGCAGCATTCATTAGATTTTCTCATAAGGCTTTAGTTCAAAACCGCCCTCTTAATTCAGGCACAACTACCTAAAAACAAACCAACAAACTATATATAAGCATGTATATATATATATATATATATATATATATATATATATATATATAGGTATACATACAGAGAGAAGTGCACTCACAGGAACAAACAACTGGCTCAATACTATTGTTAGCCTGTTCTATGGCGATTTACCACCTGGGTGCAGCTTTTTAGCCCAGTAATGCCTTTCACAGAGTAGAACTTTCCTGTAGTATATCAGTCTGATCCCGCCTATTATATACACCCACACACACAAACATATATATAGGTATACATACAGAGAGAAGTGCACTCACAGGAACAAACAACTGGCTCAATACCATTGTTAGCCTGTTCTATGGCAATTTACCACCTGGGGGCAGCTTTTTAGCCCAGTAATGCTTTTCACAGAGTAGAACTTTCCTGTAGTATATCAGTCTGATCCCGCCTATTACGGTCAGTCCAGCACCGAAATACCAGGCAATTCCTCTCTGAACAAGGAACACAGCAACCCCAGAAGATCGTTTCGGCCTTCATTGGGCCTCCTCAGTGAGATGTAGCAGTATTCCTCTAAGCACACTGAGCAAGGAGTTCCCGTCTGGTTGCCCCTTTATATATATAGGTATAGATATATATTGCACCAAAATACAATCAGATATATGTAGAAATATGTATTTCTGAGTAAATAGAACATATTCTGCTATCTGAAGGACATTGGAATGTGAAATATTCATATTTTCATTTTGGGTTAGCGCACATGAGGCTAAATAAGTTGTAGGTTTGCTCTGTATTATACAGATGAAAGGCAAGGAGCAGCACCGGCTTTCGGTTCTGTTAGGCAAAACAATGCAAAACCCGAAGCGACCCTATTGGAGAAGTTGGGATTTTAGCCTGAAGGAAGACCACAATCTAGATCACAATCTAAATAATTAGCACACCAGCTGCAATCATCTTTAACACAGTGGGGATAAAATCCCATCCCACCGAACAACATACCTTATAACCTTGAGGTTGTGCCAGGTAAGTAGTTATCCTCTCACTGCTAATAACCATCTGTGCAAAACATCACCGACTACACTATGGGGTGAACTCACTAGGAGCTCAAATGCTTATTATCTGATCATCTATAAATAAACTTGGGTTTTATAGATAGTTTGTCACCTATAATAGGATACTCTCTAACTAGGTGCCAATGTTTATTTATTATCTTCTCTATTTTTCTGTATTTTCCATTATAATTGGTAATAAATGGTACTATTAGATCCCCCTCTTCTGAGTCTGCTATATTATTTCTACATGATTTTTCTTTATATTGTAATAGACTTTCTCTCTCTACTTCTCTAACTTGCTCAATATCTTTGGTAATGGCATTTCATTGTAGCCCCTGCTTGTGAAATGTTCAAGCGTATGCTGTCTGCATTTAGCAATGTCGGGCGGACATGATTCGCTACATCGAATCATGTCCGTCCGGCACTTGTTAAATCTTCTCCAAAAGTAAAAATACACATACCATACAGAAGGACCTACTAGGAAATGAAATAAATGGCTTTTTCCCTTGCCATTGCTGCAGATTCTGTCACTACAGTTCCAAAACAAAAGATTTCTCATCTATTAATACTAAGGAAAAATTTGTAATCAGGGACACTATTAGATGCACTGATAAAGCGGTAATCTACCTTATCCAATGCAGCTGTAAAAAACAGTACCTATGATAAATGACAAAGACCCTTAGAGAGAGAATAAGAGAATACCTGTGGCTCATAGAAAAGGGAAACAAAGACACCCACTTGTATCGACACTTTAAAGATATACACAACAATAGATTAAAAGACTTTACTTTCTGGTGAATAGTCAAAGTAAAAGCACATTGGGGGGGGGGGGGCAATTATGATAACAAAATACTAAAGAAAGAGACTGAACTAATATATAGAATGAAAACCCTCCACCAATTAGGTCTTAACTCAGAACTAGATGTCACCCCCTTTATGTATGATTAAGTCCCTCCCCCTGTATAGTATATATACCCCCTATATTCTCTCCTTATATAGCTAATTTCTAATAAATTTTTATAACAGTGACTATCTGAACCTATGTTAGGATCACTAAAAATCAACTCTTCTGATTATATAATAATTTATATGTTTTATTATTATAATTCATTTATTATACACATATGTTTATTATTTTTTTATAAATTCATCAGTGTGTATGTATAGTAACAGCGTGTAGCTGATATACATTTTTATCACACTTATCTACATGACATAACTTAGAGAATAATATATATTTTTTAACATCCCCTAAGATATATAGGATATGCATATTTAAATATCCCCAGAGGGCCGTGTCTACTTCGAAACTTTAGATTTAAATTAGTAGATCTGTTTCCTTATCCTGTGTTTAGTATACATATAATGTTTAGTATGCATATACTCTTAAATTATGTGTTTCCTTATGTAGCGAAATATGTGACTTTGTACAGACTAAACAGACAATCAGGGAATATGGTATACACCACCTTAAAAGAACCAACACATGGTGTATGTGTAGGATCACGCCGACCACCCAATTAACCAATGGGACTCCAAAAGACGGCTACAAATAGACACAAGTATCATTGCAACTCATTCTTGAAAAAGCACCCGGTGTGGGGCGAAACGCATTGAACTGAGTTACATTTACCCTAAGTTTGCATAATTCATTGTGCATCTAACAGCCACGTCAATTTTGGCATCTTCTGAAAACTGATTACCATTCTATATTGCACCTACTAAGTGCACGTCAAGAAAGGACCTAATCGTCACAGAGCTGACGCCAGGAGGCCAACTCACTTTGTAACTAACACACTGTGTTACTTGGATCCACGATCCAGTAACAAAGCAAGCTACTACACATGACGTCAGAGTCATACGTCACACCCTGAAGTCCAGTGGAACACCTGGAAGCACAGCGGAGCTCTCACCATGCTGAACACCACGCCAACAGAAGAGAATCAAGGGACTGTCTGTGACTAGAGCCATGATTCTACCTGTCACTAAGGTGGATAATAGTATACCACCCCACATGACCGGACGACACTCCAACCATCAGGGCTGTATATTGTCCCTCCTAATGAGAGCGGATCCATTCCATTTTTAATCAAACAGATTCCTTTCTGCTTCAACCCTCTCTTCTAGACGTAGACAGAGCGGTTTTAAGGTACTGCACTATTTTTTAGACCTTCATCTGGATATCGAGTCCTTATCCAGACTTTATATATATATATATATATATATATATATATATATATATATATATTCCTTATTTTTAGATTCAATCCCTGGACGTCCAGTGTCTTTTATGTTTTTGTTTTTGTATATGTAGCTAACAATTTTATCTGTGAAATATATTTTATCTGTGGAATACATAGTCTTTTATGTGTGATACTAATAGTCTTCTATATTTTACCTTTGACCTATATTGTACAATTTATAGTTTTTGTACCTGTTTATCTGCTATAAATACTATTGTATCTGATTTTATGTCATTGAATATTCTTGATGTATATTACCCCCAAAGTATGTTTTAAACATTAGATACATTCCCCTGCTAGTAATATATGTGAGAGGTTAAGAGTTGATATGGATGTAAACAGTTTTGTTGTAGTTTGTCCCTCCTTCTTGCTGTTTGGGAATTGGTCCAAATTTTATCGGTGTGGGTTTATATGTGTGATCTGTTTTTCACTGCTGACTGAGCTAATAAAGTTTCACATTTCAGCATACTGATGTGATGCCTCCATTCCTTCTACAATGACTACAACAGGCTGTTTGGGATAAGCCTGGGAAGGATGCACCCGATATCTACACATATTAGTACTGGCCTCTATATCTTGGACTTTTATACCTGTTAGCAGCTGTTTTACTATAAAATACTATAAATCCTTCCTTAAATGTTGCTCTTCATTTGCTGCACCTCTCTACCAATCTCTTCTCTGGATTTCTCTTTCCTCCAGAATGAAACACAAAATTTTGATTCTGACATACAAGGCCATCAATTGCGCTGTTCTCCCCTATATCTCGGACACTGGGGCCTAGTTATCAAGCCGTCAACCTCAAATACGCTGGAATTCCGCAGCGTATTTGTGGCGAGGCTGATTCGCCTTAGTTATCAAAGGCTCGAGACCGGCAAAAGTAGAATTTTGTGACGTAAGCATCGATCCGCCGGACTCAGTCCGACACAGATCGATTCTTACGTCACTCTAGATGTTCCGCACACAAGTGCGGCACATTCTCACTACTTTTGCTAGCTATCAAAAAACTAGCAGGTACGCTCGGCACTTTTACGGCCCAGCGTACCTGGTTTTCAATCCGCCACCCCTGGAGGTGGCGGATCCCATAGGAATCAATGGGAGTCTGACCATAGCGAAAGTACAAGTTCGCTGCTGACAGACATCCCATTGATTTCTATGGGAGCTGTCTGCACCTAACACCCTAACATGTACCCCGAGTCTAAACACCTCTAATCTGCCCCCCCTACACCGCCGCAACTAAATAAAGTTATTACCCCCTAAACCGCCGCTCCCGGAGCCCACCGCAAGCTACTCTATACATATTAACCCCTAAACCGCCGCTCCCGGAGCCCACCGCAACTATAATAAATGTATTAACCCCTAAACCGCCGCTCCCTGAACCCGCCGCAACCTATATTAAATGTATTAACCCCTATCCTGCCCCCCCTACACCGTCGCCACCTATAATAAATGTATTAACCCCTAATCTGCCCCCCCTACACCGTCGCCACCTATAATAAATTTATTAACCCCTAATCTGCCCCCCCTACACCGTCGCCACCTATAATAAATTTATTAACCCCTATCCTGCCCCCCACTACGCCGCCGCCACTGTAATAAAATTATTAACCCCTAAACCTAAGTCTAACCCTAACCCTAACGCCCCCCTAACTTAAATATTAATTAAATAAATCTAAATAAATTAACTCTTATTAACTAAATGAATCCTATTTAAAACTAAATACTTACCTTTAAAATAAACCCTAATATAGCTACAATATAAATAATAATTATATTCTAGCTATCTTAGGATTTATATTTATTTTACAGGTAACTTTCAATTTATTTTAACCATGTACAATAACTATTAAATAGTTATTAACTATTTAATAGCTTACCTAGCTAAAATAAAGAGAAATGTACCTGTGAAATAAATCCTAACCTAAGTTACAATTACACCTAACACTACACTATACTTTAATAAATTATTCCTATTTAAAAATAAATACTTACCTGTAAAATAAACCCTAAGATAGCTACAATATAATTAATAATTATATTATAGCTATCTTAGGATTTATATTTATTTTACAGGTAACTTTGTATTTATTTTAGCTAGTTAGAATAGTTATTAAATAGTTATTAACTATTTAATAACTACCTAGCTAAAAGAAATACAAAATTACCTGTAAAATAAATCCTAACTTAAGTTACAATTAAACCTAATACCACACTATCATTAAATTAATTAAATAAACTACCTACAAATAACTACAATTAAATACAATTACATAAACTAACTAAAGTACAAAAAATAAAAAAAGCTAAGTTACAAAAAATAAAAAAATAAGTTACAAACATGTTAAAAATATTACAACAATTTTAAGCTACTTACACCTAATCTAAGCCCCCTAATAAAATAACAAACCCCCCCAAAATAAAAAAATGCCCTACCCTATTCTAAATTAAATAAATTTCAAAGCTCTTTTACCTTACCAGCCCTTAAAAGGGCCATTTGTGGGGGCATGCCCCAAAGAAAACAGCTCTTGTGCCTGTAAAAGAAAAATACAACCCCCCCCAACATTAAAACCCACCACCCACATACCCCTAATCTAACCCAAACCCCCCTTACAAAAACCTAACACTAATCCCCTGAAGATCATCCTACCTTGAGTCGTCTTCACTCAGCCGAGCCACCGATGGAACTGAAGAGGACATCCGGAGCGGACGAAGTTAATCCTCCAAGCGGCGCTGAAGAAATCTTCCATCCGATGAAGTCATCATCCAGGCGGCGCTGAAGAAAAGTCTTCGATCCGGCCGATGTCATCTTCAAAGAGGTGCTGAAGAGGTCTTCTATCCGGGCGAAGTCATCTTCCAAGCCGGGTCTTGAATCTTCCTTCCGCCGACGCGGAACCACCTTCTTCACCGACGGACTATGACGAATGACGGCTCTTTTAAGGGACGTCATCCAAGATGGCGTCCCCTCAATTCCGATTGGCTGATAGGATTCTATCAGCCAATCGGAATTAAGGTAGGAAAAATCTGATTGGCTGATGGAATCAGCCAATCAGATTGAGCTCGTATTCTATTGGCTGTTCCGATCAGCCAATAGAATGCGAGCTCAATCTGATTGGCTGATTGGATCAGCCAATCGGATTGAACTTGAATCTGATTGGCTGATTCCATCAGCCTATCAGATTTTCCTACCTTAATTCCGATTGGCTGATAGAATCCTATCAGCCAATCGGAATTGAGGGGACGCCATCTTGGATGACGTCCCTTAAAGGAGCCATCATTCGTCGTAGTCCGTCGGTGAAGAAGGTGGTTCCGCGTCGGTGGAAGGAAGATTCAAGACCCGGCTTGGAAGATGACTTCGCCCGGATAGAAGACCTCTTCAGCGCCTCTTTGAAGATGACATCGGCCGGATCGAAGACTTTTCTTCAGCGCCGCCTGGATGATTACTTCATCGGATGGAAGATTTCTTCAGCGCCGCTTCTTCCGCTCCGGATGTCCTCTTCAGTTCCATCGGTGGCTCGGCTGAGTGAAGACGACTCAAGGTAGGATGATCTTCAGGGGATTAGTGTTAGGTTTTTGTAAGGGGGGTTTGGGTTAGATTAGGGGTATGTGGGTGGTGGGTTTTAATGTTGGGGGGGGGTTGTATTTTTCTTTTACAGGCATGCCCCCACAAATGGCCCTTTTAAGGGCTGGTAAGGTAAAAGAGCTTTGAAATTTATTTAATTTAGAATAGGGTAGGGCATTTTTTTATTTTTGGGGGGGGGTTGTTATTTTATTAGGGGGCTTAGATTAGGTGTAAGTAGCTTAAAATTGTTGTAATATTTTTAACATGTTTGTAACTTATTTTTTTATTTTTTGTAACTTAGCTTTTTTTATTTTTTGTACTTTAGTTAGTTTATGTAATTGTATTTAATTGTAGTTATTTGTAGGTAGTTTATTTAATTAATTTAATGATAGTGTAGTATTAGGTTTAATTGTAACTTAAGTTAGTTAAGGTAAGTTATTTTACAGGTAATTTTGTATTTCTTTTAGCTAGGTAGTTATTAAATAGTTAATAACTATTTAATAACTATTCTAACTAGCTAAAATAAATAGAAAGTTACCTGTAAAATAAATATAAATCCTAAGATAGCTATAATATAATTATTAATTATATTGTAGCTATCTTAGGGTTTATTTTACAGGTAAGTATTTATTTTTAAATAGGAATAATTTATTAAAGTATAGTGTAGTGTTAGGTGTAATTGTAACTTAGGTTAGGATTTATTTCACAGGTACATTTCTCTTTATTTTAGCTAGGTAAGCTATTAAATAGTTAATAACTATTTAATAGCTATTGTACCTAGTTAAAATAAATTGAAAGGTACCTGTAAAATAAAAATAAATCCTAAGATAGCTAGAATATAATTATTATTTATATTGTAGCTATATTAGGGTTTATTTTAAAGGTAAGTATTTAGTTTTAAATAGGATTCATTTAGTTAATAAGAGTAAATTTATTTAGATTTATTTAATTAATATTTAAGTTAGGGGGGCGTTAGGGTTAGTGTTAGACTTAGGTTTAGGGGTTAATAATTTTATGACAGTGGCGGCGGCGTAGTGGGGGGCAGGATAGGGGTTAATAAATTTATTATAGGTGGCGACGGTGTAGGGGGGGCAGGATAGGGGTTAATAGGTTTAATATAGGTTGCGGCGGGTTCATGGAGCGGCGGTTTAGGGGTTAAACTATTTATTTAGTTGCGGAGAGGTGCGGGATCAGCAGGATAGGGGTTAATAATTTTATATTAGAGGGCGACGGTATAGGGGGGGGCAGGATATGGGTTACTAGGTATAATGTAGGTGGCAGCGGTGTCCGGGAGCGGCGGTTTAGGGGTTAATACATTTATAAGAGTTGCGGCAGGGTCTAGGAGCGGCGGTTTAGGGGTTAATACATTTATGAGACTTGCGGCGGGGTCTAGGAGCGGCGGTTTAGGGGTTAGTAACTTTATTTAGTTGCGGGAGGCTCCGGGGGCGCCGGTATAGGGGGTAGAACAGTGTAGTTTAGTGTGAGTGCTTAGTGACAGGCTAGCAATAAAGCTGTGAAAAAGCCGAAGAGCAGCGAGATCGGATGAGTGATAACTGTCACAGTCCGCTGCTCATCGCCCCGCGGCTTTTTGACAGCTTTGTTTGATAACTTAGGGGTATTTTTTCAGGTCCGCGGCGGCGAAGGTAGGCGAGCTTAGGCGGGCGTATTGGGCCGGCGAAGCCAAAAAAGTAGACGGCTGGATAACTACGCCCCCTTGTCTCCAGATACTCTCCCTCCCATCCCCTTCGCTCTGCTCACGACCTCCTCCTCTCTTATTACCTTCTAACATTCCTGTCTACAGGACTTCTCCAGACTGGCTCCTATCTTGTGGAACTCTCTGCCACACTCCACAAGACTCTTCCCTAGTTTTGAAAGTTTCAAGCGCACCCTGAAGACTCTACTGTTCAGGAATGCATACAACCTCCACTAACCTTTCCTAACCCCAAATCCTCTCCTCCTTTGTTATCCCCTTGAACCCCTTTAGCATGTAAGCCTATGAGCCCAGCTGTTTGCAGATCACCTTCATAAGAGCTGGCTAGAACAGTGAAACTCTCAGCATGGCAGGGCCCTCTACCCACTTGATCCCTATAAACATTACCTTGCGAACCATGCCTATGTTTATAGCACTGCAGAATCTCTTGGCACTCTACAAATAACTGATAATAATAATAATAATAAAATACAGTATAAAAATAATACACTTTTTCTTAAAATAATGCAAAATTATGACACATGCAAAAGTAATGCAGGAAAAAAAAACTATGGGGCCGATTTATCAAATGTCTGTACGACATGATCCGAACACTGTTCTCTGCCTATCGTTTTTTAGAGCAGTTTTTTCACAATTTTCAAAATATTGTTTGTAATTGTTTTTCCACAAGTTTTTTCTGACACATAATCAACAAAAAGTATACGCATCTACCAATTGAACATTACGTGCTTTTTTAATATTAGAGCAGACACATTAAATCCTTAGACATAAGGTATTTAGCACACCGCTCCAACACGCCCACAGGCCGCCACACAGGGAGCCACTCATTTGTACTTTATTGTTATTCTTGTTATCTCCTGTAGGAGCTGGTTTTATCTAATTGTAAAATCTTGGATCCTCGATTATTTGTTTTTATTGTAACATTGTTTTAACCAACATTGTTTTAAATTGTTACATCATTTGTTTTATTGTTACATTAAATTGTCAAAACTGTCACATCGTTATAATTTCTTATTCATAATGCTATTGCTTGAATAATACTCATTTCACATTATCCAGACCCTGCCATTGTTGTTTGGCGCTTTGATATTACTTCTTCTGAATCAGCGGATCATGTCCGACAGACATCGTTGAATGTGGACAGCATTACGCTCTCCGCATTTAGCATTGCCATTCGGCCGCTAGCAGGGGGTGTCAATCAACCTGAACGTATTCGATCGGGTTGATTTCTAGCGATGTCTGTCCGCCTCCTCAGAGCAGGCGGACAGGTTATGGAGCAGCGGTCTTTACACCGCAGCTTCATAACTTGTGTTTCTGGCGAGCCTGAAGGCTTGCCAGAAACACGGAGCATCAAGCTCCATACAGAGCTTGATAAATAGGCCCATATGCCTTAATATAATTGGCAAACATTCTGGAAATGTTGAATCACTATCAATGAAAGTATAGAGTTTTATTGTGTTACATAAGACACCAGTTACACTATTCAGATAGCTGATTTTTCCATAGATAAATTTAGCAAAATTGTATTACAGCCACACAGAGAAAAACACGTAAAACATATGAGGTTCTGTTGCCATCTGTTCTAGGTCATTTGGTTGTCCTCATAGTTATACCCTTTCCATGTTTTCTTTGTCTTCAGTCTGTCAGCACCTTGAAATTACTCTCTTGAGTACCTGAAGCAGAAGTCCAGTCTATGTTCATTATTCCTCTCGCTATTAAAGATGATTGTCCTGAAGTTGAACATTGTCCAACTGTTCTATTTGCTTTGTTGGGGAATTCTAAAATAGTCCTGAAAAGGTGATCTTAAGACCGGTAAAGTAGCTTCATTTTCTGCAGAAGTGTCAGCTGTGTGATGATAGTTGAAACACATAAATACCATCCATCTACTGGAGAGGAAATCTAAGGGGAATCGGTGTAATCATCTGTTGATGAATCCAAGAGAATGACTAGCCTAAGTAACGTCTCTATCAATGGAAGGCAAACATCCTCTATAATTTCATCTACTATTATATTGTTCTTCAGAAAACCGACCTTAAGAAAATTGGGAAAAATCACATTATCTCATATTTTTTAGTACAGGAAGTTAAAAAATTAAGGGGTCAATTACAATCCTTTAGAAAAGCTTATCAAATTATTAAGCTACAAAAATCTCCATAAACTTTGATAGAGAAGAATTGGATCGACCCCTAAATGTTTTATGATTTAAAAAAGTATTGATACATAAAGACCTAGATTATGAGTGGAGCACAAAATTGAGCTTTCGTGAGCCCGATATTTGCGCTCTACTCGTAATACCTGCGCACGCACATGTGCGATTGTGCGCTGGTATTATAAGTTGAGCACAATGCGAATGCAACCTCACGTTGGCATTGCCTGTAAGCTTTGAGCTCACAAGAGCACATTTCCTTAGGCTCCAATGGGAGCCTCATTCTGATGCTTATAGACATGGCACAGAACCTAGCGCAGCGAAGGTGGTAAGTTGCATAGCGTTAGGCAGTGTTTAAACTATAAATATATATGTATATGAATATATACATATTTATTTATGTGTTTATATGTGTATATACACATATTAACACATAAATATATATGTATATAAGCATATACATATATATTTATAGTTTAAACACTGTCCCCATAGACCGCAATGTAAAGGCACCCCACATCCGCTCACTTTAACTCCTTATAACTGCTTTGTGCAGTTATTTAACAAACAAATGAAATTTTAGGGAAAGATTAAAAAGTGGTCAGGGGTTTATGCCGTAAGTTATATATGTTAGGGGATACTCTATTGATAATTGGCAAGTCTAGTTAATTGCTTCTAGATGCTCTTGCTCCTAAAACACAACTATATAGAGAGCACCCTTTCAAACAGTCATTCTTACTCTCAAGTGCTTAGCGTGTTATCAAGTGTTATACTGTATCTAATACACATGCATATAACTTCATTACATAGTCTCACATAGTAGCTGCAACTATTCAAGCCCTATTCTATAGTTTCCAGCACTGATTTTAGTTAAATATCGTAATGTTACAGAACCCCATATATTGTCCTTAGGATTCTCAGTATCAATTTCAGATCACATAGTAATTAAGGGAAAGATTCAGTTCCGATATTTTTCAAGCACCACACAAACCTTTACAGGTGCTCAATATCACATGCGACAAGGGATTGTTGCAGATTATGCTTTAATTTATTAGCGTTAACAAAGAATGTGTTCATCGTATGGCTTACACTAAACAATAATTGGTGATTCAGTGTCTCTAATATCAACAGAGGACCAATATCTTTCATGACGTCTATAGAGAATTTTCTAGCCAATTCTAAGTATTTTGTCTAACCATAAGTCCTGCCAGACTACACATAATCTTTAAACCACTAAGTATTATTATAAATGAGAGATAGAAAGTGCCGATATTTTTCAGGCGCACATTTTAACTTCGGCTATAAGTCCCGCCCACCTACGCGTTTCGTCACAATTATGTGACACGATTACGTGAACCCTGACGAAGTCACGTAATCGTGATGAAACGCTTAGGTGGGTGGGACTTATAGACGAAGTTAAAATGTGTGCCTGAAAAATATCGGCACTTCTATCTCTCATTTATACTAATACTTAGCGGTTTAAAGATTATGTGTAGTCCGACAGGACTTATGGTTAGACAACATACTTAGAATTGGCTAGGAAATTCTCTATAGACGTCATGAAAGATATTGGTCCTCTGTTGATATTAGAGTGGAGACATTGGGGCATGTGTATCAAGCTCCGTATGGAGCTTGATGCCCCGTGTTTCTGGCGAGTCTGATGACTCACCAGAAACAGCAGTTATAAAGCAGCGGTCACAAAGACCGCTGCTCCATAACCTGTCCACCTGCTCTGAGCAGGCGGACAGACATCGCCGGAAATTAACCCGATCGAGTACGATCGGGTTGATTGACACCCCCTGCTGGCGGCCCATTGGCCGCGAGTCTGCAGGGGGCGGCGTTGCACCAGCTGCTCTTGTGAGCTGCTGGTGCAATGCTGAATACGGCGAGCGTATTGCTCGCCGTATTCAGCAAGGTCTGGCAGACCTAATCCGCAATGTCGGATCAGGTCCGCCAGACCTTGATAACTATAGGCCATAGAATCACCAATGATTGTTTAGTCTAAGCCATACGATGAACACATTCTTTGTTAACACTAATACATTAAAGCATAAACTGCAGCAACCCCTTGTCCATGGGATATTGAGCGCCTGTGTGGTGCTTGAAAAATATCGGCACTAAATCTTTCCCTTAATTACTATCTGATCTGAAATTGATACTGAGAATCCTAAGGACAATATATGGGGTTCTGTAACGTTATGATATTTAACTAAAATCAGTGCTGGAAATATATCGGCCCACACTATTAACTAACTGAATACATAGTTGCAGCTACTGTGTGAGACTATGTAATGAAGTTATATGCATGTGTATTATAGATACAGTATAACACTTGATAAAACGCTAAGCACTTGAGAGTGAGAATGACTGTTTGAAAGGGTGCTCTCTATATAGTTGTGTTTTAGGAGAAAGAGCATCTAGAAGCAATTAGCTATACTTGCCAAATATCAATATTAATACAACAGAGTATCCCCTCATATATATATAACTTACGGCATGAGCCCCTGGCACACTTTTTAATCTTTCCCTAAAATTTAATTCCCTTTTATATGTCTGAGTAGAGATTTGGCAGGAGGGTATTAGGGAATGTGACCCTCTTTCTCTGACAGTACAAAGGGTTAACATCTAAATCTTTGTTTCTCTTATTAAGGGATTTTTATGGTTATCAATAAAGATATTAATTTTAACTTCTTTTTGAAACACACTCCACACCTACTGTATTGTAGGTACCTACAATTTTTTGGGGGGGCAATTGGGGGCCATTTTTTTAATTAACCAGAGGTCTGAGTTCTGGTTTATTTCACGTACAGCAAAGTGCTACCACAAACTTGCTGTAGCAATAACCAGCTACTTGTAATGCCTGGTTATTTAACGCTGCACCCATAAATGGGAAAATTAGCCCTTTTATGGGCGCACGTTAAATTAGCGCTTAACTTGAAAATCTAGCCCTAAGGGGGAAACTATTTTTCATGATAAAAAATATAAACTAATAGTATTGACCAACAATCTAAAGCTCTAAACCCTTCGTAGTACATTGTTTGTTCATTTACTTACTTTCACTATGAACATCAGGTTTTCTTCATGCCCTTCTAATAATTCCGTAACAACTGAAATATAAATTTGAAATGTATTTCCATAAGTTAATAATACAGAATAGTAAATTATTTTAGCCTAGAAGATTTGGAACAGCACATCAGTACTTTTAGAGCCTGTGAAATGGTATCAATCAATAAGCATTTTTAGTGACTTTAGATATTGATAGCTGAGGTCCTACAGCAGCTTCATCTTATAGGGTAGATTTCCCTCACATTACAAATGTAATCATAGTTAAAATGTTGTTTTCTAATCATTTTGAAACAGCATCTAGGCAGTTAAGTACAAAAATTAGTGTTACTTGTACTTATTTAGAAATTTCCTAGAATTGTTAACACTTCCCATATAAGGCCTAGTTTCCATTGAGGTGGTAATGTTTGGAAACATAATCATTCTTCATAGACTTTAATGGAGATAAATGTTTTTACCACCAGTTTCCAAACGTTGCCACCTCAATGGAAACTAGGCCTAAATATCTAACTTTTTTGCAGCTACTATTTTTTACTGCCTATCAGAGTATGGGTAGTGGCAGACATAGCATACGCACAGAACAAGTTTCAGTTGAGTTTTAGCTGAGGTAAAAAAAAATCTTATTGTTTCTAACCTGGCATATGTATTCAAGAAGCTTTAAACTCAAAAAAAAAAAAAAAAAATACAAATCAAGTTCCTTTTGTGGTTAGAGATCCCCTTGTAGCAGGGTCTATTCCAATAAAAAAAGGTTTCAAAACAAACCAAAGAAAGCTGGAGTGGCAATTTATTCCAAAGTGACATTATAATAAAAATGTGTTTTCTCATAAAGGGACAGATTGTGGCGCCTATTTAAGAAAGGGCTTGCGGACCTGATTCGACACTGCGGATCAGGTCCGCAAGACCTCGCTGAATACGGAGAGCAATATGCTCTCCGTATTTAGCATTGCACCAGCAGCTCACAAGAGCTGCTGGTGCAACGCCGCCCCCTGCAGACTCGCGGCCAATCGGCCAGCAGCAGGGGGGTGTCAATCAACCCGATCGTACTCGATCGGGTTGATTTCTGGCGATACATTTCTGCCTGCTCAGAGCAGGCGGACAGGGTTATGGAGCAGCGATCTTTGTGACTGCTGCTTCATAACTGCTGTTTCTGGCGAGTCTGAAGACTCGACAGAAACACAGGCCCACAAGCTTCCTACGGAGCTTGTTAAATGGGCCCCTATGAGTGGAGCACCAATTAACGCTCCCGCTCGAGAGTAAGTTGCACTAGAAGTAAGCTTTTTGCTCTCGTCGGGTTGCGCTGGTATTACGAGTTGAAGGTACATTTTTTCCATTCAAGCGCTAACCTGACGAGTGCAAAAGCCGAACTTAGACTAACGCGTACGCGTTTAAGTATTCCCCCATAGAAGTCAATGGAGAAAAAAAGTGGAAAAAAACACCCCACTCTTGCTCAAACCCAATCGCATATTCTAATGTGCACTAACCCAACATGAAAATATGAATATTTTACATTCCAGTGTTAAATCTCTTTGCCTGCCTTTTTGTTTCCTAACACCTGAGATCTCATATCTTTAAGCCCTTATAACGTTTGTATGCAATATTTTTTCTGAATAATTTATTATGAGTGTAAGTGTACTTTGTAATGTATTTTTGATGTGTGTTGCTAAACAGTTAATCAGAGCTCTGAATTCATGGTAATCATTCTAGAGTAAATCGTGATTGCGCTCAATCGATTGCATTTACTTGTAACTCATAATACGATCGATAAGCCCAATGAGCGCAAACACCCACGATAAACACATTATCGCTTGGGCAAAAAAGTTTGAGCTCCACTTGTAATCTGGCCCAAAATGTTTAAGCTCAACCAGCATTTGCACCATTTTTGAAATTCAGCTAAAGTAAAGTAAAAAACACAAATAGGAGTCATAATTTGGGCTAAAATATAAGGGGGGAGTATAATTTCTAAAACATAAAATGCTGAGTAATAAGGCACTTTTCTGCAAAAATAGGTTTCCCAATGAACCGGCACCTTTAAAAATATTTAAATAATGCATGGTTTATAAAGCTTATTAAGGAGGCTAAGAAGTATCTAAGGATCACAGTTTCTGAAAAAGACATTTCAGTGGAATCCTGAGGTTATCAAGTCTCAAATACAACTATTTAATGCCATCTCCATTATTGGCATTAATAAAGGGGGAGGGGCACCAGCACCACCTTCATAGTAGCCACCTTCATAGTAGCTTGGAAGCACAAAAGTTCACTGCATATAGGAGCGCTCACGTTATTCTCTGGCTGTACGTTACAGATTGAATCCTCCAAATTGCGACACAATGGAGCATGGGTGGGATCAACCTCCTTGTAGTCCAGGTGCAAATGCTGCTTAATGGCATGTCTGCTCCACACACCGGAAAAAAAATGCAAAGGTATCCAAAGAAAATAGCGCACTATGCAATCATGGACACATGAGTAAAATCCAATATATTTCTTTCTTTAAATCCTTAAAAACATAAAGGTCAGCACACTCAGGTAGATAGACAGGTTCACAACTCAGACGCATTCCGTGCGCATGTGCACTTGGTCACTGCTCACCTGTGATCCTGTCCACCTATTTAAGGCAAAAATGTAAAGGAACATTATCCAAATATTTTCTTATCCCATCTGTATAGCCTCGATCTTTCAATCTTTTCATAGCTTGAGTGACTTGCTTGAGTAACACTATTTTGCAATATAACTCATGCCACCCTAGACATGTGGTCAAAGGCATACCCAAAGGGGAATTCACACAAATAAAGAGAAACTGTACCAGGGAGCCAGACTATCAAAATCAAGTCACTTAAGCTATTAAAAGATTGAAAGATCGAGGCTACACAGATGGGATATTAATTACAGCAAAAAACTGTGTAGATCAAATCCCTAGGGAGGACCTTCTAAAATATAAATGGATTATGAAAGAGAGTAATAGACAAAAACTATAGTTTATGACCACTTACAGTGGTCTTAAATTTAACAAAATATGTAACATCATTAAATAGTCCTACCAATATTGTACTCTGATCCTATTATTAAGGATATAATTCAAAAGGGCTTTGATTATATACCTAAAAGGGGAAAAACTTTGGCCAATCATTTGTCTTTTTCAGATTTGAAATCTCATACCAATAAAAGTTGGCTGTAAAGGAAGAAAGGTTTCTTTAAATGTAGAAGACCTATCTGTAAGACATGTAGCTTTGTATCAGAGGGAGATAAATGTAAGTCTAGTGCAACACAGCGAAACCATGGCATTAAGTTCTTTATTAATTGTACCACTACTCACGTAGTGTATCTTCTAACATGCCAAATTTGCAAGAAACAATATACAGGTAAAACAAAAAGACCACTAAAAGAAAGATTTCTAGAGCATTTTAGACCTATTGAGGACAAAGGGGTCTATTTAACAAGGCCCCTGTTCTTCTTGTTTCTGTGCGAGCCTCCAGGCTCGCCGGAAACAGGAGTTAAGAAGCAGCGGTCTTAAGACCGCTGCTCCTAAACTCATATGCTGCCTCTAAGGCGACGTAAAGCAATCCGCCCGATCATGTACGATCGGGCTGATTGATTGACATCCCCTGCTAGCGGCCGATTGGCCGTGAATCTACAGGGGGGGGCGGTATTGCACCAGCAGTTCACAAGAACTGCTGGTGCAATGATAAATGCCAACAGCGTATGCTGTCGGCATTTATCGATGTGCAGCGGACATGATACATTAATAAATATACCCCTTGGACTTTTTTGTCTAATTTACTATTACTATTTTTGTACTATTTGTACTATTTTTTCGTTAGTGAGTACATAAATTTTTGTGAATAATATAATTGTATTTTGCTAATACTATATTTTATTATTATAGCCACAAATAAAACATGACAAATGGTTTTTCATGTTTTCACTCATTTATTTATTAGTCTAATCTGCTAATATCGTTGGACTGCATATGCCACACTTGTTGTTCTAGATGAAACAAATTATTGTTCATTATGTAAAATCAAACGCCTAGATTTAAAATTCTGCGGTAGCCATCAAAAGCAGCGTCAAGGGCTCCTAACGCTGCTTTTGGCCGGCCGCTGGTATTTAGAGTCAGCCAGGAAAGGGTCTAACGCTCAATTTCCAGCCGTGACTTTTCCATACCGCAGATCCCCTTACGCCAATTGTGTATCCTATGTTTTCAATGGGATCTTCCTAACGCTGGTATTTAGAGTCTTGGCTGAAGTGCGCAGTAGACCCTCTACCGACAAGACTCCAGCCGCAGAAAAAAGTCAGTAGTTAAGAGCTTTATGGGCTAACGCCGGTTTATAAAGCTCTTAACTACTGTGCTCTAAAGTACACTAACACCCATAAACTACCTATGTACCCATAAACCGAGGTCCCCCCACATCGCCGCCACTATAATAAATATTTTTAACCCCTAATCTGCCGACCACACACCGCTGCCACCTACATTATCTCTATGAACTACTAATCTGCTGTCCCTAAAATCGCCGACACCTACATAATATTTATTAACCCCTAATCTGCCCCCCCCAATGTCGCCGCCACCTAATCTGCCGACCGGATCTCGCCACTACTCTAATAAATGTATTAAGCCCTAAAGCTAAAGTCTAACCCTAACCCTAACACCCCCCTAAGTTAAATATAATTTTAATCTAGCAAAATAAATTAAATATTATTAACTAAAGTCTTCCTATTTAAAGCTAAATACTTACCTGTAAAATAAACCCTAATATAGCTACAATATAATGAATAATTATATTGTAGCTATTTTAGGATTTATATTTATTTTACAGGCAACTTTGTATTTATTTAAACTAGGTACAATAGCTATTAAATAGTTATTTACTATTTAATAGCTACCTAGTTAAAATAATTTACAAAATTACCTGTAAAATAAATCCTAACCTAAGCTACAATTAAACCTAACACCACACTATCAATAAATAAATTAAATCAATTAACTACAAGTACCTACAATTACCTACAATTAAATAAACTAAACTAAATTACAAAAAAAATCCAACACTAAATTATAAAAAATAAAAAAAGATTACAAGAATTTTAAGCTAATTACACCTACTATAACCCCCCTAATAAAATAACAAATCCCCCCAAAATAAAAAAAAATCCCTACCCTAATCTAAATTAAAAAAGTTAACAGCTCTATTACCAGCTCTTAAAAGGGCTTTTTGCGGGGCATGCCCCAAATAAATCAGCTCTTTTGCCTGTAAAAAAAAACACAATACCACCCCCAACATTACAACCCACCACCCACATAACCCTACTCTAACCCAAACCCCCCTTAAATAAACCTAACACTACCCCCCTGAAGATCTCCCTACCTTGAGTCGTGTTCACCCAGCCGGGAACCAATGGACCAAAAGAGGACATCTGGAGTGGCAGAAGTCTTCATCCTATCCGAGCAGAAGAGGACATCCAGACCGGTAGACATCTTCATCCAAGTGGCATCTTCTATCTTCATCCATCCGGAGTGGAGCGGAGCCATCTTCTTTCAGCCGACGCGGATCCATCCTTCTTCCACGACGCCTACTCGCCGAATGAAGGTTCCTTTAAATGACGTCATCCAAGATGGCGTCCCTCGAATTCCGATTGGCTGATAGGATTCTATCAGCCAATCAGAATTAAGGTAGGAAAAATCTGATTGTCTGATTGAATCAGCCAATCAGATTCAAGTTCAATCGGATTGGCTGATCCAATCAGCCAATCAGATTGAGCTTACATTCTATTGGCTGTTCCTATCAGGGAATGTATTTAATTGTAGTGTAGTGTTAGGTGTTAGTGTAACTTAGGTTAGGTTTTATTTTACAGGTCAATTTGTATTTATTTTAGCTAGTTAGTTATTAAATAGTTAATGACTATTCAGTAACTATTCTACCTAGTTAAAATAAATATAAACTTGCCTGTAAAATAAAAATAAACCCTAAGCTAGATACAATGTAATGTAATGTAGTTATATTGTAGCTAGCTTAGGGTTTATTTTACAGGTAAGTATTTAGTTTTAAATAGGAATAATTTAGTTAATGATAGGAATTTTATTTAGATTTATTAAATTATATTTAAGTTAGGGGGTTGTTAGGGTTAGGGTTAGACTTAGGTTTAGGGGTTAATAAATTTAGAATAGTGGCAGCAACGTTGGTGGTGGCAGATTAGGGGTTAATAAATGTAGGTAGGTTGCGGCGACATTGGGGGAGGGAGATTAGGGGTAAATAAATATAATGTAGGTGTCGGTGATGTTGGGGGCAGCATATTAGGGGTTAATGAGTATAATGTAGGTGTCAGCGATGTTGGGGCGGCAGATTAGGGGTTAATAAGTATAATGCAGGTGTCGGCGATGTCGGGGGAGGCAGATTAGGGGTTAATAAGTATAATGCAGGTTTCGGCGATGTCGGGGGCGGCAGATTAGGGCTTAATAAGTGTAAGATTAGGGGTGTTTAGACTCAGGGTTCATGTTAGGGTGTTAGGTGTAAACATAAAATGTATTTCCCCATAGGAATCAATGGGGCTGCGTTACTGAGTTTTACTTTTTGGCAGGTGTTAGACTTTTTTTTAGCCGGCTCTCCCCATTGATGTCTATGGGGAAATCGTGCACGAGCACGTATGACCAGCTCACCGCTGACTTAAGCAGCACTGGTATTGGAGTGCGGTATGGAGCCCAATTTTTCTCCACGCTCACTTCTTGCCTTTTAACGCCGGGTTTGTAAAAACCCATAATACCAGCGCTGCAGGTAAGTGAGCGGTGAGAAAAAACTGCACGTTAGCACCGCAACCCTCATAACGCAAGACTCGTAATCTACCCGTTTGTTTTTTTTATTTTTAGGAATGTTTATTTATTTTTTTTTTAGTTTTGTTAGGATTTATTAGTTTAAGCTTAGGTCTTGTTTTTATTTCACAGCTTAGTTTGTATTTCTTTTTAAATAGTTAGTTAATAATTTTAACTTTAATTTAGGTCTATTTTAATTTTGTTAAAGTTAGGGGGTGTTAGGATTAGAGGTTAATAGTTTAATTTAGGTTGTTGCGATGTGGGGGCTGGCGGTTTAGGGGTTAATAGGTTTATTTAGTGTTGGCGATGTTTGGGAACGGCGGTTTAGGGGTTAATAGGTTTATTTAGGGTTTCAGTTAGTGTCGGTAATGTTGGGGTACTGCGGTTTAAGGGTTGATAGATTTAGTTAGTGTTGGTGATGTTTGGGAACGGCGGTTTAGGGGTTAATAGGTTTAGTTAGAATTGGCGATGTTTGGGAACGGCGGTTTAGGGGTTAATAGGTTTATTTAGGGTTTCAGTTAGTGTCGGTAATGTTGGGGTACTGCGGTTTAGGGGTTGATAGATTTAGTTAGTGTTGGTGATGTTTGGGAACGGCGGTTTAGGGGTTAATAGGTTTAGTTAGTGTCGGCGATGTCAGGGAACTGTGGTTTAGGGGTTAATATGTTTACTTAGTGTCGGCGATGTCGGGGAACTGCGGTTTAGGAGTTAATAGCTTTATTTACGCCTAGATTTAGAGTTCTGCGGCCAAAGGGGTGCGTTAGCTACGCTGGCTTTTTTCTGGCCGCACCTTTTAAATACAGCTGGTATTTAGAGTTCACAGAATGGCTGCGTTAGGCTTCAAAAAAGGAGCGTAGACCATATTTACCGCAACTTCAACTCTCGATACCAGCGGTGCTTACTGACGCGGCCAGCTTCAAAAACGTGCTCGTGCACGATATCCCCATAGAAAATAATGGGGCAGTTTGAGCTGAAAAAAAACCTAACACCTGCAAAAAAGCCGCGTTCAGCTCCTAACGCAGCCCCATTGTTTTCTATGGGGAAACACTTCCTACGTCTGCACCTAACACTCTAACATGTACCCCGAGTCTAAACACCCCTAACCTTACACTTATTAACCTCTATTTTGCCGCCCCCTGTATCGCTGACACCTGCATATTTTTTTTAACCCCTAATCTGCCGCTCCGTAAACCAGCACTACTTACATTATCCCTATGTACCCCTAATCTGCTGCCCCTAACACCGCCGACCCCTATATTATATTTATTAACCCCTAATCTGCCCCCCACAATGTCGCCTCCACCTGCCTACACTTATTAACCCCTAATTTCCCGTCCGCACGCCACCGCTACTATAATAAAGCTATTAACCCCTAACCCGCCTCACTCCCGCCTCAATAACCCTATAATAAATAGTATTAACCCCTAATCTGCCCTCCCTAACATTGCCGACACCTAACTTCAAGTATTAACCCCTAATCTGCCGATCGGAGCTCACCGCTACGCTAATACATTTTTTAACCCCTAAAGCTAATTTTAACCCTAACCCTAACACCCCCCTAAGTTAAATATAATTTTATTCTAACGAAATAAATTAACTCTTATTAAATAAATTATTCCTATTCAAAGCTAAATACTTACCTGTAAAATAAACCCTAATATAGCTACAACATAAATTATAATTATATTATAGCTATTTTAGGATTAATATTTATTTTACAGGCAACTTTGTATTTATTTTAACCAGGTACAATAGCTATTAAATAGTTAAGAACTATTTAATAGCTAAAATAGTTAAAATAATTACAAAATTACCTGTAAAATAAATCCTAACCTAAGTTACAATTAAACCTAACACTACACTATCAATAAATTAATTAAATAAAATACCAACAATTATCTACAATTAAACCTAACACTACACTATCAATAAATTATTTAAATACAATATCTACAATTATCTACATTTAAACCTAACACTACACTATCAATAAATTATTTAAATAAAATATCTACAAATAAATACAATGAAATAAACTAACTAAAGTACAAAAACTAAAAAAATATTTACAAACATTAGAAAAATATTACAACAATTTTAAACTAATTACACCTACTCTAAGCCCCCTAATAAAATAACAAAGCCCCCCAAAATAAAAAAAAATGCCCTACCCTATTCTAAATTAAAAAAGTTCAAAGCTCTTTTACCTTACCAGCCCTGAACAGGGCCCTTTGCGGGGCATGCCCCAAAGAATTCAGCTCTTTTGCCTGTAAAAAAAACACATACAATACCCCCCCCAACATTACAACCCACCACCCACATACCCCTAATCTAACCCAAACCCCCCTTAAATAAACCTAACACTAAGCCCCTGAAGATCTTCCTACCTTATCTTCACCATACCAGGTTCACCGATCGGTCCTCGGAAGTGTTGATCCAAGCCCAAGCGGGGGGCTGAAGAGTGACGTCCATCCTCGGGCTGAAGTCTGGATCCAAGCCGCGGCTGAAGAAATCCATCATCGGGCTGAAGTCGGAAGTCCATCACCGGGATGAAGTCTTCTATCAAGCCGCATCTTCAATCTTCTTTCTTCTGGAGCGGAGCAGAGCCATCTTCTTCCAAGCCGACGTGGAACATCCTCTTCAACCGACGCCTACTCGCCAAATGACGGTTCCTTTAAATGACGTCATCCAAGATGGCGTTCCTCGAATACCGATTGGCTGATAGAATATTCCATCAGCCAATCAGAATCAAGTTCAATCCGATTGGCTGATCCAATCAGCCAATCAGATTGAGCTTGCATTCTATTGGCTGTTCCGAGTAGGTGTAATTAGTTTAAAATTGTTGTAATATTTTTCTAATGTTTGTAAATATTTTTTTATTTTTTGTAACTTAGTTCTTTTTTATTTTTTGTACTTTAGTTAGTTTATTTCATTGTATTTATTTGTAGTAATTGTATTTAATTTATTTATTGATAGTGTAGTGTTAGGTTTAATTGTAGATAATTGTAGGTATTTTATTTAATTAATTTATTGATATTGTAGTGTTAGGTTTAATTGTAGATAATTGTAGATATTGTATTTAATTAATTTATTGATAGTGTAGTGTTAGGTTTAATTGTAACATAGGTTAGGATTTATTTTACAGGTAATTTTGTAATTATTTTAACTATTTTAGCTATTAAATAGTTCTTAACTATTTAATAGCTATTGTACCTGGTTAAAATGCATACAAAGTTGCCTGTAAAATAAATATTAATCCTAAAATAGCTATAATATAATTATAATTTATATTGTAGCTATATTAGGGTTTATTTTACAGGTAAGTATTTAGATTTAAATAGGAATAATTTATTTAATAAGAGTTAATTTATTTTGTTAGAATAAAATTATATTTAATTTAGGGGGGTGTTAGGGTTAGGGTTAAAATTAGCTTTAGGGGTTAAAAAATGTATTAGAGTAGCGGTGAGCTCTGATCGGCAGATTAGGGGTTAATACTTGAAGTTAGGTGTCGGCGATGTTAGGGAGGGCAGATAAGGGGTTAATACTATTTATTATAGGGTTATTGAGGCGGGAGTGAGGCGGATTAGGGGTTAATAACTTTATTATAATAGCGGTGCGGTCCGCTCGGCAGATTAGGGGTTAATAAGTGTAGGCAGGTGGAGGTGACGTTGTGGGGGGCAGATTAGGGGTTAATAAATATAATATAGGGGTCGGCGGTGTTAGGGGCAGCAGATTAGGGGTACATAGCTATAATGTAGCTGGCGGCGGCGTGCGGACGGCAGATTAGGGGTTAATAAGTGTAGGTAGCTGGCGGCGACGTTGTGGGGGCAGATTAGGGGTTAATAAATATAATATAGGGGTCGGCGGTGTTAGGGGCAGCAGATTAGGGGTACATAGGGATAACGTAATTGGCGGCAGTGTACGGAGCGGAAGATTAGGGGTTAAAATTTTTTTATAGAGTGGCGGCGATGTGGGGGGGACCTCGGTTTAGGGGTGCATAGGTAGTTTATGGGTGTTAGTGTACTTTAGAGCACAGTAGTTAAGAGCTTTATAAACCGGCGTTAGCCCAGAAAGCTCTTAACTACTGACTTTTCTCTGTGGCTGGAGTTTTGTCGTTAAATTTCTAACGCTCACTTCAGCCACGACTCTAAATACCGGAGTTAGAAAGATCCCATTGAAAAGTTAGGATACGCAATTGACGTAAGGGGATCTGCGGTATGGAAAAGTCGCGGCTGGAAAGTGCCGGCTCCAAATACCGGCGGTAGCCTAAAACCAACGTTAGGAGCCTCAACTCTAAATCTAGGCCTTAGTGATTTAGTTGGTGTCGGTGATATCGGGTAACGTTGGTTTAGGGGCTAATAGCTTTATTAAGTGATTTAGTTAGTGTCAGCGATGTCGGGGAACTGCGGTTTAGATTAGAACAATGAAAAATTCAGAATATGAATAAAGAATGGATCAAAAAATTCGGAAACTGATTTATTCGTTTTCGGAATTTTTAGGGATTTTAATTATGGAGCTGATTCGGAAATTTGGAGGCATTCGAATCTCTGAATTGGCCAAAATTTGGCAGAAAACTAAATTCGTCCGAAATGAAACGCACATGTCTAGTCCATTGGAGCCCTTTGCAATTAAGTAGATGAAAACATGTAAAAGCATATCTAGTAAATATTAATATTTAATAATTGTTCTGCACATAGCAAAATATGTTCTGCATATTTTTAAATAGCTATTCCTATCTGTGTATATATATATATATATATATCTATATATAATTTTTTATATATATATATATATATATATGTATATACAGGTTCTGAGTGGAACCTGTCCTGTGAAACCGCTGTATGGTCTTGCCCACCGTGCTGCAGCTCAGTTTCAGGGTCTTGGCAATCTTCTTATAGCCTAGGCCATCTTTATGTAGAGCAACAATTCTTTTTTTCAGATCCTCAGAGAGTTCTTTGCCATGAGGTGCCATGTCAGGTTAGTGCTTTTGAGAACATACGATCAGATTTGACTTCTATTGGGGGAATTTGTTATCGCACGTGCGATATTCTTAGTTTGTATTTTTACGTGCATTGGGTTTGTGCTCGAGCAAAAACATTTTACTTTGAGCTTGTAACATGAGCTCTACCAGACACGGGCAAAAAAGTTTACTTTTAGCAGAGTAAACGTTTGTGCAGGAGCATTAAATACTGCTCCACTTGTAATCTGGCTTGACTGGAAAGGGTTACAATACACTTATATGTACAGTATGTCTATATATGTATACATATGTATTTATGTGTTTATATGTGTATATATGTCTGTAAATACATATATAAACATATAAATACATATGTACACACATATACACCTAAAAAAAGCCTTAATAATAAACTTATAGGAGTTTGGAAATTGTGGATAAATCTTACATGTATATACAGTTTATTATATGTATGTAGTATACTGTTTAAAAATTCTATTATTATAGCCACAGTGATTCAACACTGTACTGAACATGTTTTACTTATATTATTGCAGTTACACTCTAACAGGCGTATTATTAATAATTGGAATTTTAA